>NC_061097.1:41365676-41463176 GCF_015104395.2 Macrobrachium nipponense
CTCTATCACGAGAATTTATACAGTATTCTAAGAGGCCCACAATTGTAAAAATGTTAAAAGTTTATGTATGATTGATAAACACTTAATAATTAAAAAAGTGTTTATAAATCATACACGAACTTTTAACATTATTTATTATTGTGGGTGCCATAGATTATTATTAATACTATTATTAATATTTCATTCTGTCATATCTTTTTTTTCGTTTTAGTATGCTCTTCCTTATAAATTTATGTTTTTTTTTCCATTAGTTTCCTTCCCGTCAGTACTACGTATCTCATCTTCGTGTACTCGTTCCGGAACTCGCTCCGCTCCTTAGGAGTCCGTCATTTTTCTTACTATGTGCGCTGTTTCTAGGAGCACACTCTTCTATATGAATCCTGGAGCTACTTCAGCCTCTAGTTTTTCCAGATTCCTTTTCAAGGATCTTGGGATCGTGCCTAGTGTTCCTATATGATTATGGGTAAAATTTCCACTGGCATATTATTATTATTATTAATTCATTTGCAGCTTTCATTCTTCATTGTTGCCCTTCCACTATTATTCTGTTATATCTATATTGTTTTGAGTAAGGTCTTCCTTATTATTTTATGTCTTTTCCGTTGGTTTCCTTCCCATCAGTACTACTCGCTCCGCTCGTTTTACGAGTTTTTGTGTCATGGGTATTTGATGCCAGCTTCCTATTTCCGTTCGTTGGTTTATGTTTTCCACTTATCAATATTAATGTTATTTATTAAATATTACTCACAGTAGAATGAGTCTTAAAATGGAGAAACATGTTCTCTGTTATGTATATGTATATATATTAAAGGATACAATTGTAGTTTTTAACAATGGATTTGTATCTCCTAAATTATTAATGTTATTTTTTATACATACTCGTCAATTTTATTTCATCTGTATCCGCTCATTTCTGTCTACGTATAATTCCAGGTGTTCCTCTTATCATACTACAGTGTTTATTGCGTCCTTATCTCCTTTCATTTCTTGACTATTATTTTTATTACTTTATTGACTAAATATTACAACAAACTTACAAAGATAAAAGAATACATTATAATTATATATATTATATAAAATAATTTTACACAAGACAGACTCACTTTAAATAAATATTTAAGTTCACATAAATATTTAAATATAAAATAATAAACAACCGAATTCAATTAGAAACACAACAGTACCACTCCCAAAATTTTATACTACCTCTTATATTAATTTAGTATCGCATATACATAATTATAAAGTTCTACCCTGTACAAACACATTTAGGCCTTTCATGAGGGGTCCTACCCCACCTTCCTAATTCACGTATTCCTCTCAGCATCTTTCTTCTCATCTGCATGTTTCCTCAGCATCTTTCTTCTTCTCATCTGCTTATTTCCTCAGCATCTTTCTTCTTCTCATCTGCATGTTTCCTCAGCCTCTTTCTTCTTCTCATTTGCTTATTTCCTCAGCATCTTTCTTCTTCTCATTTGCATATTTCCTCAGCATCTGTCTTCTTCTCATCTGCATATTTCCTCAGAATCTGTCTTCTTTCTCATCGTGTACCCTTTTCCTCAGCCATCTTTCTTCTTCTCATCTGCATGTTATCCTCAGCATATCTTTCTTCTTCTCATCTGCTGGTGTTTCCTCAGCATCTTCTTCCTTCCATCGTATATTTCCTCAGCATCTTTTTCTTCTCGAGTGCGTGCGCATGTTTCCTCAGCATCTTTCTTCCTTCCTCATCTGCATGTTTCCTCAGCCTCTTCTTCTCTCATTTGTCTTATTTTCCTCAGCCTCTTTCTTCTTCTCATTTGCTTATTTCCTTCAGCATCTTTCTTTGCTTCTCATCTGCATGTCCTCAGCATCTTTTCTTCTCTCCATCGGTATATTCCGTCAGGCATCTTTTTCTTCTTCTCATCTGCATGTTCCTCAGCATCTTTTCTTCTCTTCATGCTGCATGTTATCCTCAGCAATCTTTCTTCTTCGCATTTTGCTTATTTCCTCAGCCTTCGTTCTTCTCTCATTTGCTTATTTCCCAGCATACTCTTCTTCTCATTTGCTTATTTCCTCAGCATCTTTCTTCTTCTCATCTGCATGTTTCCATCAGAACTTTCGTTTCTTCTTTCATCTGTATATTTCCTCGCATCTTTTCTCTTTATTTGCTATTTCCTCAGCATCTTCTTCTTTCTTCATCTGCATTTGTTTCCTTCAGCATCTTTCTTATTTATCATCTGTATATTTCCTTTCAGATTCTTTTTCTTCTATCTGCATGTTTTCCTCCAGCATCTTTATTCTTCTCATCTGCATATTTCCTTCAGCCTATTTCTTTTTCTTCTCATTGCATGTTTTTCCTCAGCATCTTTTCTTCTTCCCTTTCCTGCATGTTTTCCTTTCCTGGCATCTTTCTTCTTCCCATCTGCATGTTTCCTCTGCATCTTTCTTCTTCCCTGTAGGTACATGAAAAAGACACATTTCACATGTACCAGTATTATTATGTTCAAACATTATTTCACATGTTGCGCGCCATTAGAGTATCCCATGTTAAGTCCAGTAATATGATATGGCAACATTTAAGTATTGGCACATTGTAATTATTGCCTTCGTGAGGCAGTCTCGTCTCATCTGTCTGTTTGTTTAGCTGGCTGCTCTTTGTCCCCTGGATCTTGTATATATTTCTACAATAGACATTTGGAACCTACATTTAAGTTGTGTCCTTGCCCTCCACTTAAGGTTAAGGAGTTTACCAACACATACAAGGCGCAGTGAACTTTGGAAGTGTCGTATTGTTTGAAGTTTATCAAGACTTGGACATCAGGAACCGGACGGTCATCGCCATATTGGATGAACGTTCAATTCAAAAGTGCTTTCGTGTCCCTACTGATTTTATTCTATGTCATGTGCAGTGTAGTGCCTCAAGTACTAAGTGAAGTGTTGTGCAGTGCAGTGCATTGTGCTTTTATAGTGCCTTTTTTGTGTGCTCCAGTGATTTTATTGAGTATGCATTTATTCGGTTGTGGCTTTGCCGGAGCACCGACTGTCACACCCACACTCATGCCATGTCACGGGATGACTGAGTCGACTTGGCAAGTTGGCAACGTCGCTTTGGATGTGAGCTGCCGTAGGCAGACACTATCACTCATTAGTCCCCTCGTTGGCTGACGTATTTCTCGCACATACGCACACACTCCGCTTCAACGAATTTTATTTATTATTTCTCGTATCAGACGTTTTGGAATAATTTTAATAATTTTGTTGAAACTTTATTCTTGCGCACTGCACATCGACAATAATGACGGACTCGAAAGGTACGCCTGCAGACCAATTAGAAGAGCCCACAGAACAGTGGCAATCCAGTAATGTGGGCGCCCACACTCTGAGTGTTGGGGGAGTGTTGGAGCATCCAGTCTCTCCCTCCACTCTTAAGCCCCCGCTACCAGCCCCCATCTACCTCTCAAGCTACTGGGACAGATTTCCTCGTTTTGATTAAGTTTTTAGAGGAATCTCGCTTGTATGAGGATGAGAGAAGAAGGGAAGATGAAACAAGAAGACAAGACAGACAACGTGAAGAAGAAAGAAGAAGGGAACAAGAAGCAATTCGCCTTAGAGAAGATGATCTTAGAGAGAAGAGGAGAATGCAAGGTTTACTGCCCTCATTCAAACTCTTGCACCAATCATCCATTCTCGTTCAGGTACCCTTACACCTGGCACAGAGGTGGTTTCGAACTCCAGTCAACCCTCCCTTCCACCACCACAGAAAGCAACCGCGCAAACGCCACCCCCACTGAAGGCAGATGCAACATTCCAGATGTTCAGGGAATGGAGACGTCGATGGGATGACTATGCTGTTCATGGTGGATCTTTCTAAGCTTCCACGGGAAAAAGCAAATGATCCAGATGAGGATGTGTTTAACCCTGGAAACGCAGCGTGTTTTAGAACACACACTTCAAATATCTCCCTCTACAGATAAGCCTGTAGACGAAGTCCTGGACGCCTTACAGTCACATATAAAGGGTTTAAGGAATGAAGTACTTCGCCGAAGAGAGTTACTTAGCTGCAAGCAATCGGAAGGAGAATCTTTCGCTGATTTCTATGTGAAACTTCGACGCCTTTGCGGAAGAAGTTGATTTATGCCAGGTACTGCCGTCGCATGTGAAGAGACCCAGCTGAAAATGATTATCTTGATGGGCATTCGAGATGCGGACTTGGTTCAGAAGTTGATCGCCTTGGATGCCAATTCTTCTTTGCAAGATTTCATCACCACCTGTCGGTCGTATGAGGCGGCTAAAACTGCAACTTCTGCCATACGTGCCCCACCCAATCAGCTTGTGTGCTGTTCGGCCTACAGAGAAGCAAGAAGTCAAGCGGAAAGCATCCACCTTCGCCGAAACCCTCGAACCCAGCAACTTGGTGCCAGTACTGTGCTCGTCAGCATGATCAAGACAAATTTGCCTGCGGCAACAGTACTTTGTAGAAAAAGCTGCGACCGCGTTGGCCATTGGTCCAGGACCATGAAGTGTCCTGCCAGCAAGGTCCAGTGCCGTCTGTGTCACCGCATTGGACACTTCGATAAGTGTTGTAGGGAGAATAAGAAGAATCTTCGTCAGGACAGATCTTCAAGCAACAGTGGTGCCTCTTCAGTCAACAAATCGCAAGATTCAAGGACCAGCTGTCGTCGCCCAGGATCGCCTCGCACCATTTCCAAGACGCCCAAACCTATCTGTGTCCTCTTGTCGTTTGGCGATGTTTAAGTCTCGCATTAAAATGTTACCAGACACAGGTGCCGATGTCACTGTTATTGGAAAGCAGCACCTTGACACATTGGGTATCTCCAGGAGCTGTTTGCAGACGCCTCCGCAAAGTGCGACGTTCACCGCGGATGGATCTCCAATGTCACCTGCTCTGGGTATATTACAAGCTACCCTTACACTAGGCAAGCGATCCTGTCTCGCCAGGATTCAAGTGCATGAAAATGTGGAATTTCCACTTTTATCCTATGGTCATTGTGAGGAACTGGCCATAATATCTCCTGATTTCCCTAAACCTATTTTAGAGGTCAAACACGTTTAATAGAGTCAAGGAGCTACCCATCTCAGCGACCACATCACCTTCAGCAGCAAAGAAATACTTTCTTCAAGAGTTTCAAGATGTGTTGGTCTCGAAAGAAGAGTTGAAGACAGCTCCTCTCAAGCCTATGGCTGGTCCTCCCATGAGAATCCACCTTAAGGATGGTGCAGTGCCTTTTGCCATCCACACCCCAAGACAGATTCCATTTGCTTTTAAGGACCAAGTCAAAGAAGAGCTTGACTCCATGGTGGCCCAAGGGATAATCAAACCTGCTGGTGATGACCCGTCAGTTTGGTGCCACCCTCTCGTCGTCGTTCCCAAGAATGGGACAGGAGTACGAATTACTGTCGATCTGACCAAGTTGAATAGCCAGGTTTCTCGTCCAGCCCATCCTTCACCCACACCCTACGCTGCTATTCGCAGTGTAGGCCCGAAGGCTCGTTATTTCACCACAGCTGATGCTCTCTATGGTTACTGGCAGATGGAACTGGCAGAAGAAGATCAGCATTTAACCACCTTTATTACGCCATATGGTCGGTTCATACATTGCAGAGGACCGATGGGCTTCGCAGCAACTGGAGACGCCTTCTGCCTGCGAGGTGATATGGCCCTTCAAGGTGTCCAAAACTGTGTTAAGGTCATAGACGACCTTCTCCTCCACGACGAAGACTACGCTACACACCTTCATCGTATCCACGAAGTGCTCACCCAGGTGCCGCAAGTTTGGGATCACACTCAACAAGGATAAATTTGTGGTCGCTGCACCCTCCGTGAATTTCTGTGGGTACAATCTCTCAGGAGACGGCCATTCTCAGCTGATAAGCAGAAAGTCAGTGCCATCACAAGGATTTCCAACCCCTGCTAACCTGACAGACCTCAGATCGTTTATGGGATTGGTCAACCAGTTAGCGGAGTTCACGCCTGACATCTCCATTGCAGCCCAACCTTTACGTCCCCTGATGAGTCCCAAGAGAACATTTGTTTGGACCCCCACCCCCGACCATGATGAAGCATTTCAACGTGTCAAGTTAGCTCTCACCAGTCCACCAGTTCTCGCCCTCTTTGACCCAGACCTACCTGCTGTTCTTCAGACGGACGCTTCACGCCTCCACGGCATTGGATATGCCCTCCTGCAGGACCATGGTAATGGACACCTGCGTCTAGTTCAGTGTGGTTCTCGGTTTTCTCGCTGACGCAGAGACACGATATGCCACATCGAGCTGAGATGCTAGCCGTTGTCTGGGCAATGTCGAAATGTAGGCTATATTTAGCAGGCCTACAGAATTTTACTCTGATGACTGATCACCGGCCCCTCATACCTATTCTGAACAGTTATACGCTGGATGCCATCGAGAACTCTCGTCTCCAGCGCCTCAAGGAGAAAATCTCGCCCTACATCTTTACAGCTGTGTGGCGTGCGGGTAAGTTGCTGTGCACCCCGATGCATTGTCTCGCGCCCCAGTCAGCCACCCCACACAGGAGGACGAGATCTCGGGTACTTCTTCCGCTGCTCATCTTCGAACTGTCATGGCTCGTGAACGCCGTTCGCTTTCAGACGAGTCTCCAGCTCAGGATCCCGACAGGACACTTCAGGATCTTCGTGACGCAGCGAAAGCAGATCCTGCGTATACTCATCTACCTCGATTGTGTCACATCAGGATTTCCTCGCAACAGATATGACCTTCACAATTCTTACTTCCTTATTGGAAACTACGTGAAGATCTCTACGCCGATGGTGACCTTGTCCTGTATGGAGCAAGGGTTGTAGTTCCTGCCGCTCTCCGTCGTCGCACCTTGTCCCACTTGCATGACAGCCACAGAGGTGTGGAAGCAACCAAGCGCAGAGCAAGGCAGTCAGTTTTCTGGCCTGGCATTGACTCTGATATTGCCAACACAGTCAGAGCTTGTGAGGCATGTCAGACATTGCAGCCATCTCAGCCGCAGGAACCTCTAATGAATGAGACGACAACCCGACAAGACCCTTCGAGTCCGTCTCAGCCGACTTCTTTGTTGTTGCAGGGAAGTCTTTCCTCGTCGTCGTCGATCGCCTGTCAGGATGGCCTGTTGTCGCACCCTGCCAAGGCGATACTACCGCTTCCAATACTATCAGGATCTTCTGCCGCTATTTCCGTGAAGTTGGTGTTCCCTTCGCCTAAGGACAGATGAGGCCCCCAATTCACCAGCGCAGAGTTCAAGGATTTTATGAAGCGATGGGGAGTTCGACACATGGTAACCTCACCCCACTACCCACAATCGAATGGTCACGCTGAAGCCGCTGTGAAGTCGATCAAGCACCTCATCCTCAAAACAGCCCCATCTGGCAACATTGATTGTGAAGCATTTGACCGAGGCTTATTGGAGCTCAGAAATACTCCTAACTTTACTGGATGCTCTCCTGCCCAGATCCTGTATGGCTGTCCTCTCAGGTCATGTATCCCTGCCCACCCTCAAGCATTCTCCAAGGAGTGGCAGGTCAAGACCGAAGATTGTGACCACCGTGCTGCCGCTCGTTACAAGCAGGTAAAGACCAAGTATGACAAGCATGCCCACCCCTTACCCACGTTGAGTGTCGGACAGCAAGTTCGGATTCAAGACCCGACCTCTCATCGTTGGGACAAAGTTGGCACTGTCATGGGTCATGGAAGGTCAAGAGACTATCAAATTCGTCTCCCTAGTGGTCGTGTGTGGGGGCGTAATCGTCGGTTTTCTTCGCCTGGTGCCACCCACTAATAGTGACCCGTTTCTCCCTGTCCCTGTGGCCCCTAGCAGGACCTAGAAAGAGAGTCCTTAGTCAGTATTCCTCCAGTAAACCCACGTCATTCCCAAAGACTCATGGAAAAGGAGTCCGCTCGAGAATGCACTACGAGCGTGAGGGGGAGGGAGGTGTAGGTACATGAAAAAGACACATTTCACATGTACCAGTATTATTATGTTCAAACATTATTTCACATGTTGCGCGCCATTAGAGTATCCCATGTTTTAAGTCCAGTAATATGATATGGCAACATTTAAGTATTGGCACCATTGTAATTATTGCCTTCGTGAGGCAGTCTCGTCTCATCTGTCTGTTTGTTTAGCTGGCTGCTCTTTGTCCCCTGGATCTTGTATATATTTCTACAATAGACATTTGGAACCTACATTTAAGTTGTGTCCTTGCCCCTCCACTTAAGGTTAAGGAGTTTACCAACACATACATTCCCATCTGCATGTTTCCTCTGCATCTTTCTTCTTCCCATCTGCATGTTTCCTCTGCATCTTTCTTCTTCCCATCTGCATGTTTCCTCTGCATCTTTCTTCTTCCAATCTGCAGTTTCCTCTGCATTCCTTTCTACTTCTTATTCCATCTGATGTTTCCTCTGAATTCTTTCTTCCTTCATGTTTCCTGCTGTTTCCTTCTTGATTTTCCTTTCTTTCTCTTTCACCGCAATGTTCGTCGCCATCTTTTTCTTCTTCTCCCTGCATGTTTCCTCTTGCATCTTTCTTCTTCTCACCCTGAATGGTTTCCTCCTGCATCTGTTTCCTTATCTTTCCTCTGCATGTTTCCTCAGGCATTTCTTCTTCTCATCCTGCATGATTCACTCAGTCATTTCTTTCTTCTCATCTTGCATGGTTCTCCAGCCTTCCTTGCTTATTCTCATGCATGTTTCCTCAGCATTCTTTCTTGCTTATCATCTTCATGTTTCCTCGCATTCTTTATTCTGAATTTTCATCTTTGCATGTTTCCTCTGCATTTCCTTTCGTCTTCTCATTCTGCATGTTTCCTCAGCATCTTTCTTCGTACTATGGCATGTTTCCTCGCATCTTTCTTCTTTCTTCATGCATGTTTCCTCAGCATCTTTCTTTTCTTCTCATCTGCATGTTTCCTCAGCATTTCTTTCTTCTCAATGCATGTTTACCTTCTGCATCTTCTTTCTCTATCTGCATGTACTCTTGCATATTTTCTTCTCATCTGCATGTTTCCTCAGCATATTTCTTCTTCATCTTGCATTGATTCATCAGCATTTCCTTCTTCTGTTTCCTCATCGCAATGATTTCCTCTTTGCATTCTTATTTCTTCTCATCTGCATGTTTCCTCTGCAATCTTTCTTCTCATCGCATGTTTTCATCAGCATCTTTTTCTTCTTAATCTGCATGTTTCCTCTGCATCTTTTCTTCTTCTCATTCTGCATTGTTTCCTCTGCATTCTTTTCGTTCTTCCCAATCTGCAGTTTCATCAGGATCTTTCTTCTTCTTCTCATCTGATTTTTACTCAGCATTTCTTCTTATTGCTTTGCATTTTCCTCTGCATCTTTCGTTCTCCCCTCTGCATGTTTAATCAGCATCTTTCTTTCTTCTCATCTGCATTTGTTTCCTTCTGCATTTCCTCTGCCTTCTCATCTGCATGTTTCCCAGCAATTCTTTCTTATTCTCACTGCATGTTTCCTTTCAGCATCTTTCTTCTTCCTCACTGCATGTTCCCTCTTTACATTTCTTTTTCTTCACCTTCATGTTCATCAGCATCTTTCTTCTTTCCTCACTGCATGTTTCCTCGCATCCTTCTTCTTCTCTCATGTTTCTCAGCATCGTTTCTTCTTCTCACTGATGTTCCATCAGCATTTCTTTTTCTTCTCACCTGCCCTGTCACTCCCGAAATCTTTCTTCTTCTCACTTCATGTCCTCAGCATCTTTCTTTCTCTCATGTATTTCATCAGCATCTTTATTCTTCTCATCTGCATGTTTTCTCCGCCTTCTTTCTTCTTCCTACCAGCAATGTTTCTCAGCAATCTTTCTTTCTCACCTGCATTGTTTTCATAACCATCTTTCCTTCTTCTTCATCTGTATATCCTGCAGTATCTTTCTTCTTTCTCACTGCATGTTTTCCTCAGCATCTTTCTTCTTCTCACAAGCATGTTTCCTCAGCATTTCTTCTTCTTCTCACTATAGTACTCAAGGCATCTTTCTTTCTTCTCATGCATGTTTTGCCACTCAGCATCTTTCTTCTTCTCATCTTGCATGTTTCCAATCAGCATCTCTTTCTTCTTCAACCTATATGTCTCAGCATATTTCTTCTTCTCATCTGTTTAACATTTTTTCCTCAGCATCTTTCTTCTTCTCATCTGCATTTTTCCTCAGCATTTCCTGTTTCTTCTTTCTCACCAGCATGTTTCCTCAGCATTCCCTTGCTTTCCTTCTCATCTGAATATGTTTCCCTCAGCATTTTTCTTTTCCTCACCAGCATGTTTCATCAGCATCTTTCTTCTTTCATCTGTATATTTCTCCAGCATCTTTCTCTTCTCATATGCATGTTTCCATCAGCATATTTCTTCTTCCATCGCTGTTTCCTCTGCCTGCATCTTTCTTCTTCTCATCGCATGTTTCCTCACAGCATCTTTATTCTTCTCACCGCATGTTTCCTCAGCATCTTTCTTATTCACCTGCATGTCCTCTTACAGCTTTCTTCTTCTCACCTTCAGTTTCCTCAGCATCCTTTTCTTCTTCTCACCTGCAATGTTTCCTCAGCATCTTTCTTCTCTTACTTAATGTTTCATCAGCATCTTTCTTCTTCCCACTGCATGTTTCCTCAGCATCTTTCTTCTCCACCGGCACGTTTCCTCTACATCCTTCTTCTTCTCACCTTCATGTTTCCTCAGCATCTTTCCTTCATTATCATCTGTATATTTCCTCAGCCATCCTTATTCTTCTCAATCTGCATGTTCCTCAGAATCTTTTCTTCTCCTCACCAGCATGTTTCATCAGCATCTTTCTTCTTCTCACCTGTATGTTTCCCGCACCATCTTTCTTCTTCTCATCTGTATATTTCCTCAAGCATCTTTCTTCCTTCCACCGCATGTTCATCAGCATCTTTATTCTTCTCACCAGAAGTTTTCCTCAGCACTGTCTTATTCTCACCTATATGGTTTTCCTCAGCATCTTCTCTTCTCATCTGCATGTTTCCTCAGCATCTTTTGCCTTCTCATCTGCATGGTTTCCTCAGCATCTTTCTTCTTCTAACCATATGGTTTTCCTCAGCATCTTTCTTCTTCTCATATGTATATTTCCTCAGCATCTTTCTTCTTCTCATCGCATGTTTCCTCAGGCAATCTGTCTTCTATCACCAGCATGTTTCCTCAGCATCTTTATTCTTCTCATCTGCATGTTTACTCAGCATCTTTCATTTCTCACCAGCCATGTTTCCTCAGATCTTTCTTCTTTCTAATCTTATATTTCCTCAGCCTCTTACTTCTCTCATCTGAATGTTTCCTCAGCATCTGTCTTCTTCTCATCTCGCCATTGTTTCATCGCAATACTTTCTTCTTCTCATCTGCATATTTCCTCAGCATCTGTCTTCTTCTAACCTGCATATTTCCTCAGCATCTGTCTTCTTCTCACCTGCATATTTCCTCAGCATCTTTCTTCTTCTCATATGTAATCTTCCTCAGCATCTTTCTTCTTCTCATCTGCATATTTCCTCAGCATCTTTCTTCTTCTCATCTGCATGTTTCCTCAGCATCTTTCTTCTTCTCTTCTGCATGTTTCCTCAGCATCGTTTTTCATTCTCTTCTGCATTATTTACTGCGCATCCTTTCTTCTTCTCTTCTGCTTATTTCCTCAGCATCTTTCTTCTTCTCTTCTGCTTATTTTCACTCAGCATCTGTCTTCTTCTCACCTGCATATTTCCTCAGCATCTGTCTTCTTCTCATCTGCATATTTCCTCAGCATCTGTCTTCTTCTCATCTGCATATTTCCTCAGCATCTGTCTTCTTCTCACCTGCATATTTCCTCAGCATCTTTCTCTCTCTTCTCTGTTATTTCCCACATCTTCTTCTCTCTCTCTTCTCTTATTTTTCCTCAGCATCTGTCTTCTTCTCATCTGCATATTTCCTCAGCATCTGTCTTCTTCTCATCTGCATATTTCCTCAGCATCTGTCTTCTTCTCATCTGCATATTTCCTCAGCATCTGTCTTCTTCTCATCTGCATATTCTCAGCATCTTTCTTCTTCTCTTCTGCTTATTTCCCAGCATCTTTTCTTCTCTCCCCTGCATGTTTCCTCAGCATCTTTCTCTTCTCTTCTGCTTATTTCCTCATCATCTTGTCTTTCTTCTCACCTGCCATGTTTTTCCTCAGCTCTGTCTTTCTTCTCACCTGCATGCTTCGTCAGCATCTTTCTTCTTCTCACCTGCATGCTTCCTCAGCATCTTTCTTCTTCTCTTCTGCCTTATGTTTCCTCAGCATCTGTCTTCTTCTCATCTGCATATTTCCTCAGCATCTTTCGTCTTCTCATCTGCATATTTCCTCAGCATCTGTCTTCTTCTCTTCTGCTTTTTTTTCCTCGGCCATCTTTTTTCTCTCTTCTGCTTATTTCCTCAGCATCTTTCTTCTTCCCATCTGCATGTTTTCCTCACATTGTCTTCTTCCCACTTCATGTTCCTCAGCATCTTCTTCTTCCATCTCATGTTTCCTCATACATCTTGCATTCTTCGCTTCTGCTTTTTCCTCAGCAGCTTCTTCTTCTCTTCTGCTTATTTCCTCATCATCTTTCTCTTCTCTTCTGCTTATTTCCTCAGCATCTTTTCTTCTTTCGCTTCCTGCTTATTTCACTCGCATCTTTCTTCTTCTTCTCTCTGCAGGTTTCCTCTGCATCGTTCTTCTTCTCACCTCATGTTTCCTCAGCATCTTTCTTCTTCTCATCTGCATGTTTCCTCAGCATCTTTCTTCTTCTCATCTGCATATTTCCTCAGCATCTGTCTTCTTCTCACCTGCATATTTCCTCAGCATCTGTCTTCTTCTCACCTGCATATTTCCTCAGCATCTGTCTTCTTCTCATCTGCATGATTTCCTCAAGCATCTTTCTTCTCTCTCTGTATATTCCTCATCAATCTTTCCTTCTTCTCTTCTGCATTTTTTTCCTCAGCATCTTTCTTCTTCTCACCAGCATGTTTCCTCGCATCCTTCTTCTTCTCATCTGCATATTTCCTCAGCATCTTTCTTCTTCTCATCTGCATGTTTCCTCAGCATCTTTCTTCTTCTCACCTGCATGTTTCCTCAGCATCTTTCTTCTTCTCATCTGCATGTTTCCTCAGCATCTTTCTTCTTCTCACACTGCAATGTTTCCTCAGCATCTTTCTCTTTCTCACCAGCAATGTTTTTTCCTCAGCATCTTTCTTCTTCTCATCTGTCTATTTCCTCAGCTCTTTCTTCTTCTCATCTGCATGTTTCCTCATCATCTTTCTTCTTCTCACTTCATGTTTCCTCAGGCATCTTTCTTCTGCTCTTCTGCTGTTTCCTCAGCATCTTTCTCTTCTCGACCTGCATGTTTTCCTCAGCATCTTTCTTCTTCTCATCTGTATATTTCCACAGCATCTTTCCTTCTTCTTCATCTGCATGTTTCCTCAGCATCTTTCTTCTTCTCACCAGCATGTTTCCTCAGCATCTTTCTTCTTCTCATCTGTATATTTCCTCAGCATCTTTCTTCTTCTCATCTGCATGTTTCCTCAGCATCTTTCTTCTTCTCACGCAGCCTGTTTCCGTCAGCATCTTTCTTCTTCTCCTCTGTAATATTTCCATCGCATCTTCTTTCGTCTCAATCTCATGTTTCCTCAGCATCCAGCTTTCTTCTTCTCTTCTGCATTTTCTCACCATCATCCTTCTTCTTTCTTCTTGCAATGTTTCCATCAGCCCAACTTTCTTTCTCTTCTCATCTGCATTTTTCCTCAGCTCTTTTCCTTCCTTCTCATTCCGTATATTTTCCTCAGGCATCTTTCTTCTTTTCTCACCTGCATGTTTTCCTCAGCATCTTCTTCTTCTCACATTTCTGCATTTGTTTCCTCAGCATCTGTCTTCTTCTCACCTGCATATTTCCTCAGCATCTGTCTTCTTCTCATCTGCATATTTCCTCAGCATCTGTCTTCTTCTCACCTGCATATTTCCTCAGCATCTTTCTTCTTCTCATCTGCATGTTTCCTCAGCATCTTTCTTCTTTCATCTGCTGTTTCTCAGCTCTGTCTTCTTCTCTTCTGGCCCATGTTTTCCTCAGCATCTTTCTTCTTCTCTACCTGCATGTTTCCTCACAGCATCTTTCTTCTTCTCATCTGCATGGTTCCTCACATCTTTTCTTCTTCTCATCTGTAAATATTTCCTCAGCATCTTTCTTCTTCTCATCTGCATGTTTCCTCAGCATCTTTCTTCTTCTCTTCTGCTTATTTCCTCAGCATCTTTCTTCTTCTCTTCTGCTTATTTCCTCAGCATCTTTCTTCTTCTCTTCTGCTTATTTCCTCAGCATCTTTCTTCTTCTCACCTGCATGTTTCCTCAGCATCTTTCTTCTTCTCATCTGCATGTTTCCTCAGCATCTTTCTTCTTCTCATCTGCATGTTTCCTCAGCATCTTTCTTCTTCCCATCTGCATGTTTCCTCCGCATCTTCATTTCTTCCATCCTGCATGTTTCCTCAGCATTTCTTTCTTCTTCCATTCTGCATTATTTCCCTCCAACATCTTTCTTCTTCCCATCGCTGTTTCTCAGCATTTCTTCTTCCCATTTCCTGCATGTTCCTAGCATTTCTTTCTTCTTCCATCCTGCATGTTTCCTCAGCATCTTTCTTCTTCTCATCTGCATGTTTCCATCAGCAATCTTTCTTCTTCTCATCCTGCATGTTTTGCCCTCAGCAATCCTTTTATTCTTCTCATCTGCATGTTTCCTCAGATCTTCTTTCTTCTTCTGCTTATTTCCTCAGCAATCTTTTCTTCTTCTCTTTCCTGCTTAGTTTCCTCAGATCTTTCTTCTTCTTCTTCTGCTTAATTTGTTTCCTCAGCATCGTTCCCTTCTTGCTCATCTGCATGTTTTCCTCAGCATGCTTTCACAGATTCTCATCTGCATATTTCCTCAGCATCTTTCTTCTTCTCATCTGCATATTTCCTCAGCATCTTTCTTCTTCTCACCTGCATGTTTCCTCAGCATCTTTCTTCTTCTCATCTGCATGTTTCCTCAGCATCTTTCTTCTTCTCATCTGCATATTTCCTCAGCATCTTTCTTCTTCTCATCTGCATATTTCCTCAGCATCTTTTTCTTCTCATCTGCATGTTTCCTCAGCATCTTTCTTCTTCTCATCTGCATATTTCCTCAGCATCTTTCTTCTTCTCATCTGCATGTTTCCTCAGCATCTTTCTTCTCATCTGCATGTTTCCTCAGCATCTTTCTTCTTCTCATCTGCATATTTCCTCAGCATCTTTCTTCTTCTCATCTGCATGTTTCCTCAGCATCTTTCTTCTTCTCATCTGCATATTTCCTCAGCATCTTTCTTCTTCTCATCTGCATGTTTCCTCAGCATCTTTCTTCTTCTCATCTGCATGTTTCCTCAGCATTTCTTTCTTCTCTTTATGCTTATTTCCTCAGCATCTTCTTCTTTCTTCTGCTTATTTCACAGCATCTTCTTCTTCTCTTCGCTTATTTCCTCAGCATCTTTCTTCTCTTCGCTTATTTTTCTCAGGCATCTTTCTTCTTCTCATCTGCATGCTCCTAGCACTTTCTTCTTCTCTTCTCTTATTTCCTCAGCACTTTCTTCTTCTCTTCTTCTTATCCTCAGCTTTCTTCTTCTCTCGCTTATTTCCTCATCTTTTCTTCTTCTCTTCTGTTATTCTCAGCATCTTTCTCTTCTCTTCTGCTTATTTCCTCGCATCTTTCTCTTCACTGCTGCTTCCTCAGCTTCTTCTTCTCTCTTTGTTATTTCCTCAGCATTTCTTCTCTCTTTTGCTTATTTCCCTCAGCTCTTTCTTCTCTCTTCTGCTATTCTCGCTTTCTTCTTCTATTCTGCTTATTTTTCCTCAGCATCTTTCTTCTTCATCTCTGCTATTTCCTCAGCATCTTTCTTCTTCTCACCTGCATATTTCCTCAGCATCTTTCTTCTTCTCACCTGCATATTTCCTCAGCATCTTTATTCTTAGCATCTGCAATGTTTCCTCAGCATACTTTCTTCTTTCTTTACGCTTATTTTACCTCAGCATCTTTTTTCTTCTCTTCTGCTGTTATTTCATCCAGCAGCTTTTCTTTCTTTTCGCTTCTGCTTATTTCCTTCAGCATCTTCTTTTTCTTCTCTTCTGCTTTATTTCCTCAGCATCTTTCTTCTTCTCACCATGCATGCTTCCTCAAGACATTTCTTTCTTCTTTCTTCTGCTTATTTCCTCAGCATCTTTGCTTCTTATCTTCTTATTATTTCCTCAGCATCTTTATTCTTCTATTCTGCTTATTTCCTCAGCATCTTTCTTTCTTTCTTTCACCTGCATGTTTCCTCAGCATCTTCTTCTTCTTTCATCTGCATGTTGCCTCAGCATCGTTATTTTTTTCTTATTAATCTGCATATTTCCTCAGACATCTTTTTTCTTCTAATCTCTTTATTTTTTCCCAGCATCTTTTTTCCTTTCTAAATCTGCATATTTCCTCATCATCTTTCCTTTCCTTTTCATTCTGGACATATTTCCTCAGCATCTTTCCTCTTCCTCATCTTGCATATTTCCGCAGCATCTTTCTTTTCTTCATCACTCGCATGTTTTCTCAGGGCATTTTTCCCAGCATTGCATAATTTCCTCAGCATTTCTTCTTATCTGCATGTTTCCTCAGCATATTTATTCTTCTCATCTGCGGTTAGCTTTCCTAGCATCTTTCTTCTTCTCAATCTTGCAATTTTGCCTCAGCATCTTTCTTCTTCTTCATTCTGCCTGTATTCCTCAGCATCTTTCCTTCGGCTAATCTGCATATTCCTCAGAATTTCTTCTTCTGCTCATCGCATATTTCCATCCAGCATCTGTTCTTCTTATCATCCTGCATATTTCCTCAGCAATCTTTGCTTTCTTTAACCCTGAAATTTCCTTTCAGCATCTTTCTCCCTCTCATGCATTTTTTTTCTCAGCATTTTCATCAGCTGCATGTTACGTATGTCTTGTCAACTTGAGAAGTCTCTCCGGAGGGAGACCAGCTGGTCTGGCAAAGTCGCTGTTTCGGGCGTCAGATTTCGTCCCTCCAGTCTGTAATCCTAATTGGGTGCGACGTTTTCTTCGTCCTGGAAGCGTCGTCCGAGCAGTCGTTATAAAGGCGGTTGCGATTTCCAGCGCGTGTGTTGTAACCCCTGTGAAACTGGAGGACGCTCCCCAAGGTTGCTGGTTTATTGACAGATTTCTTTTTCGTTTTTTTTTTTTTATTTGTTTATTTGCTGCTTAATTGGTTATATTTTCCGTTTGAAGGACGATTTCTGGGCGTATCCTGGAAACGCGTTTGACTGTTCCAGTTTTTAAAATTTTTCTTCAATTGTAACGGAATAGACTGGAAAATTCTAATTTAATCTGTAAATTCTAATTTAATCTATAAATTCTAATTTAATCTATATCTTATTGCATATCTCTTGTTTAATAGTAATCATATGTTCTTGACAGAGAGGCGTTTCTGAAGATTTCATCGTAGTTTTTTTTTTTACAACAGTGTTTTTATTTGTTGCGTAGACTGAGTATGATCTCTTTAAACGAATATCTCAAGTTGAGTTATGCAGTATCTTTTCTTTATTTTCGCTTACTTTTTAGGTTTTATACTTTTATCTCACAATGATTTTGATGTTTCATACTTCTTGGGTGTTCCATTTTGGATAGTGGTGTGATTTTTTTTAGGTTGATATATATGCTATTTAGGGAATCCCCTAAAGTGGGTCATTTTGGGTTTTATTGTTTAAGTGATTCAATAGCTGCTTAAAAGTGTGCCGAATTTTCTTTTCTATTTTAATATTATCTATTTTCTAGACTGGAGTGTGTTCTGATTTTGTTTCCTGTTTAGAAAATAACTTTTTAAAAGTTTTACTCTATATTTGCATATTAGTTGTCTGGAAAAGAAAACTATAGAGGTGGTTTTGTCTGTCCATCCTCAGATCTTAAAAACTCCTAAGGCTAGAGGGTTGCAAGGTGGTATGTTGATCATCCACCCTCCAATCATCAAACGTACCAAATTGCAGCCTTCTAGCCTCGGTAGGTTTTGTTTTATTTAAAGTTAAAGTTAGCCATAATCGCACACCTGGCACCGCAACAACACAGGCCTGCACAGCCAGCTGAGAGTTTCATGGGCCGTTGTTGACAGTCTCAACAGCATTATACGCTGTACAGAAAACTCGATTGTTCCGAAGAAACTTTGGCGTGCTTTTTACTTGTTTATTATTAGTGCAGATCGTTCTGTTTTCTTGTAGAGGAATCCACTGAAATCCCCAATTTAGTTAAGTTTTACGTTGATTCAGTCAGATAAGCGAGATGTTTTTATATTTTTTATTACATTCAAATTTCCTGTATTTTCGTTTAACATATCTTCCCCTTTTTCGGTGTAGGTTGGAAAGGATAAGGAATTCTTTGTAAGAACTTCCCTTCTCCATAATGTCATGTTATTGTTTGTTTCTTCTTACGACTTAATTGACAGATGGACGGCAGACATGCTTTATTCACCGCACTCTATTATTATCCGTCATTATTTTTCTGCGTTGAGAGGGAGAGACGACGAGAGATGAAAGATGAGCCGACTCTTCTCGGATGCAGATGATTTAACTCGAGCAATGTTTCGCGGAATTCATCAGCGCCAAGATTTAATCTCGCCAAATCACGCAATGGACACCATGTCCCAGTTCGGACGCGACTTAATGTGCATGCATACCCTTTTCGCCGTTCTCTTATTTCCGTCATTCTAACTTCGCTTTATATCGTGAACGATGATAAAATTTCTCATGATTTCGATTTCCGACATCTTTCTTGATATCGATTGGAAGCGAGAGCTGAACTGGCTCTCGCAAGCTATAGATATCTAATGTAATTACACACCATAATTGCTTTTTACTTTGCTCTTAATTGTTTTCTTTAAATTTAATATTCAACATATGCCAGAGAAGCTTTGTTACAAGACACAAAACAGTATAAAAATATATATATATATATATATATATATATATATATATATATATATATATATATATATAATACTATGTATGTATGTATACACACACACACACACACACACACACACATATATATATATATATATATATATATATATATATATATATATATATATATATATATATATATATATATATATACTACAACCGACTCATAAAGATATGAAGTTACATTACAATTTCTTTCTTTCTCTACAGTAAATTTTATAGAATAAATGATAGAAATTTCACCTTTTCAGTCTTTCGAAACTCAACTAACATTGCCTCTTTGGTTCATTATTATTCCAGTCAACATCAAAATGTTGAATTCTCTGTTTTTTTTCTGGAATGTTCCAAATTGCTCTGCGTGTCTGTAGCCCGCAGTTTATTGACGCTGAAATTTAAACTTGATGATATTACCTTGAAATTAAATACCCAAAGACTTCAGTAGATGTAGCATGGAAAAGAGCTAGGAAAACATTTTGTTTAACTATTGGCAAATTGGAATTTAACAAGCATAACATTCTCAAATTACCCTATGATGACAGGTTTTTAGAAATTCATAGAATTTTAAAGCTTTTCAACATAAATGTTGTTTTCAGTCATTTTGATGTTTAGAATTTAGTAATAAATAATAACTCTCCTATGAAATTCCTTGTAAAAAGTGTGATAAAATATATCACGGACAAACTGGAAAATCACTTTCACAACGAATCAAACAGCACCAATATTCAGTGAAAACTGGCCAAATGTCGAATGCATTATTCGTACATATATGAGATTTAGATTATCCTATTAACTGGAGTGAAGCAAGATCCTTAATCCCGTGTAGCGACAAAGTTAAAAGGAATATCATTGAATTTTGCTTCATCAAGTCAAATAATGAAAGTGTTCTAAATTTAAGTCTTGGTTTGTTCAAACTCGCAACAAAATTAATATATTCAGTTTTATACATGTTTTTCGACTTTTTATGGCTAAGCTTCCGTATCTCTTATGGTTCAATCTATGGTTTTCAGTTTGTGATCTCGGATTATCCCGGATTATCTCTTTGATTTTTACCCTTCATACCATTAGCCATCTGGTATTCTTGATCTTTGTGTTTACCTTGTATCCTTCTTTCCAACTGTATCTCATTTGCGCCTTGATGATGCCTGATGCGGGTTCGTTTCCCGCTACCGGACATCATGATTTCTTTCATATTTCTTTGAAGTTGGATCTCGAGGCTTTGTAGTGACAAGATCCAAATATATATATATATATATATATATCCATAATTATATATATAATATATTATATATAGATATAATATATATATATATATATATATATATATATCATATATATATATACATACGACTTTCATCCTCAGTAGGGCTGGTGCAGAAAGTTTTCAGCAAGCACCTAGTATAGCATATAGTATGAAGCTGCTATAGACTCCATCCCTAAGGGGATTGTGCACTCAGTGAAGGACTCTTGACCGTTCAAGTCCAAGAGTATGTCTAAATGTGCATCCACACATCATTAAAACAATGTCATAAACTCACGTCAGAAACTTGTTGATCAACACCTCATAAACAATCCGGAAATAAGTAAATTATATAGAACAGCTGTTCAGGCTACACATAAGTCAGAAACATGTTGGTAAAGTGTGACTAAGCAACTAAGAAAGAAATATCACGACGTTTGAAGCGATTAACTACTAACCCCAACGCTTTCATTTCACATTACTTTCACTCAAAGGTAGTAAATAAGTCCTCTTTGCTCTCTCGCATTTTCAAAACAGTTTTAGATGTGTTGGGGCATTGTTTTGGACTGTGCCCCATACCTTTCTTCTCATATTGTCAAATAAGAGTTTAAAACTGGCTGCATATATTATTTCGTTGCATGTGTTCAAGACGGTGTCTAGGACATGTTTTGCTGTTGTCAGATAAACCCCAAGAGTATGAATGGAAGATATTTCACTCCTTTGTTACATTTCCTTCATGTTATTTTACTTCATATATATATCAATATATATATATATATATATATAGATATTATATAATATCTATATATTATATATAATATACGATATATTATATATATCATATAATATCTATATACACAGGAAGGCTAGGGTATCTGGAACGCCATAGATTCAATATACACAGGATGGAGAAAACCCAGCGTAGCCTTACTTATTTATTATCCAAATTTTCGAGACTTTAAGTCTCATCCTCAGGGCTGTAAAATAAACAAAATTCACAAATAAATAATGCTACGCTGGCTTTTCTCCATCCCGTTTATATATAAATATATGTGTGTGTGTGTGTGCGTGCATAGGGGCTCGGTTTATATATTTTCCAGGAAACGTAAGAACTGAGAAAAAGGAAAGCAGACGCCATTAAAGATATGGATCAATCTTGCTTCAACCATCTGGGTGTAGACTGCAACCTGAAATAGCTTTTACCTCGATGAAATCACAAGAGAGAGGAGAGAGAGAGAGAGAGAGAATGACGTGGAAGGCATTCTTCTCTCTCTCTCTCTCTTCATTTCTCCGATTGGAATGTTTGTCTTGCTCTTCCATTGTAGACCCGATGGATGATAATGGAGATGTACTGCTTCCATTGTCGGAGGGAATTTTCGAAAGGACCACCGTCGCAGCATCTCGTGCAATTCTTCTATTTTATTCTTTTCTCCCTTCTGTCAAATCATCCCTTTTGTAAGGAGTGAATTTTCCACCACTTTCAACATTCATTTCTTGCATTCTTGTCTTACATGATTTGTATTTCTTCGTTTAACCCATGCATTTCTTTTTTTTATATACAGCTGGGCTGGATTGGTTTATATTTGTTATTTTCTGAATTCTTTACCAAAGACTGAGTTTTTTATTTGGTTTGTATGTCTGTCTGTGTATCTGTCTGCATGTCTGTCTCGTAGGCTTTCTAGAAAACGATGATAATATGTCGATGAGAGGATTTTTAAAAGATTCGTTGTGTTTGTGGAACAGTTTTAATTAGATTTTTGGTGTGGGCTCCGAATTTAGATCCGGGCCCAGAGCTCTCATATTGTTCGGCATTTTTTATACTCTCTCTGATGTTGCTAATCGTATTGGCGGAGGTTCTGCTCTGCTCTGCTCTTTGGCTTAGTTTTTTTCGTTCTCATCTCATGATAATAATGAAAATAATTAATACTAATTTCCCTGTCAAACTGAAAATTGAAATTATTTAAAATATACTAAATAGTAGATTCACATCAACCGTGCATTTGATGTTTAGGCCAGTCCCTTACAACGCTCCTGATTGGCTGTTGATAAGCCAATCACAGAGCTGGAAACTCAGTCTCGAGAGAGAGTTCACATGGGTAGGATCTATATTCCACTTTTCCTGAGGGATCAGTCTTTCAAAAGTATCCCTCAGGAGAAGTGGGACATAGATCCTACCCATGCGAACTCTCGAGAGAGACTGAGAGAGTTTCCAGCCCTGTGGTTGGCTTTATCAACAGCCAATCAGGAGCGTCGTAATGGACTGGCCTAAGCATCAAAAGCACGGTTGATGTGAATCTACTATAGTAACAATTCTAATTCTTTCATTAACGCTAAGAAGGGCAAAGCTGACTGAGACAGAATTTGATCTTATGCAGTGATGTTGACCTTGTCAAGACTGGTACGCTTACAGTAAGTCTTCACTGTAGTCCTATCTCGACGGCGCGCCTGCAGCAGCAGCAGCAGCAGAACACAGAACTAACCAACCACCTGAAACTGGAAATAACCTTTGAAGTAACTTTGATCTCCCCTTTCAACGGTTCCTTCTTCTGAAAGCTGCCTTGGGCTCATTGCTCTTGCAGGATTAGTCTCCTGCAAACTCTGCAAGTATGAAGTGGCCACAAGGACAGTGTTTCAAGGAAGAAGGCGCTATTTTAGCTTTCTGTAAAAGACAACTATTGTTTCGGCTTTGTCTCTCCGTCCGCACTTTTTCCTTCCGCCCTCAGATCTTAACCTAGATTAAGATGAAGACTACCGAGGCTAGAGGGTTGCAATTTGGTATGTATGATGGGTAGAAGGTGGATGATCAACAAACCAATGTGCAGCCCTCTAGCCTCAGTATTTTTCATCTTATTTAATGTTAAAGTTAGCCATGATCGTGCGTTTGGGAGCCCTATAGACGCAAAAACACAGGCCACCACATGCCGTTGCTGAAAGTTTCATAGAGCATTAATCACTGTACAGAAAATTCGATTACGTATTTAGGCCAAAGGCTAGCGCTGGGACCCATGAGGTCATTCAGCCCTGAAACGGAAATTGAGAGTATGTAAAAGGTTTGAAAGGATTAGCAGGAGGAAAACCTTGCAGTTGTAATATAAATCAAATATTAGGAGAGGGTGGCAAAAAATATGGAAGAAAGAGAATATGAAAGGAGGTACAGTAAAGGGAATGCACAGAACCGTAAGTAATGCCTACAGTGCACCACATGAGGGTGCACTGACGGCACTACCCCCACTACGGGGTTCCCTTGATATTTGACTAACATGGAGAGACAGACAGACGCACACAAACTAGTGGATGAAGATAAAGATTATGAGAGGGCCAACGAAAGAAATAACTGAGGAGGAGGAAAAAGAGAGCTGGGGGGTGGGGGTGGGGGGAGAGACAAGTTTTCACGGGAGGGGTCAATGGGAAGGACGGCACAGTCTAAATGTCCGCAGGAAGTCCAAACTTCAGGAAAACTGGGAAAATGACCGGAAGGAAACAGTGAAGCCGGCCTAAAATGATTGAGAAAGGAAAACCAGAGAGAGAAAGAAGGTAAACTGGAGAATCCTGAGAGGGGGTTGGGCGGGTAATGATGGGGGAGGGGGAAGGGGAATGGATAAAAGAGTGATAGCCGAAGAACCGCCAGAAGGCTCTGGAAGTCAACGAAAGCTGTTTTTATGCCATATGTCTCTTTAGACATTTCGTGACGACTCCGTTGCCAAATCACTTTCATCACCGCCAACAATTTTCAGGTATAGGACTATAATTTTACTGATTTCATTCTAGAATTTCATCCATTCAAAATTTGCGTTGGTTTGGCTTTTGTAAAATAATCTCGGCTGCCAATCCGGTAGTCCGAAGTTCGAATCCCGGCTCTGCCAACGCAGAATCAGAGGAATTTATTTCTGGTGATAGAAATTCATTTCTCGATATAGTGTGGTTCGGATCCCACAATAAACTGTAGGTCCTGTTGCTAGGTGACCAACTAGTTCCTAAGTGGTTCCTAGCCAAGTAAAAATATCTAATCCTTCGGGCCAGCCCTAGGAGAGCTGTTAATCAGCTCAGTGGTCTGGTTAAACTAAGATATATTTAACTTTGGCTTTTGTAATTGACTGTGGGCATGATAGTGACTGCTCCGTTAGTATATATCATCTGGTCTGAGATGATGACGTATAATGTACATAGTATAGAAAGTTTCCAACTTGTAGTTATCAAATAAAGGCAGGCAGAGGCAGTGACTTGACTGACGTACATCTCAATTTAACCAGACCACTGAGCGGATTAACAGCTCTCCTGGGGCTGGCCCGAAGGATTAGATATTCTTACGTGGTTAGGGACCAATTGGTTACTTAGCAACGGGACCTACAGCTTATTGTGGGATCCGAACCACATTATATCGAGAAATTAATTTCTAATCGTCAGAAACAAATTCCTCTGACTACACTTGCAGAGCGGGGAATCGTACCAGAGACTGCCGAGTCGGTAGGCGAGCACGTAAACCACTAGTCCAACCAAGCACTTATAAAGGGAAGGAATAGGTTTGGTGTACGACGATGCCTTTGATAGGAGGCAGTGGTGGAGAAGGCGCATCAGGCAACCGACCCTTTGATGTAGGGGTAACGGTGTGTATGTTTGTTTGTGAACTTTTATAGTCTTACAAAACGCCCGAACGATATTCATCACGTTGCCTTCCATCAACACAAAGCATTTCCATCCCCCCACCCACGTCAAGAATCTATGATGATTGCGATGTATAGACTATTAGAAATAATAGAGACAGATGGGTACTGGGTCGACGACACGAAGTGATACTGACAGCCTCGTTATTAACAACAGAGGCGTGACAAGCCCTGCCTGCCTCCCTGCGTCCCCTTGTGGTTGTGGTTGTGGTAGCTGTTGAAGCTTTTAATTTGGTTGCCAACTCTGCCTTACCGCTGTTTTCGTGCGTTGTGTAAGTGACTGCGGTTTGAATATTTTTATTTTTATATTTTATCTGACGACGCTGCAAATATTTTTTCCCGTCTTGATTAAAACGGTTTACGTAAATGATTTCGTTTTAGTGTGATTTTCATGTTTCATTTTAGGGAGTGGGGTTATGTATCTTCTATAGACAATTGTTCTGTCTCTATGACAACAGGAATGCGCAATCAGAACACAGTTGTGCTCTAACACTCACTTGTAAATTTGTAATGTGAATGCTCTCTCTCTCTCTCTCTCTCTCTCTCTCTCTCTCTCTCTCTCTCTCTCTCTTATTCAGTTCTTCCATATGTCATATACAGCAGTCTTCTAGCTGCAGATTTCAAAGCAATTCTTGCACAGACGAAAGTTCTCTCTCTCTCTCTCTCTCTCTCTCTCTCTCTCTCTCTCTCTCTCATATTCGGTTCTTCCATATGTCATATACAGCAGTCATCTACCTGCAGATTGGAAAGCAATTCTAGCACAGACGAAAGTTCTCTCTCTCTCTCTCTCTCTCTCTCTCTCTCTCTCTCTCTCTCTCATTTGTCGAAAACATTCGCCATCATCTTTAATTAAGCGATAACTTGCACGATAAAACCCCATCCGAAAACATGACTTCTCCCGATGTGGCTGAGTGCTAATGTGTTTCTCCGCGTTTGATAATGGCTTCCATAAATTTATCTCATTTGTGTTTTAAGGGGCTCTGAACACTATTATAATACATCAAGATCTTTACAGAATGTAATGGATTAAGTTCTGGTTTCATTTTCGTATTTTATTCTCCGAAGTTATCGCAGTATGAATGATCCCAAGCCATTTTTTTTTATCTGGATGCCATAATGTGAATTTTTATTTAGGTTACTTTAAATGAAAGTGGTAACGATACCTCGAAAATAACTTTGAATGTCAAAATAACCGGTTATAATTAATGATTAAGTGTTGTATTATATTCTGATGATACATCAGTTTATTGGACAAAATCTTCCGAAGACAGGAAGTGTGAAGAGTCAGAAGAGGTTTGTTGGAAGGGATAACTTCAGCGCACATCATGAGCACCAGCAGTCGATGTAACCACTCGTGCAATTTTTCAGTACTATAGTACTAGTGGTCTTACATTTTTACTAAAAAAAAAAAACATTTACAGTAGTAAACTATACAATTAACAACGGTATACAACAATAGACTATACTTGGGTATCTGAAAATCCCTTACCAAGGTCTTTAAAACTCAAAGTACGTTTCATCAAGTAGGTTTTGCTGTAGTACCAGGCTAATCTTCTCTTTAGGGGACAGGAGGAGCCGGGGGGTTGGATAAGGGGTTTGCCATTGTTGGTAGGGGGAAAGGACTCCGGGAGACGCACGTTTTCCGAAGTCAAGTTATCTAAGAATACGAGTCAGAGACAACACAAATTGTAAACTGTTACCCGTATAAAAATAAAACATACATTTGAATATTTATGAATCTTCAATAAAAAATACAATTGAATACTCATGAATTATAGCATCAGTGTACCACATTCTATTATATATTGCTGTGCAATCGGGCACAGACCGAAGCTGCGGTAGAATTAAGCAGAGAGAAGAAAGCATTTAAATTGCCCTTGACTTGCACACTTGTAGCTATGCGGAAATGAGAGAGAGAGAGAGAGAGAGAGAGAGAGAGAGAGAGAGAGAGAGAGAGAGAGAGATTAAGGATTATCCTCTACTGTTATAAGTCTGTGTTCATGCCAAAGTGAGACAGCAACAGATTTAGGTTTGCTTTTCCACAAAGAAATGTCGACATTGGTTTTATACCAACAACCAACCAAGTCATTGCATTTAACCTGGTAAATGTTTTATTTAATTATTTTATTATTTTTTTGTAGTGTGCAGTCAATAGGATTTAGTCTGTTTGCCCTGTAATTTCGATAAATCTTTGGAGAGACAGAGAGAGAGGTTCTCATCAATAGTCAACAACTTAAGGCCAAACATAGCACAGTGCTGTAACTATGGCCATGTAAAAGTGCCACGGTCAGCCGTGATCAGAATGAAATCAAACGAGTCTTACAGACAACGTGAAGCCTCACATGTACTGTAAGTAGTATCTGTCTTCGGGGTTTCTTCGCCTTCATTTTTCTTCTTTTTGCCGAGAGTTGGTCTAGGGGTGATAGAGTCCGTACAAGTTGCCAACGCCTCTTATACCCACCCTCATTACATTTTGTAATGGTGATTCAATTTTTCACTTGGTTCGTTAAATATCAGGGAAATGAATATACGACCTTTGGAATAATCAGCTTTGTGTGATTACTTGCCGTGTGAGATTAATTTTACGGCGATAAAATCTGCGTCCTTCTCCAAACTGAAGACTTCATGCATGCCGCTGTTACCACGGGAATTGCTCCTCCCCCTATGCGCCGCGAAGTGTCTGCTTCGACGCCGTTCTTAATCAGCGGCAAAGAAATCCAGACTTGTCCTAAAGTTAATATGTCCCAATTATCTGCGTCTTCCCAGAAAAGGCTTTAAGCAAAATCCTTTCTTGCTGTGACGACTCGAGAATTATTTCTGCTTCTTATTACGCAGATACATGACAAGGATACGTGAAGCGAAAGCAGCAGTATGTTTATGAAACGAAAAGTAAAAAAAAGAACAAAAAAAGTAAAAAGTAACCTTCAAGGCCACGGTTGGCAACTTAGTTGGTGTGGTCACGTGGTCCTGTAGCTTTACAACTGGTAGGCTAATGCGTCACACCTGAAATATACTGTTGCCAACTTTGGCTCCTCTGTTTTGAATCTGGCCTGAATGTATTCAGGGCCATTGTCTGCATGAAGAAGTCGTTCATTTATTGCGAGAGGTCACTTATTTTTATAGAAAAAGTGGCCAATATAGTTGTTGTTGTCATATCAAGGTCAATATTCCCTGATACCATTGACAGCAGCAGTTAGAACGTCGTAATAGAGACCTGATGTCTAAATGAACATACTTTAGTCAATGAGATTGAAGTTAATTGAATGAGCTTTTAAATGATGTTTAAACCAAGTACCTACATTCAGCCATTTCATACACACACGTGTGTGTGTGTGTGTGTGTGTTATGAAATACGTAGCCACTCCATGGCACCCAAGATGTGGCAACAGCCGTTGCCAAACACACAGTCATCAATTAAGAGTTGTTTGCCCTCCTATTGTCTGTGTATTCAGGGCTACGCTGCAGGTTTTCCTGTGCCGAGCAGAATTGCAACTTTTTTCCTTTTTTTTTTAATATAAAGTTATTGCTTTTGCCCTTTCTGTCAGCGAAGTTGAACATCGTTGAGTGCGGTCAGTTATTAGAGGAGACCACTAATATATATCAAATAATACCTTGTGAGCTTCTACCAGAAAAGAATGTTAAATTTCTGACATGAAGCTAATGTTTTCCCTGGTTCATGTCTTGTATTTTGCTTCTTTTTCTTTTTTCTGTTTTCCACTACTGCTGCTGCTGAACTAATTACATTAGATTTATTGGAGGGAAAATACTGAAATAACTAAAAGAAATTCATTTACCACAAAGCTTGTGTCCCTAGTATGTGGTCTTCAGTTACGATAAGACACTTTACCTTATTTTGTTGGTATAAATGTTGATTATATCGTTTTATGTTTGTTTTTTTTTTATGTCCATGATACTCTTGCTTCATTTTTAACTTATTTCTTCGCAGATGAGCAATTTTTTCTTTGGGAACTTCTGTAGTGTTAATAAATTTTCGTTTGTTTGTTTCAAAAGGTTATGGCTTGCACATAAATTATCTCTCTCTCTCTCTCTCTCTCTCTCTCTCTCTCTCTCTCTCTCTCTCTCTCTTTCTATATATAATTATATATATATATATATATATATATATATATATATAGATATATAATATATATATATATTATGTATGTATGTACGTATGTATGTTTGAGTTGCGAGTTGTATGAATAAATTATGAAACGTATACAGCGGGGCGAAAGCACGCAAATCTTTAATTTATGGTAGCTTCGATGAATTGCAGATATTTTATTTTTATTTGCCTAAATATTTATTAGTTTTTGTTGATCTTAAGGATTTTGTTCGATCTCACTTTGTCCTCTGAAAAGGAAATACCGTTCATTTTGCCTTGATTTGTAGGAGTGAATGCCTACATTTGAGATTCCTGTTATTATAAAACCTTTAAGCTGAATAATCCTACATTTGGAAAGTGTAGCGGAAAGGAGAATTATTAATACGTGGGAAAGTATCATAATTCTCACGACATTTCAACAGACAATTTTAAAAAAGGTCGTAAATACGTCCAAATTAGTCATAGCGACAGTGGAGGTATTCTGTACGAGTATCAATATTCATATTATTGTCAGTAATAATAATAATGAAAAACTCAAAATCAAGCATTTATACTCATATGGCCCGAAAGACACTTCCCCGAAGTTGTACAGCGTACCAAGAATTTTAATTAACCGTTTCAGCTGCCGCACGATTTGATTACCTCCCCCAAGGAAAGAAATGACAGTCTAGCTATATCTCTCGACAACGGACACTGAAGTTGAAGGGGTTGAGATGCCATGGACATTAGCCAACATTCCTCGTCTCGTGTCTTCTTTCATGGAGGTGGGTACGAATGTCGCGGAGAACTCGGAATAAATAATTGTATATATAAACGCTCTCATACACACATACTCACATACATGATCGTGAAGATAAGTATACATACTTAGGCGCAGCCGGTGTGTGGCAGTGGTCCTTTGCCCAACCCTCTAGGAGAAACAGTTACATGATTAAAAACATTTAAAGGGTAGAGATGTGAAATACTCTGTCCCGTGCAGTTGGCCTTCAACGAAGGCTTTTGTGGAAACAGTAAATATTTGCGAAAAGATTGATATAACAAGATGGAGTTTGACCACGCCCATGTAGGTACTTCAGAGTAAGTTTAGTAGGGTTGGTTAAAATGTGTTCTTAGAGGATTGGATCGATCCTAGATAACACCCCCCACCCACCCCTCAAGGGCTTTCGGTGGGTCGTTATCTAGAACTCATATTTCCTTGAGGGTCATTATCTTTATGATATTTACATTCTTTTGTTTACATTTTCACGGTCGTCCCCAACGGGCTAGTACTAAGCGCGCCGCAAAGGGCTAGTACTAAAAACGCCGCAAAGGTGGGTTATTACATACTGGATTGAAACCCTTGCTGCTGAAAGAGCCGATGGTTAATAGAAATTTGAAGCAATGTAAAATGAAAATCAGGCAGTTGTATGGGATAACACCAAAGTAGTTACAGAATATACGTAGTGTTACACAGAGATAATGCCGTGGATTGTGTCCAACCATGGGGCCACAATTGTAGTTCATAGGCTGAATCGAGGTTCTTTGCTCCTCATTTCTGTGCGTACTTCTTTCCATAGTTTATATCCCCATCTCTCTCTCATCTCCTCTCCTCTCTTCTCTCTCTCTCTCTCTCTCTCTCTCTCTCTCTCTATATATATATATATATATATATATATATATATATATATATATATATATATATATATATATATATATTTATATATATATATATATATATATATATATATATATATATATATGTGTGTGTGTGTGTGTGTATTATACATATATAGTATATACCCACACGCCACACCATTCGTCGCAGGTAGAAGTCATGCTGTCGTTCTCCTTCCAGTTCTCAAAAAGTCTTTTAGGATGAAACTGCAGGCCCCATGACCTTTCTGAACCTGATTGCGACCGCCTCGTTCATCAAGCTATGAAGGACGAGAACGGGTTGGTTGTCTTAGTCCATGAAACACACACTGTATATATAGTCCTTTTCTCTTTTCACTGATATACTTATTCGCTTCATCGTTTTTCCCTATTGTCCCCTCCACCTTTGTGTTTTCCTGATTCTTCTACTCTATACTCGTGAGTAATTCGCATCACGTCTGTAGCCATTTTTCATCTTGTTATGGAGTCTGTCTGAATCCTAAAGCGCTCATCTCAGCCGGTTTAGCTGTTACTATCCTTGTGTGGTCTGGAGTCATGCTTCTCTCTCTCTCTCTCTCTCTCTCTCTCTCTCTCTCTCTCTCTCTTATCTTTTATAGTCCGATCACTTACTATTATCACTAAGGCGACGTTGATCTTTCAGATTGGTTATATTTTGTGTTATTGTTGCTTGCTTTTTTTGTGCTCTCTCTCTCTCTCTCTCTCTCTCTCTCTCTCTCTCTCTCTCTCTCTCTCTCCAGTGAAGTGACCATTGTTCGATTCTCAGATACTGTTTACATTCCCTAAAACTCCTGCTGACCTGAAAGTAAATTATGTTTTTTTTTAATTAGTCTTTTATTGCGGGTTTCAGCTGAGAGAGAGAGAGAGATCAGTACTCCGTCTAACTGTTACCTTGCTATGACTGCAAAAACGGCATGGCCTCGACGAGGTAGTCCTGACGTCACTAAGGCGAGAACATTAGTTCGACAGCTACTGAAGAGAAATCAAAACTTGAGAAAAAGGTGTTGTGCAACTGTTTAACCTTTCCCGTATTCGTGTGAACCATTGAAAAGGCTAAAAAGGTTCGCGCAGAGCCAGTTATTAACTCTGTTGGTTCTGAGAGAGAGAGAGAGAGAGAGAGAGAGAGAGAGAGAGAGAGAGAGAGAGAGAGAGAGAATGCACATAAAAAGCAAGCACCAATAACACAAAGTATAGTCAATTTGTAAGATCAACGTCGCCTTAGTGATAATAGAGTGATCGAGCTACAAAGAAAGAAAGAAAAAAAAAGCAAGACACCACACCACACAAGGATAGTAACGGATAAACCGGCAAGATCCCTTTAGCCTAATGTAGAGATTAATAGCTCATCTAGGCTTGTGCGTTTCAGTGTAGCATTGTTTTTTCAACAAACACCTATGGATAGCTTGTTTGAATTTTGATCTGATGTCTTAAAGAGCAGGCAGCTAGAGGTGCTATTCTTCAGGAATACTTCAATAGTATAATTTATGAAAATATATGTAAGGGAATCTGTGCTCGGGCATTTTCGAATCGGAGGGTTAAGGAAGATTAGGTCGGCGATACCATACGTATTTGACCAGGGCCAAAAACGCAGATGCTTTCCTAAATTAAATGAATTGGTTCTTTCAATAAAATTCTCTGTAGAAATGGAAAATGACTCTAGCCTATCTTTTTAAGATTGCCTAATACGTAGAAGCAACAAAAGGTTTTAAATTGAATTACACAGCTATCCTACGAGTATTTCTGCTTATTTGCATCTGTATTTTGGCCACAGCAATAAAATATGCACATCAGTTTTCAGATCCATGGTTTTAAGAGCCTGACGTCTATGTAACATTAATTATGTTGATGATGAAACAGTTGTAATAACCAATGCAGGCAAGAAACTCGAATGTCCTGATGACTGTTTGGTTGTTTGTATGGTGTTTTTACGTTGCATGGAACCAGTGGTTATTCAGCAACGGGACCAACGGCTTTACGTGACTTCCGAACCACGTCGACAGTGAACTTCTATCACCAGAAATACACATCTCTCAACCCTCAATGGAATGCAAAAGAATCGAACTCGCGGGCACCGAGGTGGCAGACCAAGACCATACCGATCACGCCGCTGAGGCGCTAGTCCTGATGTCGTAGAAGACAATGCGGTAAGTGCAGCAAAAACGACTTTTGTGCCTCCGTAGACTGATATTTTTTCACACTGTCTGTTCATTTGTGCTATCACCCGAGCATATTTAATACAGACATCTACCATAATGTATTAGAATTCTTGAAGATGTTTTAAATAAAGATGGAACCGGTCAGAATTTGTGTCTGGTCTTTCGTTTTTCATTGTGGTGCATTTGCAAAGTTACAAACTTACGTCAGTCGAATAGTATTAGAATGTAAGCTAATTTTGGCTTTAATAAAAAAACGAAAAAAAAATCGTCATGCCTTAGCTACATTGCACCTGACGTTACCAGAATGATCAGGACAGTTGTCGTCGACTCTTGCAGTGAAATGTTTCCAAGCATTCGAATCGAGACGTGTGCCCAGAACCGTAGCCAGGAAGATTAACCTCGAGATCTTTTCTGGAAGGCTCGCAACAATGACAGTCCCTTGGCCAAGGGCAGACTTTTCAGGATGCTCTGCCAACAAACCACGTGTGAGCTTATATATAATATATTTTTTTTCTTTCTCTCTCTCTCAGTAAACGTGCGTCTTGTGACAACATTTTTTCGAGCTTACCAAATGAGAGTTTCTCTTTTTTTTTCTCTCTCAACAAGCCACTTTTAGTTGTAATTTTAGCTTTGTGAAAAGAGAACAATTGTGCAGGCTTTGTCTGTCCGTCGGCACTTTTCCTGTCCTCCCTCAGATCTTGAAAACTACTGGGGCTAGAGTGCTGCAAATTGGTATGTTCATCATCCACTCTCTAATCATCAAACATAACAAATTGCAGCCCTCTGCCCTCGCTAGTTTTTATTTGCTTTCAAGGTTAAAGTTAGCCATGATCGTGCGTCTGACGCCGCTATAGGTGTCAACAACACAGGCCACCACCGGGCCGTGGGTGAAGGTTCCATGGGCCGCGGCTGAGCGTTTCATGGGCCGTGACTAAGAGTTTCATACAGCATAATACTTCCGCGTATTTTTTACTTGTTTATACTGGTTCTGTATTATCTAAACTCGGTTTTTTTTCCATCTGTCCACCCGCTACGGTGTTTGCTTATGGTAACACTGCGTTCCGGCTTTAGATAGTTACATTCAGCTTACATTCAACAATAATAACAATATCCTATTTCGAATATTAATGGTGTAATTCGCATACAGTAAATTATTAATTAATAACACTTTTCATTTGCAAATGTGCCCAGATATCCTATTATTTACCTAAAACTTACACATAGCGTAACTATCTAAAGCCAGGGACGCAGTGTTACCATACACAAACACCACAGGCGGGTGGACAGATGGAAAAAGCAGAGTATAGTGCTGGCTGGCCCTTAGCTTGCAATGTGGTATTGGTCCTTATTTTGCAATGCGTTTCTTACACTTAATCGAGGTGTTGGTTCCGTCTATATGGTCCTTTAGATGTACCTTCATCTTAGGGCTTCATCTTGTGCTCGCAAGTTGTCTCTTGTGTTTCAATGGTGGCCAGATTGTTCGTGCAATTGTTTTTTGTGCCATTCTTATATTCTCTTCTTGTTCTGTCTTTCCGTGTTTCTGAGCCTTAGTTTTTATTGTTATTATTATTATTATTGGCGAAACAAATCCAGAGTTATGTAAATGTACATATATTTAAATTTAAAACTTTAAGGATAGCTCTCGGGAATCTGTTCGGTTCCACTTTTCAAATATTATTATTTTATTATTATTATTATCATCATTATTATTATTATTATTGTTTGCTGGAAGTAAACCCTCTTTTAGACATGTTTTATTAAAAGTGATTGCTGCCTCGGCTGCATTAATTTGATAGAGGTTCTTCTCTCTCTATTTTTCTAATTGTGGTTTTCTCGTTGTTGCTTAAACTGGCGAGCAACGCACCAAAGGTTGGCACGTCGGAAATCAGGAAACGCCTTTGGTGCTTTGCTCACCAGTTTAAGCAAGAACGAGAAAACCACAATTAGAAAAATAGAGAAGAACCTCTATCAAATTGATGCAGCTGAGGCAGCCATCACTTTTAATAAAACATATTTAAAAGAGGGTTTACTTCCAGCATACAATAATAATTATTGCTGATGCAGCAATAATTTTTAATAAACATAGTATTATTATTATTATTATTATTATTATTATTATTATTATTATTATTATTATTATTATTATTATTATTAAACCAAACAAAAACTTCTTTCAGTTTTCTTCTGAAGATTGAAAAAGAAACCCATAAAATCACTTTGTAACTTGTTTACTTCTAAGTATTTACATTTAGTTTTACTACGCACTCGAGTACTTTCAGGCCCTATCTGTGGCCCATTTTCAAGAGATGTTTGGGATGTTAGCCTGGGTCAAGGCCCAGAAGAAGTTCTAGAAGACTGCTGGGCCTTGACCCAGGCTAACATCCCAAACATCTCTTGAAAATGGGCCACAGTTAGGGCCTGAAAGTACTCGAGTGCGTAGTAAAACTAAATGTAAATACTTAGAAGGAAACAAGTTACAAAGTGATTTTGTGGGTTTCTTTTTCAACTTTAATTATTATTATTATTATTATTATTATTATTATTATGTATTATTATTATTACCGATTCCTTGTAAGAATTACTGTTTTTACGTTTCTGCATTTTAACCGCAGCTTGTGTACAACTTGCGTGAGCGTTTTTATACTTAAAACATTCATGTATCATTAAAAATTTGATTTTTGTCGTGTTTGTCACTTTCACGGTGGAGTTTATGACCTGTTCTCTGCAGGAAAAATGTCTGGGTCTCTGTATTGATCATTACGATTTACTTGATGAAGAATTATCAAGAGTGAGTTCTTTCAAGTGGACTTGCAGCGTAGCCACCACCAAGGCTAAACGTTTCTTTGAAACTATAAGTAAGTATAAGTGATATCAGTATTAAGTGATTAATGTATTTTTAGTTACCTTTCTCATTTTTTGTTTTCTGTAAGAGAAAACTATTGGGTTGGCTTTGTCTTTTCTTTCCGTCCGCACTTCGTCTGTCCGTCCTCAAATCTTATAAACTACTGAGGCTAGAGGGCTGCAAATTGGTACGTTGATCATCCACCCTCCAGTCATCAAACATTTCAAATTGCAGCCCTCTAGCCTTAGTAGTTTTTATTTTATTTAACACACACCGATTGTGCGTTTTTAGGGCTTATCTTTATCTTGTGTTCTTTTTTCCTCTGCGTGATATATTCTTGTTAATTCTTTGCAACTATGTCCATCTTTGATAATGCTATATATATATATATATATATATATATATATATATATATATATATATATATATATATATATGTGTGTGTGTGTGTGTGTGTGTGTGTGTATGTATGTGTGTGTGTGTTTGTGTGTGTGTGTGTAAGCGAATACCACAGGAAATAAAGTGTCTGTGTATGCATGTTTCGTCTACTATATCCAAGTGTTCCTTGTTCTGCAAAAATGTACAATTTGCTCCGATTCCGTACCAATGTGCATCCCTGTTCTTGCGGTTTATTCTGATAGATCTTCAATTATTCTGTGCACATTTGTGCTTCTCTGTTCATTCTTTATACTTAAAAGCAGAGGCTGAGATATCTGAAAGCCTAACACGGAAACCTCCTTATGGACTGTTGCTTCATATGTCATAATCAAGGACAGAGAATTATAACAAATGGGTGTTCATTCTCTCTCTCTCTCTCTCTCTCTCTCTCTCTCTCTCTCTCTCTCTCTCTCTCGTCCGTCAGATAAGGGCACTTACAATAAAGCATGACGTCTGTATTTCATGTTAATGTCAAACGTTCGTGCTTTTATCACGCTTTAGAAAAACATTGGTTTTTATTTTATTTTAGAAGTTGATAAGAGAAGATATGCAGTGGCTGCTGATTGATTGACTTAAAAGCCGCCTGGTTTCACTAGGAGAAATACAGAGCTTGAATTGACTTGAATATAGAAGTTAGGTCAGAGGCCAAGCGCTGTGACCTATACTAGGTCATTCATCGCTAAAACGAAACTTGGCAGTAAAAGGTTTGAAAGGCGTAACAGGAGGAAAACCCTTAGTTGCACTATGAATCCATTGTTAGGAGGGGGTGGAAAGTAAGATGGTAGAAAGAGAATATGAAAGGCGGTACAGTAAAAGGAACGAAAGAGCACAAAGGCATAAGCCTCCTCCGAAAAGAACATTCAGGGGTCTCCTTTCTAAGGCAAAAGGGTTCATAGGTGATCTTAAATATAATACGTTGTGTGTGATTTCACTGAGAATGTATATCCATTTATTGCAATGAAAAATTTATTATTGTCCTTTTATTTACCTTTGATGCGCACCTGATCTGTGTACGTGTTAAATGCTTCTTCTTTCCCCGCGAGTTATCTCAGCTCTTTATTATCTTTCTGTGTGGCGTGTTGCATCTTTTATTGGAAATAAATGAAGATGCATTTTTCGAAGCCCATTAAAAGGCAAACGCAAATTTTATTCTATCGACCCCTTCCGGAGTATGAGAATTACAAAATTACACAAATATATATATTTTACACAAAAACTACAAAGAGACATATAGATTACAACTATATTTATGTACACATATTTAGCAAGTACATATTTAAAGCATAAAAGGTATTCTGACAAAGGAAAGTACATACATCGAAAATAATACCAGAATAATGAAAATCCTAGAAAGTATTAAATCTAAAATAAAGACATTATAAGGTTAACAAACTTTGCAAGTCTTTTCAATTCTCTAGCACTACTTATATTGAGGAGCAGATTGAATTTAAAAGTGGTAGGTCTTCTACTATAGTAGGGCTTTAGGTATCTCTTCATTAGAGAACACGATTCGAAAAAGGTAAGATTACTGAGTACCGGTTGTTTTAACATTACTCTAGATGAAAATACAAATTAGTATTTATTTTGACAGTAGAAGGAGAAATGCGATCAATTAATAGGAGGGGTAGAGGACGTCCTTGAGTAAATCTACGTCAAGAAATTTTTTAAATAGATGAATAGATCTATATTAGTGGGTTTCTATAGACAGATAACATGGTTGACTAAACCGGCCCAGTGAAGTGGCAGGGAAGACCTTGATAATAAAGCCACTCCATACCATATAACCCCTATGATAAAAACTCGACACACGTGCGCCCGATCACACACATATACACACACACGCGCACACGTAGGGACACACGCCGCATACAGCCAGACACGTGACTCTCCGAGTATACGGTGCTTCGAAAACAGGTACTTGAGGTCACTAAGCCAGCATCAGCCATCCACCAGAGCTATCGGGCGAAACCAGGAAGTCCTAAATGAAGTGGTTTGGCTGGACGCAGCTTCGCTCGCTGTCGACGACCGCGGCTGTGGAGGAGGAAGGGATGTCGTTCTGTTTAGGGTCGTTTTCGTGGCTCGCTCTCTCTCTCTCTCTCTCTCTCTCTCTCTCTCTCTCTCTCTCTCTCTCTCTCTCTCTGTTTTTAACGCTATTGTGGCTACGTGCACTCTGCTAATCGCTGTTTTGTTCTTCCGAAATTCTGCTTTCTCTCTCTCTCTCTCTCTGTTTTTTGCGTCATAGTGGCTACGTAAGAGACACTCTGCTAATTGCCATTTGGTTCTTCCGAAATTCTGCTCTCTCTCTCTCTCTCTCTCTCTCTCTCTCTCTCTCTCTCTCTCTCTCTGTTTTTTGCGTCATAGTGGCTACGTAAGAAACACTGCTAATTGCCATTTGGTTCTTCCGAAATTCTGTTATCTCTCTCTCTCTCTCTCCGTTTTTGACGCTAAAATGATTATGTAAAAGGTGTCACACTGTTATTGTTATTTTACTTTACAGAAATTCTCTCTCTCTCTCTCTCTCTCTCTCTCTCTCTCGTTTCTTTTTTGGACGTAAAACTGTTAATCGCTGTTTTGCTCTTCCAGAATTCTGTAATGATTCTTCTTCATTTTCTGACTTGCCTTACTAAGGGTTCCCTCGCTCAACCTTAACACTTGGAAATGTGCGTCGTTCCTGGTGGTCTTTGCCTCATACAGTATTTTGCTTATATAACCTTTATTCAGAACCATTTTCTAATATTCAAGTGTTCTTTACTTTGAGACATTTCAACTTTATTAAAATTTGAAGCGTCGTGAAAATATGTCTAAGTTCCGATTATTAGTTTTCTGTAAATGATAACTATTGAGATGGTTTTGTCTGTCCGTCCGCGCTTTTTATGTCCGCCCTCAGATCTTAAACACCACTGAGGCTAGAGGGCTGCAAATTGGTTTGTTGTTCATCCACCCTCCAATCATCAAACATACCAAATTGCAGCCCTATAACCCAAGTAGTTTTTTATTTTACTTAAGGTTAAATTTAGCCATGATCGTCTGTATGGCAAAGTTATAAGCAAAGCTATAGGATAGACCATGACCGAGCATTTGCTGAAAGTTTCATGGGCCACGGCTCATACAGCATTGTACGTTACACAGGCAACTCGATTGTGCCGAAGAACCTTCGACTCCTTTTTTTTATTATTAATGTGTATACTTAACTTTAATTATGTGTCTTTCTAATAGATGTAAATCTTTCTTTATCGTTATTGTCGTTCCTTGATATCCATTCTCTGTAAGTGTGCACGTGGATGTTTATTATTATTATTATTATTATTATTACTATTATTATTATTATTTTATTAAAAATAATGACAGAATTCACAGAATTGATTCTGCACAAAATTCTTTCAATTCTCCTTATGATTTGTCTTTCTGGCACGGAGAATTGAAAGAATTTTGTACAAAATCAAGAATTCTGCCATTATTTTTAATAAAACATGTTTGAAAGAACGTCTGTTTGCAGCATTATTATTATTATATATTTTTTTCTTTTTTTTTGCTCTATCACAGTCCTCCAATTCGACTGGGTAGTATTTATAGTGTAGGGGTCCAGGTTGCATCCTGCCTCCTTAAGAGTCCATCACTTTTCTTACTATGTGTGCCGTTTCTAGGATCACACTCTTCTGCATGAGTCCTGGAGCTACTTCAGCCTCTAGTTTTTCTAGATTCCTTTTCAGGGATCTTGGGATCGTGCCTAGTGTTCCTATGATTATGGGTACAATTTCCAGTGGCATATCCCATATCCTTCTTATTTCTATTTTCAGATCATGATACTTATCCATTTTTTCCCTCTCTTTCTCTTCAACTCTGTTGTCCCATGGTATTATTATTATTATTATTGTTGTTGTTGTTATTATTATTATTATTATTATTTTATTAAAAATAATGACAGAATTTATTTTGTACAAAATTCTTTCAGTTCTCCTTATGATTTGTCTTTCTGGCACGGAGAATTGAAAGAATTTTGTACAAAATCAAGAATTCTGCCATTACTTTTAATAAAACATGTTTGAAAGAATGTCTGTTTCCAGAATATTATTATTATTATTATTATTATTATTTTATTATTATTATCATTATCATTATTATTATTATAATTACTATTTTTATTAAAAATAATGGCAGAATTCACAGAATTGATTTTGTACAATATTTTTTCAATTCTCCTTATGATTTTCCTTTCTGGCACGCTGGTATTATAAAGCAGCTGTCCAATGTTCATCGTGCTGTAGGTCGTCAACGGAAATTTCGGGCGGGCTGGTGTTATCAAAAGCAAAACTGGTTATCAGGGACAGGCTGGGGTCGTCAACAGGTATACAGGTGGATTTCGTAGGTCGGGAACAGGCCGTAGTCGTCAGGGGTCTATCCGGTATTTCTTGTTATTTCTTCTTTTCTGGTTTTCAAGGCGTCTACATGTTTCGGCCACCTCGTTTGGCCATCTTCGGGACGGGATCGCTGAGTGCAATGGTCTGTGTCAGATGTATTCACGCTATTTATTGCATTCGGTTGGCTTGAAGAAACAGGTACCTCACTTTTCATTGGGCAATACCTGTGACGTCACGAGCGATGTCATCAGGGGGCCCGTTTGCTGGTTGGCTGTCCTCTTCGTGGGCGGAGCCTCATCCTTATTGGTGATGGTGGAGGTCCCCTCGAAGGGCGTGCTACCAGGTCGTCCTCAGGGCGAGAGCTTGAGCTGCGATCACCCTCAGGGTTACTAGGGACGTCCTCAGGATGAGAGCTAATGCTTCTATCATCCTCAGGATCCCTCTGGTGCGATGGTCGTTGTGGGGCGGTGTCTGCTGCTCTCCTGACGGCGGTGGGTGGGGAGGAGGAAGGTCTCCTGTGTGATGTTCAAACTGGGCTTCTCCCTCCCGATGTGCAGCGCTTCTAAGATTCGCAAACGACGTAGATCGGGTGCCTGGTCGATAACCTCGAAGTTACCGACGATGTCGCTGCGTCGGATTCTTTTATTATGGGCAGTCCTTGCATGATTAAATACCGCTCCTTCCTGCGCGTGACAGGAGATCCTCTTGGAGAGGCGCATTGACGTCATCCCGATGTAAGTTCCGAGGCATCCTCGGATTGGGCACGTGTATCTGTAAATGACGTTCGTCCTCTTCAAGGGATCCTGCAACTGTGCGGGGTTATTTTTCATAATAAGACTGCATGTTTTTTTACTTGTATAAAATATGATCAAGTTGATCTGCTTGTTGTTGTCGGTCGGGGAAACGTGATTCCTGATTATTTCCCGTAGGGCTCGCTCGTCTTCTTTATATCGCCGATGGAAGGTGCCCTTGTAGAAAAAATTAATTTTCTGCTGGGGGTCTGGGCGGGGTTCCTGTAGGTACCATTCTTCCATGCTCTTCCTGAAGACGTTCTGGATGCTTCGGTTGGTGTGTCCGTTGTTTACTAGGACCTGGGCTGCACGTTCCATCTCCTTATGGGTGTCTGCCCATGTTGAACAATGGGAAAGAGCTCTCCTGACGTAGGCGCTGATGGTGGTGTCCTTATAGCGTTCAGGGCATTCACTCTCGCCGTTCAGACACATTCCCAGGTTCGTGGGCTTCGTGTAAACCCGTGGAGCGTGTCTTTAGGAGCATTAGGAAGCCATCTATATACGTAAGATATATAGATGACACTTTCATCCAAGCAGGAACGAGGGAGGAGATCGAGGAAATACGTCAAGCCTTCCACACCAACAGCCGTTTACGATTTACCATCGAATATAGCCGTGATGGCCGTCTTCCCTTCCTGGACGTCCTGGTATGAATCCTGTAGCAGCCCCCTCGGATGCCGGGGATAATAATGATGGCACTAGCAGCAACGCCCTCCCAACACCAGTGCAGCACCATCAAGACATCGTCGACTGCCTGAAACGTATGGAGGAGAAAGATGCCCTGAAGAAACAGAAGACCATTACAAGAAAACTAATTAACCTTAATGGAGGTAAAATACGCCTGCCGCAAGAACATGACAAATATATTAACTTGACCACCTACACCCCATCCCCTGAAGAAGAGGACATACTCAAGAAAGGCCTGAATTGCCACTTCATCTCTCGCCCCCGTCCCCTTAATAAAAGGATGGAGATAGAATATCTTACGGAGACGATAATGAAACAAGAAAGCCTTGGGAATGTACACACCACCGACGCCCTTCAACCTCTCCTCTTAGCAGAAGCCCTTACAGAGCGAGGAACTTATAAAAGTGACATCGTCGATCGCCGTCTGCGGGATGCTGCTAAAACCTTGAGAGAAAACGAAGACATCACCGTCAGGAGAGCCGACAAGACCGCAGCCCTAGTACTTATCAAGACTACCGAATATAGACAAAAAATCGACGAGATCCTCGCCGATACCACGAAGTTTCGACGTATTACTAAGAACCCCGTAGACGACATTAAACGCGAAGCCAATAGAATCATAGAAACTGTCAACGCAGCCACTAACGCCTTACACCTCTCTAGTATTTCTGGAGATTACAACCTCGGGTACATCTACGGTAATGTGAAAACTCATAAACATGGAAACCCTTTAAGACCTATCATTAGCCAAATACCAGCACCCACATACCACCTTGCTAAACAACTAAATACTATTCTCACCCCCTACATCCCCAGCACACATAGTTTGAAGTCGTCTGCGGAGTTTCTGCAAGCCTTAAGATCCGCGCCCCCTGGAGGCAGTATTGCATCGATGGATGTAGAGTCGCTGTTTACTAACGTTCCTGTAGATGAAACCATCGAAATGATCCTTGAACGTGTCTACAGAGACCCGTCCACCGACCCGCTGAATATCCCCGAACACGCCCTTCACTCTCTGCTGGAAATATGCACCAAGAAGGCTCCCTTCATTAACCACCATGGCCATATGTACTTACAAATCGATGGTGTAGCGATGGGATCCCCCCTCGGGGTCCTGTTTGCGAACTTTTACATGGGCATGGTGGAGGAGCGTGTCTTTAGGAGCATTAGGAAGCCATCTGTATACGTAAGATATATAGATGACACTTTCATCCAAGCAGGAACGAGGGAGGAGATCGAGGAAATACGTCAAGCCTTCCACACCAACAGCCGTTTACGATTTACCATCGAATATAGCCGTGATGGCCGTCTTCCCTTCCTGGACGTCCTGGTTGAACAGAAGGAGGGTGCGTTCGCTACACGGGTTTACACGAAGCCCACGAACCTGGGAATGTGTCTGAACGGCGAGAGTGAATGCCCTGAACGCTATAAGGACACCACCATCAGCGCCTACGTCAGGAGAGCTCTTTCCCATTGTTCAACATGGGCAGACACCCACCCAAGGTTAGATGGAACGTGCAGCCCAGGTCCTAGTAAACAACGGACACACCAACCGAAGCATCCAGAACGTCTTCAGGAAGAGCATGGAAGAATGGTACCTACAGGAACCCCGCCCAGACCCCCAGCAGAAAATTAATTTTTTCTACAAGGGCACCTTCCATCGGCGATATAAAGAAGACGAGCGAGCCCTACGGGAAATAATCAGGAATCACGTTTCCCCGACCGACAACAACAAGCAGATCAACTTGATCATATTTTATACAAGTAAAAAAACATGCAGTCTTATTATGAAAAATAACCCCGCACCGTTGCAGGATCCCTTGAAGAGGACGAACGTCATTTACAGATACACGTGCCCAATCCGAGGATGCCTCGGAACTTACATCGGGATGACGTCAATGCGCCTCTCCAAGAGGATCTCCTGTCACGCGCAGGAAGGAGCGGTATTTAATCATGCAAGGACTGCCCATAATAAAAGAATCCGACGCAGCGACATCGTCGGTAACTTCGAGGTTATCGACCAGGCACCCGATCTACGTCGTTTGCGAATCTTAGAAGCGCTGCACATCGGGAGGGAGAAGCCCAGTTTGAACATCACACAGGAGACCTTCCTCCTCCCCACCGCCGTCAGGAGAGCAGCAGACACCGCCCCACAACGACCATCGCACCAGAGGGATCCTGAGGATGATAGAAGCATTAGCTCTCATCCTGAGGACGTCCCTAGTAACCCTGAGGGTGATCGCAGCTCAAGCTCTCGCCCTGAGGACGACCTGGTAGCACGCCCTTCGAGGGGACCTCCACCATCACCAATAAGGATGAGGCTCCGCCCACGAAGAGGACAGCCAACCAGCAACGGGCCCCCTGATGACATCGCTCGTGACGTCACAGGTATTGCCCAATGAAAAGTGAGGTACCTGTTTCTTCAAGCCAACCGAATGCAATAAATAGCGTGAATACATCTGACACAGAGTTCACAGTTGCTGCTCGGCATCCGTGGTAGCAACACCTCCGCTCACACCGCTCCTAGACTCCGCCCCGCTTCCAGCCCCAGCTCCGCCCAGACTCCTCCCACCGGCAGCCACCGACCAATCAGAAGCTAGCACAAAAACCTTCAAGCTTCTTTTAGGTTTTCAAGCTTGTGCTTCTCGGCCACCAGCCAATCAGCTTGCTGCAGACTTTCCCTGCATTTTAGCCCTGCCGACTTTATAGTCGGCGCGCTTAGCAAGGAATAATAAGATTTGAGAGAGCTCTCTCACTCTTATAAGCAATTTGAAGACTTAATATTACTCCTCCTTTTCTCAAAAAATAACTTTCTCTTATTAACACCGTCTCTCTTGTGAAACATTTGGTAGCCCTTGAGGTCTAAAAACTCCAACAGAAGCAAGACCAAAGAGACAAATCTTCCTACTGTCGCAATACTATATTGCAAGTAGCACAGGAAACCATAGGCTGGCGCCTTCCATAAGCCAGGACTCATTGTAATTGAAAACCAAGCCCTTCAGGCAACTCACACACACACATTTTCACCTCACAAACCCTCTCTCTCTACTTGGATCATTCATAAATGGCATCCTCACCCTCACCCTCATCATCTCCCACCAAACCATCACCCTCTAAGACAATGATGACTAGAAGACGGACCAGATCAGCCGGCAGCTCCCCTGATGACAACTCTCCCAAGATTCAAAGACCAAGACTTCACTCTCCCAAAGCCCTAGATGACACCCCCCCTCAGACAAATAAACAACCTCTCCTACCATTCCCCACCATGGACAGCTCTGATGACTATGATACACATGGAAACGATGACAATGACTACCAGGTAGCTGGCAACCGAAAAAAATTAAGGAAAATGAGAAAGACACCTAACACCACTCACACACAACCTCCTGCAACATCACAAGACAACATTCAAATCGACACACAATCTCTAAAAGAATTTCCCCCACTACACAAATTCAAGGTAATCCTCACTCCCAATCAGACGACGTATACGGCGGTTAAAGATCTTGAACACAAAAAACCCCACCCCATACAAATAACAGCCAAACCCAACAAGCGAGGACAGTTATTATCACACCCAGAAACCAAGAATCAGCAGAAATACTCAAAAGCAACCAAAATTTCCAGTACTTAGACCCCACACAGAAAACTGAAAAAGGTATCATACTTGGATACCCAACATCCCTTCCAGTCGACCCCATCAAGAAGCTCCCAGGAGTAGTACACGCGGAAAGATGCCTAAACAAGGCAAAAGAACCTTCTAAGAAAGTCCTTGTCACTTTCCAAGGCAAAAGGCCCCCTTTCGTAGACATCCCGACATGGGGAAATACCACACCGAGGTTTTCACGCCTCTGAACCCTTAAGAGCTGCTTTAAGTGCCAACGATTTGGCCATCACCAGCAGGAGTGCACAGCTAAGCCTATATGCGGTGTTTGCAGTGGGAAACACCCAACAAGTGACTGCATCGACAAGCACAAAAAGAAGGAGGCAACAACAGCCAGATGCCCTAACTGCCACAAGGGACACCATGCATGGTACAAGGGCTGCATGGAAAGACTGAAAAGAATATGGAATATGAAAGGATCTCCTCCCCCAACCACAGAACAACAAAAACTCACACAATACACATCACACATCAACCACCTACCACACAGCAAGAACCCCAAAGAGATCTCGCCAAACAATGGCAGCACCCAATCCAACAACACACACACAAACCACCACAATCACACAGACCCCAACACTACCAGCAAACACATAAAACAGGACCACAATCAAACACAAAAAAACCCAACACCACCAGCCACCTACACAGACACAGAAACAGCAAGCAACCCCAACGAAGCCCCACGAAAACCGCGACCCCAGACTCACAGAAGGCACACTGTACACACAGAGAAACACGCAGGTCCCAAATGCCAGACCCACTTCCTTCCTACCCTACTCCACACCAAAACAGCCACTGCTCCCCACCCCAGCCACTCCTCCCAACATGCCCTCTTCCTCCCACCCCGTTCATGAGAGTAACACCCGTACCGGTAGTCAGGTTAGTGCCCCAGAGCCCCCCACCAACAAACATAGCTACAACCTCACACGTGAAGAACTCAGGAGGGAAATAGCAGCGGTAGTATCGCAAGTTCTTCACCACTTACTCCCAGAGCAACACTTTACTGCAGAGCTCAGGAAAACACTGGTATCATTGATAAACTAAAATGGAGCAGAACAATCAAAACCCAAACAACACCCCAAATGAGGAAAACAGCACACACTCAACCCTAAAAATCCTTCAATGGAACATAAACAGTGCCAACACCAAATACGCCACACTGCAATCACAGGTGCTCGTAGAAAAACATGACGTTGTCCTCCTACAGGAAACTCTTGTTAGAGAAACCAACAAATTCTCTTTTCAGGGATACACAGTATACAAAACCCCACACACAAATGAAAACAGAGGTTTAATCACCCTGGTGAAAGCAACAATTCCATCAGAAAAAATAAGAAACATAGACTGTGGGCAAGGCATTGAAACGCTAAGCATCCAGATAAGGCTAGAAAATACCTCACTAGTCATTCACAACATATACAAAGGCCATGACAAAATCCTTGAAGGAGAAAACCTCTTCAGTGCTGCCTCCAGAGAAAACACATTCTTTGCAGGAGACTTCAATGCGCATCATCCATGCCTACGATCCCAACAACATACAAATGCAGCAGGCAGACACATACATCTGCTCCTGGAAGAATTTCCTGAAGTGGCACTGCTAAATGACACAAACGAAGCTACTCACCTCCGAGGAGGTAGACTGGACCTGAGCTTCGTATCCCAAAAACCTGAAAGAAGAATGTGCATGAAAGTGCACCCAATACTAACCAGCGACCACTTTGCAACTGAAACCAGCATAAAAATAACAAAAAATTCCCCCTCCACCACCCCCGCCAGCAGGATGGAGACCGGACCTGGCAAACTGGCCCACTTTTGAAAACCGAATGACTGAGTGGGCAACACAGTACCTCCAAACTCCGGCCCAAAACATAAACACACTTCAAGAGGACTTTGTGAGTAGCCTGCATAATGCAGCAAACATCTCCATGCTAAGAAAACTTTTTACCACTAAACCAACAAACCCCCACAAGGACAGCTGGTACTACAACACAAGAATAAAGGAAATGAACTCAAGAGTAAATAGGACAAGAAAACTCTTCAGACGCAATCCCACTGATGAGATGCATGCTCTCCTAAGAGAAGTTATAAACCATGCAACACAAACTGCCAAAGAAGTGAAGCAAGAAACCTGGCTTAAATGGTGCTCACAGACCACCCGACTTACTCCCATTGCAAAAATGTTCAAATGGTTCAACAAAATATCAGGAAAATCCAAGATAACACAACCACACCATCCTGACCCTCAAGCTGAAGCAAACAGACTTGCACAGCATTTTGCCGACAGGACCAAATCGGCACACCTACCACAAACCACAAGAGAAAGGCAAGTGGCACTAGACCCAGGGAGATGGAGAGTCATTAACACGGCCTGCAACATCCCTGATGATACAGACACTCCATTCACACTAAAGGAACTGGGCAAAGCCCTTCAAAAGGGAACAGACACAGCCCCTGGAGCAGACATGATCACATATAGCATGCTGAAGAACATGGGAACGGCAGCCAAAACAGTTCATCTCCATATAATCAATAGAACATACACAGAACGCAGTAGACCCACACAATGGAACCAACAAAACACAGCCGATTCCCAAGCCCAAAGAACCCAACTCCTACAGACCCATCTCTCTCATCAGTTGCACAGAGAAGACTGCAGAGAGAATGGTGCTAAACAGACTGCTATGGAAAACAGGACCTCTACACCATCGCCTATATGCCTACAAAGAGGGCATAGGCACACAAGAATGCCTAGCAGATGTCATGTCCACAATCAACGAAAGGAAAGCAATAGTAGTTTTTCTGGACTTAGAAAAAGCTTATGAGCTAGCCAGTGCAGCTGCCATCCTTGAAGCCTTGGCTGACAAGGCGGTAAAGGGCAACCTTTTAGCATGGGCCAAAGGATACACGCAAAACAGACAGGCTAGAGTCACCTTCCAAGGAGCAAGCTCGGACTTTCTCAGTCTAGAGAATGGAACACCTCAAGGAGGCATACTCAGCCCCTTCCTTTTCAATGTTTTAATGGAAAAATTAGCCACAACCACCCTACCCAATGGAGTTGAAATATTCATTTATGCAGATGATGTCTGCCTAGTCAGCACAGACAGACACAGATCTCACCAGAACATGCAGAGTGCAATAATACAAATTGAAAATAAATGCAAAGACCTAGGTCTAAAAATCAACACTGCAAAGACAAAAGCAATGGCCATCAAACACAGTCTAGACCCAAATGAAATACAGCTCATGGGTGAACCCATTGAATGGGTAGACAATTTTGTGTACCTAGGAGTTAACATAAACAAGCAACTCTCCCCACGCAAAGAACTTGAAATACTCAAGCAAAAAGTCAAATGCAGACACAATGCCATGAGGAGGATCACCTCTCTACAACAGGGAGCAGTATATCACGCCCTCAGAACCTTCTACATACAAACAATAAGGTCAACGGTTGAGTATGCCGCACCTGTTCTCACCAGTCTCTCAAGCACAGAGCAAAAGAGCCTTGAAGTAATTCAAAACAATGCCCTGAGACTCATCACAGGTGCTCCAATGTGGACTAACTTATGCATTCTGAGACATGAAACAAAACTACAGTCTCTGACATACAGAATAGACCAGAGAAACACGTCCATCCTGCTAAAAACCTTAAAAAATGAAAGGAACTGTCCACTAAAAAGAGAGATCAAAAAGTGCATTGATCTCCACGAAGATCTAGACCCACCCAAGACATACTCTGGCAACCTTTTAGAAACACTGAGAAGAGTAGGCATGCAAAAGCATGCTGCTGACATCAGAGAAGACTCTCCTCTTGCTGAGTATGTAGAACCAGCACCCTGGAAATCAGAACTCTTCAATATCAACTACACAGTCCTACCGGCAAGCAAAGAAGCATGCACCGTTCAACAGCTGAAACAAGCAGCACAAGATTCAATAAGGAAAACGACAGCCACAAATGAATACTTTACAGATGGATCAGTAGACCTCAGCATTCCTGCAGCGGCAGCAGGAGTCTACTCAACATCACTAAAAGGGAGCTGGAGGCTCTCAGATAACGCCTCCACTCTACAGACTGAGCTGATAGCAATCGCTAAAGCGCTAGAAGACTCTCAACACAAACCAGGAAACACAACTATTCACACCGACTCAAAAGGAGCAATACAAGCCATCACAAAAGGCAAAGCAAAAGAAAATATAAAACTCCTGACAAGTATATGGGCAATTGCTAACATCCACCAAATCAGAAACAGACAGATTACTCTCAACTGGATTCCAAGTCACATAGGAATCCAAGGAAATGAGGAAGCAGACTCCCTAGCAAAGAGTGGGTTGCACATTAACAACATAGGTATTAAAATCAGCCACTCACTGACTCAACTTAAAAGCAAAGCCTCAGCATACTGTCAAGTGCAAGAAGAAAGCAAAGTCAGGAGAGCGGTCTTTGGAGGCTCTAACACTGCAAAGTGGTATGTAGACACCACCAGTCTGCAACCACATGACATTCCCAAAGATATGTCAAGAGCACTAGCAGTCATAATTCATCGTCTAAGGCTGGGATACCAATGCACTTGGCAAAAGATAGTAGGCGATCCCAGGCCATGTAAGTACTGCGAAAGAATTCCAGAAGAACCTCTAGAACACTACCTCTTAGACTGTCCAGAAACGGAGCAACTAAGAGATAGGTACATAGGAAATGAACGCACAACCACTCAAATCACAAAGCACATTCTAGCAAACACCCATGAATTAGCAGGTTTCCTATGCTCCTACCCACCACCTAGGTAGGAACAGAACACAACCCTGACTGACAGCACATGATGCCAACAATCATGACCACTACCACATCCCAACCTAACCCACATAACATGCAAGACAAAAGAAGACAAACCTCCTTAACAGACATCCCCATTCACCTCTTGCCTCCTTCATCACCCTCCCCGCACGCTCATCACTATCCATCCACCACACTCACCAGACATCACACACCCAAAGAAAGCGGACCGGAAAAGGAACATGTCTCAGAAATTCACGAGCTACCTTACTAGCTAACTGTGCCTACAACTCAAACCTTCATTCTTCCAATCTGTTGGTCTCTCCTACTAGCCAACACTTACTACTATCCAGCTTTTCCTACGACTGAAGGGTACCTTAGGGTTTAAAGGGTTTCAACCTTGCCCATCAAATCCTTCATTCAATATCAAATCACCTTCACCACATCATTCATTGACCACCAATAAAGATTGCATATCCTAAGCATCTCACATCTCATACTAATATGAATTACGGGCTGCTCTGTGAGCAAGAGCCCGTGCTGGCACAAGGCCAGCTTAATCTTAAACAACAACAACTGACACAGACCATTGCACTCAGTGATCCCGTCCCGAAGATGGCCAAACGAGGTGGCCGAAACATGTAGACGCCTTGAAAACCAGAAAAGAAGAAATAACAAGAAATACCGGATAGACCCCTGACGACTACGGCCTGTTCCCGACCTACGAAATCCACCTGTATACCTGTTGACGACCCCAGCCTGTCCCTGATAACCAGTTTTGCTTTTGATAACACCAGCCCGCCCGAAATTTCCGTTGACGACCTACAGCACGATGAACATTGGACAGCTGCTTTATAATACCAGCGTGCCAGAAAGGAAAATCATAAGGAGAATTGAAAGAATATTGTACAAAATCAATTCTGTGAATTCTGCCATTATTTTTAATAAAACTTGTTTGAAAGAAGGTCTGTTTCCAGCGTACACATATAATTACTATTATTATTATTATTTGAACTTAGATTTTCGGCAGTAGGTCATGGAATATAATAGTAGTAATAATAAATCCGGGAGAATATCTAGAGAGGAAACAGGTCGAATTAAGATTTCCTAACAATTTAGGGTAATTATAGGTGAATAGTTTCTAAGAATATACGGGAAGGTATTTTTGCAATAGTTGTTAATACGTGCTGATGCATAGCAAGTTTACAGTGCGCTATTATTTTTCAAGTATGGGGAGTGACAAGATATCACACTGGTAGGGGGTTAGTGCCATCAGTGGACCCCACGGGGTACACTGTAGGCATTACTGAAGGTTCTTTGCAGCGTCCATTCGGCCCCTAGCTGCAACCACTTTCATTCCTTTTATTGTACCTCCATTCATATTATCTTTCATCTGGCTATCCACCCTCTCCTAACAATTATTTCAGAGGTTTTCCTCTTGTTACACCTTTCAAACCAACCTATTCTCAGTTTCCTTTCCAGCGCTGATTGACCTCATAGGTCCCAGTGCTTGGTCTTTGGCCTAACCTCTAAATTCTGTCCCATTCTAAGATATCACCCTGATAGTTGAACGTTAATATGTGAGAAGAGAAGTGCGGAAAAGGGCTAGAGAAATATAGTACAATATTGACGAAAAAGGGTGAATATATTAATAAATTACGCGGTTCAGTAAATTTCTTCTCATTTCTTGCCAAGTCTTGGAGTTCTACATTTGTTTTTCCTGACTTGCAACCTCTCTTCTTTGGAGAGACAAGTTTATGCCTTCCTTCGTTAAGTCTTGGCTCTATTCCTTCATTTATGGCGCCCGTCCTTTATCAGAGAAGTTAAAGAAGAATGAAATAAAAGAGGTATGGTATCATAGGTCTTTGTATCAGTATTACGGCGTATCTTAACTTAGGTCTAAAAATCCACGAGTATTCCCGTAAAGGTGGCTGCATAGAAAATGGAAGACGAACGAAAAATGGTAAACAATGCGTGCTCCAAAGTTGCATCATCCGATCCATATGTCGATGAGAACGCCGAAGTAAAAGAAAGGTATTCTCTCTCTCTCTCTCTCTCTCTCTCTCTCTCTCTCTCTCTCTCTCTCTCTCTCTCACTTCCTGGAGGTTTAAGCCTAAACCATAGAGTGCTGACAAATGGAACGACACGGTATGATAATACGGGATCAGCTCTTTAAAAGTCAGTCACACTCGGGTTACACAATACCCAATTCTTCTACAGGTGCCAGTACTTTTAGTGCCGGTACTCTTAGGTCTTATCCATTGTGCTACAACTACAGCTTGCGCCACTTTTACTGGCAGTAGTAATGAACTACTGTTGTTATTAGTGTTATTAGTATGTACCAGATTCTTGAAGCCTTCTAATTTTTTGTGCCCTGAAAACGCCTGTTCTATACCAGTCGAAGTTTGTCGCTCAACATGTTTGTCTGACTCTGTTTTTAGTATATGTGTCAGTCTGTCTGTTTATCTGTCTGACTCTGTTGTATATGTGTTTGTGTGTCTTGTATGGCATAAACTATCCACATTCGTGACTTCTTCTCTAGAGCCAGTGAAGATGATTAAGAGTAGGGCAAATATAGTGGAGCCATATAAACGTCACTAGAACTAGGCAGAATTATTGAGAGCTTCCTTATGTAGTGAAAATTTCATGGCTTCACAGGCTAGGTTGGAGCTTCAATAGGGCCTCGCAATGAGCAATGAGTTTTTGTATGGATTTTTATGCAAATCTTCTAGTTAAATGTACATATATGTTCGGTATATATTTTCCTTAAACTGATTAACCAGTAAAGTTCCCGGAAGACGCCTTGAGGGAGGTGAAACTGTTCGGATAAATCAGATCTGCGTTTCCTTCCTTTTTTGTTTTCTATAAAAGAAAACTATTAAGTTGGTTATTTGTCTGTCTGTCCGTACTTTCCTTCTGCCCTCAGATCTTCAAAACTACTGAGGCTAGAGGGCTGCAAATTGGTATGTTGATCATCCACCCTCCAATCATTAAACACATCAAATTGCAGCCCTCTAGCCTCTGTAGGTTTTATATTATTTACGATTGGAGGTAGCCATAATCGTGCGTCTGGCAACGCTATAGGACAGGCCACCACCGGGCCATGGCTGAAAGTTTCATGGTCCGTGGCTGAGAGTTTCATACAGAATTATACTCTGCACAGAAAACTCGATTGTGCCGAAGAAACTTCGGCGCATATTTTACTTGTTTTGTTTCGCCTGAATTCCGCTGGGATATATACTGCAGAGTCGACATTAACTAGTCTCCGTTGATAGCCTGGTGGTCAAATTCAGTGTCTATTGTAGTTCAAAGGGCACGGTTCGAATCCTAGCCCACGTAGAAATACCTATCAGTTATAATTCCTCTAGGTGTAAATTATTCCGAAGGTATAGGGAATTCGATACTAAACGATATTTATGGCTTAATGTTCATGAATGGTTTTTTTTCGTCTGGTTCCGTAATGACTTTTGATAAATTCGATTTAAAAGTCGTATTTGTACAAAGTCTGATTCGTGCATTCCTACATTACTTTTACCAGTCACATTATATCACAGTAACATTGTTACTTTCACTGTAAAGATTGCTGCAGTACAACTCCAGTAAAACAAGTGGTATTATTTTACTTTAAACCATTAGCCTATTGGAATAGAAATTATCATAGTGTAACTGACGTTAGCAAATAAGCACTTTTTAAAGTGGTGAACCTTCCAATTCAGGGGACAAGAATGTGGAAGTGGGGTTTTGGGGACGGGGGATGTGGGTGGGGCCGGGGGAATGCAAAATGAGTGAAATACAAGGGCGTTAATTCCCAAAGAAAGTTCTCAGAATAACGTTATTTTATGGAATGTTATCAAATAAATATCATGTATTATGGTAAGGGCCAGGTACCCCAGGTTAGGTTAGGTTAGTTGTGGTTGGTTAGGTCATTTGCTAATGAATCGAGCGTCAGAAACGTTCAAAGGACACTTTAAAACATAGGAAAATTATATTTTTAAGTCCAAAATAGGGTAAACGACCAAATGGCCACCATTTCACTCGACCACTTTTTTCACTCTATATCTAATTGGTGAAACATCAATACAATTGCATCTTTAAGTATACCATTCAAAAGATTGTTTCAATCTTTTTAATAGTGTGCTTAAAGATGTAATTTTATAGTTGCTTCACCAATTAAAAATCGAGTGAAAAAAGTGGTCATTTCGAGTAAAATGGTGGCCATTTGGTCGTTTACTTTATTTTGTGCTTGAAAATATAATTTTCCTATGTTTTAAAGTGTCCTTTGAACGTTTCTGATGCTCGATTCGTTAGCAAATGACCTAACCAGCCACACCTAACCTAACCTATCCTACTATGAGATTCAGGGCCTCTGTAACACGGTTTTTTGGACTTTGCTCCTTATCAAAGCATCGGATGCAGCTGAAAGTTGACATATGTATATTTTACAACCACACACAAATTTTGTCAGCATTATCAATAACCTAAACCCGATAGTTTTAATTTTTATAGAGTAAAAATTATCCAGCCGACGCCATGGCCAATGATTACGAGCCAAGAGTCGAAAAACATTCATTACGTAAGCAAGGTAAACAACGTTTGACGAAATGTTGCCCCGCCCATCCACCAGACAGAAACTCATTCACCTTTTTCCATCGGCTCGGAAACCCATAGCAGTCAAGAATGGTTAACAGGATTTGGAATTGTCCCCGTGGTTGCAAAACTGCATTTGTCTTATGACTTGCAACTTTATACAGTCAAGAGAAAGCCCTTGGCCATGACAAAGACTTTATGAAAGGTGGAACGATACATAGATGTGGGTGGGGTATCTGTGCTAGAGTAGTAATACTACTGTAGCAGTAGTGGCGCAACAGTACTAGGAATAACAGTAATATACATGAATTAAACGTTTAGGCCAACTGCTGGGATCCTTGAGGATCATTTATCCCTTCTTACAACTACTTGAGAAATGAGTTTTTATAGCAAGGACTTAAATTTTTTTAATCCAACAATGCCCATGATAGCCTTCAGTGTTATCCTGAATTATAACGAGGCCAAAGTGGGTGGAGCCTCATGAAGTCATCATTCTGACGATAATTATTGGTGAAGGTTTAAAGCCAATATACGGTACCGGCTATTTTTATTTCTCAGTAAATAGGTAGATAGCCAATAAATAAAAATTGCTTGACATTGGATATAGCAGTTATCAAATCAAGCTTGTCTACTATGTTTTTGAAAATTACCAACTATTCCCTACATCTTGTCAATCTGATTGTGACCTATAAAGTAGACTGTAATTTCTTAGGAAACTTATTTTGGGAGTTTGACTAACAATCGAAGTGTTTTTGTATTTATTAACATATTTTGCTGGTTTGTTCATTATGACAATTATCAGTGTAGAGCTTTCACAGTTCATAAAGGTGTACTGCTTTGCTTGTATTTAAATTTTTATGTCATTATTGCCAGAGGTCTAGCCTTCGTTACGTATAGCCAATCATTCATCGAGAAAGAGGGAAGAAATGCTGTCATAAGTTACTCATAAGTTACGTAACGAGTGCGTTCGAAACCTTTTCTCTGAATAAGTTGGCCCGTCTTCAAAAAAAGGGACTTTTACATTATCAGTACCAGATTTATTCAACCTACGTAATGCAGAATACAGTCAAAATTTATGTGTAGATATAATGTGTATTCTGAATAAGCGTTATATTTATGAAACGCATATATAAAAAGTTATTGCGAAAAAACCGTGTTACAGAGGCCCTGAATCTCATAGTAGGATACTTGGCCCTTACCATAATATGTGATATTTATTTGATAACAATCCATCATATCAAAATGCGATTCTAGGCAAGGTCCAAAGAGTCTTTTTGGCTTGGGAGTATATTACAGTTTACCATATACAAAGCACCCCTCACATACATTTTCTGTGACGACCTCATACAGAAAATGGAAATTATGATTAAATAAGGAAAAACCAATGTATTAGGTATTCAGGCGAATACAGTTGTGCCAAACAAATAGACAACATGATGTTAAAACTTATACAATTGAAGGAACAGAAGAATGTCAGGATGCAAAGCCCCTCCCATCTCTCTCTCTCTCTCTCTCTCTCTCTCATTTAAAGCCGGAGTTCAGCAACAGACCATTTCTTTCTTCTATCAAACTTCGAAATTCATTTCTTGTGCCAATTTATGGTAGACCGTCCATTTATTACTGTGATTGCTTGTTTTGTTGAAATGGTCCGTTGTTAGCCCATACTCTGTTTTTTTTTTTTTTTTTTTTTTCCATCTGTCCACCCGCCTGTAGTGTTTGCGTATGGTAACACTGCGTCCCGGGCTTTAGATAGTTACATTCAGCTTACATTCAACAACAATAATAATATCCTACTTCGAATATTAACGGTGTAATTCGCATACAGTAAATTATTAAAACACTTTTTACTTGCAAATGTACACCCAGATATCCTTTTATTTACCTAAAACTTACACAAAGCGTAACTATCTAAAGCCCGGGACGGTGTGTTACCATTCGCAAATACCACAGGCGGGTGGACAGGTGGAAAAAAACAGAGTATAGTATCTATTCCATTCTTGTCGCCGAATATCTTGGATGTAGGATGATATAATAAACGAATTCTTGGGGATGTAGTTTATTGGATGATGTAAATCGTAGCGAGAGACAAGAATAAGAAGAAGAGGAAGGAGAAGAAGAAGAAGAAGAAGAGCGGTACAAAGTATAGAAGGCCATAAATGGTTCAAAGCAAAATATACGAGCATCGAAGCTAAAAATACAATAAGAATAAGGATTAATATCTTACTACATGAGGAAGAACTCACAGGATCGTAGTCTGAGAGGTAATTTATATAGGACTCGATACTAAGAATGAGAATAACATTGTTGTATTTATACACTGCAATATTGTGCAATACCTATGAACTGAACACGTTCACCGTACGAGAATTTCCCCTCACTAGTTACATAAGGTCTATCATGCAGTTACATATGAGATTTACAAGGCACATATTTTAAGAAATGGGTAAACCACAACCTTTGCGAGAAAGTAATTTCCATATTTACATCGGACTTTGGAAAAAATGGATTAAACCACCTTCAAAGTTTTGGTAGTTTTATTTATAATTTTCAAACGTAGTACTTGATTGCTTTGCATTTTATAAAGTGGCAAACCGGTCATATCTTATAAAACAGCTAACCCTTAACCTAACACATAGGTTATGTCTAAGAATTACAGAGGATCGGTGTGGACAACCAGGGTTTTGGGATAAAGGAAAGCAAAAAGAGTTATTAGCCCCACTAGTTTTAGGAAATTTAATGTACAACACCAGAGAAACAGCTGAAAACATAATTGATTGCATGCATAAAACCACTGATAATCATAAGAAGAAGGGTATGATAAAAAGGATGAAACTATTGCTGTGATGATCACAAGTTGCACTTAATCTAACCTAACCTAACTTAACCAAGGACACAGTATTCTACCTCAAGTGAAGTGGGGGATCTGTCCACTGGGACACCCTTTAACCTTTACCAAAAATTGTGTCTCTGCCAGTTATACGTTTAGAGGGATACATCCTTAAGTAACCTTCACTAACCTAACCTAGAGCACACCATCCTTCCTAGCAAAATCTAGAGAATTCTCTTGAACGTGCTTCCTAGGAACAGAGTGGGCCTTTATTCCCAATTCGTACCCTTTCCTAAAATGTGTGGCGCTCGCACTTAAAGGATGCATCTCTTGTTTTAAATTTTGCTATAGCGAATATAGATTTCGCTAAATAACTCGTATAATGATTCATCCGTTTATAAATGAGGCTTTGCTTTTTATAACCATCAATAGTATTCTGTGAGCTTTTGTTTTTGGGTCCACAGTATTCAGGGAATTATAGACTGTTAAATGAGTTTAGCCATTATGGAGAAACGGTAGAAGGATTTCCAAGTGTCCAATAAAGATGTAGTTCTTAGGAAGCTCCTATCCTGAATAGCCTAATTATCAGTAGTGTGTTCTGTTTAACGAAGGCCACCGGACAACAGCGGTTTATCCTTCAAACAGAAAAAGTACCGTGCATATCCAAATTACCAGCGGAAAACTACGTCAGTCCAAGTTCACAGTATCCACTCCTCTGAAATTGCCAAAATTCCGCTTTCTGGGAAAAGACTTTTATGTTGTCCACAGGAAAAACAGAGCAATCGTTGGAAGGACGCCTTATCAATCCGAAGATTAAAATATAGCAGTTTTTAAAAAAAGTACGAGTTTTAAGAGTGGTGAAAAAGGTTTGTCCAAATTTGGATGCATTATTATGGTGTCTGCACACACTTTCATAGATGCGCATCTGTTGCATGTATCTCTCAAGTAAATAACAGAGGAGAGTTCAGTATTAAATGTGAAATTTCACGCAATGTGAAAAAGAGAGAATCAAAAAAAAAAAAAAAAAAAAAAAAAACAAAAAAAAAAACCAGCATTTGGTTAATTGTTGAAGGGTATTATTGAAAAAGATAATCCGGACACTCCTTAATAACTATTGACAGTTAATCGTTCGGTGGTTTTTGTTTCTTTTATCTACTTTTTGACATTTCTAAACTGTCTCATTTGCGCTTCGATAAACGTGGAGCCCTTGACACTGAGCGCATGTAGGTTATTATTTACCCGGGGAGTAATCCTACAGACTACAATGTTGTTGGTGTTGTTTTGGGGAGGGAGGGGGGGGCTGTTAGGAAAGTTCTGTGGAAGAGCCTAAAAAGGTCTGAAAGTGGTGTTTCGCGTTGAGTTAAAGATACACACATACACACACACATATAATATATATTAGGGTAGGATATTTATGATTTATTTATTAGAATGAAAATGTAAAAATGAAAAAACGTGCTCGTTAAACTGCACAGAAAAATTATATCTAATAAAATATAGCGTATTTATTTTCATATTTGTGAAATAAGGTTCTATTTAACCGAAGATTTTAGCCCTTTTTTAATTTATATTAAAGTCAGGTGTATAATGTTTACAACTTACGCATGAGGGAAAAATCCTGCTGGAGGTAGGATCACTCCTTGTTGATTGTGTGTATGTATATATATATATATATATAATATATATATATATATATATATATATATATATATATATATATTGTTACATTTATTGACCGCCTCGTCTTCCCAGCAGTATTTAATTAATTGTATGTATGAATGAGTAGCCATGCTTTCTCCTAAAGCAACTGATTTTGGGAGAGAACACACGGTAGGAAGGGTGGAAAGGAATTTCCGGTCTGACGGAAGCTTAGGGTAAGATAGGCAAGTCACGAGAGTAGCTAGGCCTCGAGATGGATTTTAGGGACCTCTACAATAAGACCTATTTTCCTTCCCAATTTGCTGGCTGTTGTTTACCACTTTCAGGCAGTGCCCGAGGCAGTGTATGGAATCCCCGTGATTCAAAGAGACTCAGCATCTACCTCAAGTCACAAGCGACTCCTAAAGCAAGGCGGACGCGCCTCTACTCTCCTCCTCTGACGGGACGTCAGCCCTCTGTCCAAACGCTGGTGGGACTATCTTCAGAGCACGACACATGTCCAAGCCTCAAGTAATTAAGGTACGTCTAGAAAGTGTAAACTCTAAACCAGCTCCTTTTTCTCCAAGACAACTCTTGCTAATTTCATTTTCAATTCTTACTTGTATCCCTCTTACATCTAAAGCCCTTTGTCCTCATCAGGCCATGTGCTTCCCCTTGTGACTTGTTAAAGATTAAGTCTTCAGTGCATACCTCCGTTAAACACTAGAGTTCCTTTTCCCCAGTGTTAGAGAAACTGAATAATCGTAACTTGTGCAAGAAGTCCTTTTTTTTTATCTTGTCTAATCTGGGATCCTTTTCCAGATTCCCTGAGTCACGTGTCCAAGTCTTCGCTCCGCAAGTGTTGCATTACCGCAAGATTTTGAAAGCCAGCTTTTACGGGAACCTCATTTTAAGCCAACTATCATCCCCTTGTGAGAGATAATATTAGTCCCCGTGTGGACGAGTTGCATTTACTCTTTCTTCAGGCCAGTAAACGGCCTCTTGTAAATAAATATATGTAAAGTAATTAGCTGAGTTTTCTGGCGACCTTTTCCTCTAGAGTAAATTAATACTATAAATCCTTTAAGGTAAGTTCAAGTAATTTATCCTGAATTTTTCCCTCAACTCTTTTCGTTTACGTATTTGAACCCCTTAAGGCCAGGGTTAAAACGTAACAATATGTATGTATATATATATATATATATTATAATATATATATACATATATATATATATATATATATATATATATATATATATATATATATGTGTGTGTGTGTGTGTGTGTGTGTGTGTGTGTGTGTGTGTAACCACGTCAAAAACGACATTATTGTATAAGTCCAAGAATCGAGTTTATTGCATGTAAACTACTATTATTATAAAGAAAATATAAACATGCATTTACAAATTAAGTTTTATTGAATAGAGATTTGTGTATGCAAGTATATATTGCACGCAGAAAACATGTGAATACGTAGAGGAGAGAGAGAGAGAGAGAGAGAGAGAGAGAGAGAGAGAGAGGTGCGGAGCGGAGAGTAAGTGTGTTAATTATAATTACATGCCTTCATACTCATCATCCAAGGAAACACTCCAGCCAGGAATACCTGGAGAGAGAGAGAGAGAGAGAGAGAGAACCCACCTGTCCAATTATGGGAGGAAAACTCATGTCACCATGAAGGAAGTCTCACTCATTATTTCTAAGAGTTCTGGATTGACTATTAGAAAGCACGTGACCGTAATTCACAAAAAAAAACAAAAAAAAAAAAAAAAAATTTGCGAGGGCAAAGGTCGACACTTCCCAGATCTGGACGTAAGGGCGACGTTGTCCTTTGCTCGGTGATGGTTTTCGAACAAAGAGGAGATGTTGGTTCAGCCTGTTTTGGCCCCACAATGTGTTTTCTAATTAGCAGAACATAAGGAAGTGGGTGGAGTTGTTCGTATAATTTCATATTTACGCTGTATTTAAAGCATACCTTGTAACAAACTGCAAGTCTCTTCATATTATATATATATATATATATATATATATATATATATATATATATATATATATATGTATATATATATATATACATATAATATATATTATATATATATATAATATTATATATATATACAAAGTGTATGCGTGTTTGTATACATGACTTTCTTTCCGTGCGGAGGTGATTGCAAAATTGTAGAACGTGCTACTATTCCGGTTTTCAGCAAATTTATTTTTCTAAGGATGTTAATCCCATGAAATCTTCCGTCCATTTTGTTACTCTCCAAGTTCTATCAGCTACCAGCTACATCGGGTTTTGCGTAGATTTAGTGAGCCATAGAGTGATGTCCGTGCACGTGCTCACCCATGTTTTTCTATCGTTTCCGGTATTTTCTGAAAAACCAAGCCTAAACCTTCAAAGACGCACGAGAAATTTACGAAATTAACTGAATGAACTACGTGAAACGCTACTTATATCTCCAAGGTGTTACAATGCCATCCTGACGCCCTGTTTGAACCAAGAAAAAAAGTAAAGTATATCTTATAGTTTTACCAGACCACTGAGCTGATTAACAGCTCTCTCCTAGGGCTGACCCGAAGGATTAGATATTTTTACGTGGCTAGGAACCAATTGGTCACCTAGCAAAGGGACCTACAGCTTATTGTGGGATCCGAACCACACTATATCGAGAAATGAATTTCCATCACCAGAAATAAATTCCTCTGATTCCGGGTTGGCCGAGCCGGTATTCGAACTTCGTACCACCGAATTGGCAGCCGAGCGTGAAAACCACTCGTCCAGCGAGGAACTATTTGAATCAAGAAGGGACGTCAGACAGTTAGTTCACTTGCTGTGAAGCTTTGTTGATTTAGCAGTGTTCCAATTAAGATTAATTGATGTTAACAAATAACCCTTGTTCGTTTTTCATTTCTTTACATTTCTGTCTGAACTCGTGCTTTTAGTTTACTGCGATGAGTCCCTTGGGTATAGTTTTTAACTGCCTGTTTCCACTCACCAACATTTTCAATTTCCCTTCCAAGGTTACGCCCACAGTGTCTAATTTCAAGAGGTCATCCAACCATTTGCTGATGGGGGAGGGGACCTGGTGCTGCTGCGTCATTTTGATCATAAAGTTACCACCGCTGAATCGAAAGTTGTAAATACTGTTCATTCAGAAGTAATAGTGATAAAATTGCCTGGTTTTTGCATTTTATCGTCCCCGAGAGGAGATTTTTGGTGTTAATTGAAATATTTGCCTGAAGCTACTTAGTTCATGGAGATATAATTTGCTTGAAACTATTAAAATAAATTACTGCCTTGATTACGCGACCCTTGTGCTAGCACGGGCTCTTGCTCTTTAGCAGCCCATAAAAAAATATAAAAAATGCGCCGAAGTTTCACAGCGCAATCGAGTTTTCTGTACAGTGTATAATGCTGTATAAGATTCTCACCCACGGCCCATGAAACTTTCAGCCTCGGCCCGGTGGTAGCCTATGCTGTTGGCACCTATAGCGGTGCTAGACGCACGATTATGGCTAACTTTAATCTTAAATAGTATAAAAACTACCAGGGCTAGATTGCTACGATTTAGTATGTTTGATGATTGGAGGGTGGATAATCAACATACCAATATGCAGCCCTCTAGCCTCATTAACTTTTTAGATCTGAGGGCGGACAGTAAAAATTCGGACGGACAGACAAAGCCATCTCAATAGCTTTTTTTTTTTTACATAAAACTGAAAATAAGAAAATGCAACGATAAACTTCATTCATGTGACCGACCTAAGGCCTGCCTCCAAATCACTGCATAGAATTCCAGTCACGTAGAGTAGTTCAGCGCACAGTATAGGTTTGAACCTCTAGATCCAAAGGCCCTGAAGAGAAGAAGCCCTCTTTACCCCTAGATTATTTAAGGGAATATCGCAAAGGTCTAAGGCAGTCTGGGAGGAAAGGGACGTACTACCATTTAGAGAACAAACTTCCCTAAATTTTGTAGAAGTGCCTTTCAGCAACAGCGGTCGGAGAAATCCTCCTTGTGTTGCTAATGACTGGAATTTGAATTGACCTCCTATAATCTCTCTCTCTCTCTCTCTCTCTCTCTCTCTCTCTCTCTCTCTCTCTCTTGATAGATTCCTAAGGTCCGTAGCGAGTTTTCAAACAATGATTACCTCATTTCTTCATTTCGTTTTCCCATCATCTTCCCCTCTTTCTTTGTCTCTTCCTTTTGTTCCTCCTCATTTTCCCCCTCTCACCATTCCCTTCCCCTGTTTCTTACGTTTATCCACATCATCCAATCCCTCTTCTTCCTCTTCTAATCCCTCTTCTTCCTCTTCTCCTTCTTCTTCACTCATCTACCTCTTCCTCATCATATCCCCATGTTCCTCTTCCTCCTCCTCCCCTACCTTCTAATTCTTCGTCCTTTCCTTCTTCTTCCTCATTCTACCTCTTCCTCATCTTCCTCCTTATATCCTCCTCTCTCTCCTCCTCCTCCTCCTCCTCCTCCTCCTTATATCCCATGTTCCCCATGCTCCTCCTCCTCCTCCTCCTCAGAATATTCGCCTCCTCAACGTGAATGTCCGCAGAACCTCGGATGACGGAGTGCCACATGAAGGGGACTTCGCCGCTGCGAAAAGCAATTAGCATAATTGCTCTCTCGCAAATGACTCGATCTGGTTGGGCTTCTGTTCGTAAATAAAGGTGGTAATTAATTGAGTTTAATGATGTGTCTTCCTTTTTTATTCTACTCCCTTTCGTGGGTCGTTTTTTTCTACTCCCTTTCGTGGGTCGTTTTTTTTCTACTCCCTTTCTTGGGTCGTTTTTTTTCTACTCCCTTTCTTGGGTCGTTGTTTTCTACTTCCTTTCTTGGGTCGTTTTTTTTCTACTCCCTTTCTTGGGTCGTTGTTTTCTACTTCCTTTCTTGGGTCGTTTTTTTTTCTATTCCTTTTCTTGGGCCGTTTTTTTCTACTCCCTTTCTTGGGTCGTTTTTTTATTCTACTCCCTTTCTTGGGTCGTTTTTTTCTACTACCTTTATTGGGTCGTTCTTTTTTTCTACTCCCTTAATTGGGTCGCTCTTTTTTTTTCTACTTCCTTTCGTGGGTCGTTTTTTTCTACGCCCTTTCTTGGGTCGTTTTGTTCTACTCCTTCTTGGGTAGTTTTTTCCTGCTTCCTTTCTTGGGTCGTTTTTTTCTACTCCCTTTCTTGGGTCGTTTTTTTTCTACTCCCTTTCTTAGGTCGTTTTTTCTACTCCCTTTCTTTGGTCATTTTTTTTCTACTCCTTTTCTTGGGTCGTTTCTTTTTCTACTCCCTTTCTTGGGTCGTTTTTTTCTACTCCTTTTCTTGGTTCGTTTTTTTCTACTCCCTTTCTTGGGTCGTTTCTTTCTACTCCCTTTCTTGGGTCGCTTTTTCTCTACTCCTTTTCTTGGGTCGTTTTTTTCTACTCCCTTTATTGGGTCGTTTTTTTTCTACTCCCTTTTATGGGTCGTTCTATTTTCTACTCCCTTTCTTGGGTCGTTTTTTTCTACTCCTTTTCTTGTGTCGTTTTTTTCTACTCCATTTCTTGGGTTGCCTTTGCTTTGCGCAAGTTTCCGTATTAACTTACTAGTTCCAGTTTGCGTTTTTTTTTATTATCAGTTGTGTTGATTTGTTTACCTTCTGTTATACATCTTTGGCCTTTTGCCACTTTTCTCTTGAACTTTTATTACTCATTTGTTGGTAGGGATGTGGACAATTCATTTAATCATTAATCTGGAATTATGTCTTCCTGGGTCAGTGGAATGGAGTGGAATATAGAATTATGGCCTAAGGCCAAGCACTGGGACCTATGAGGCCATTCAGCACTGAAAGGAAAATTGAGAAAAGATAGGTTTGAAAGGTGTAACAAGAGGAAAACCTCAAAGCAGCAGTTGCACTGTGAAGCAATTCTTAGGAGAGGGTGGGTAAAAAGATGGAAGAAAGAGAATATGAACGGAGGTACAGTAAAAGGAACGAAGGGGATTTCAGTTAGGGGACGCTGCAAAGTTAAGTAATGCCTACAGTGTTCCAACGTTAGTGAATCACGACCTTATGGGTAGAGAGGAAATCTGTACATGAAAGCTCTGAAGAAAGAACATTATTTGTGTTCCTCAAGAAAATGGCCTCCAGAATAAAGAGCAAGAGAAGTGAAAGTTTTTCCCACCAAAGGACGATAGTCAAGGATTCCCTGAGAGTCCTGCTGACAGGATGACAAAACTTTAATATAAGTAGAAAGTAGTGAATCTGCGCCAGTGCTTTGAATCGTTTAATGATATGTCCCACAACTTTTAGTTTTATGAAAATTCCGCCGATTTCAGTTACTTTTAACGTCATAACTGACAGTATTTTTTACTTTAAACGTCAAAACTAACAACATTTTTTACTTTAAACATCAAAACTAACAACACTTTTACTTTAAACGTCAAAACTGACATTTTTTACTTTAAACGTTTTTTACTTTAAACGTCAAACTGACATTTTTTACTTTAAACGTCAAAACTGACAACATCTTTTACTTTAAACATCAAAACTGACAACACTTTTTACTTGAAACTTAAAAACTGACAACGTTTTTTAGGTACTATTATGTATTTTTTTTACGGATGTGGTGCAATTATATATATAATATATATATATATATATATATATATATATATATATATATATTCCACACCAGAATTGCCTGCTACACACCTTACTCTAAGACTGATTTAATCTAGACCAAACGCCAACATTAACGACCTTGTTTGAAATAGTGTTGGTTAAATTCTTTGGGTTGCTTCGTCTTTTGTCTCCCTCCTCGCTGGTTATGAACCAAAGGTCCTTCTTCTGATAAATGAAACCCCCCCCCTCTTCTCTTTCTCACCTACACCCCCACCTCGACCACCCCCGTCCTGCTATCAAGTCGTATATAGATCTTCTCTGGCCTGGCCTCAAGGTGACCGCCAGATCTCTTTTTCATTAGGTGCCATTTCGGCCTTCATCCCTTCGGTATCTCAGACGGAGTTTTCCCGCGCCGGTCTCTCGTCACCCGAGATGGCACTGGTAGTACCCCAGTACCCCTGACAGAATAGAAGTCTGGGTAATATGGCTCAAATATTGATGAAAAGACAACTATTTGGGAATAGGACAATTCAGCGGATTTCGATAATAATGGATGATTACATAATAATACGAGTGCCTTTTTATGGGACGACACAAATTGTTTACTGACATACTACGACTTGTTGTTATCTTGGAAAGAGTATTTATGATATGCCAAAAATATTTACGAATTGGTGGGAATATTGACAACGTAGCCTGGGAATTTATCACTTAAGAACTTTTGTAATATGATAAGAGTAATTTATGACTTGGCACGAATTTCTTGAACATAGTACGAGTATTTATGACGTGATAAGAATTTCTTGAACATAGTACGAGTATTTATGACGTGATAAGAATTTCTTTAACATAGTACGAGTATTTATCACGTGATAAGAATTTCTATAACAGTACGAGTATTTATGATGTGATAAAAGTTTCTATAACATACTACGAGTATTCATGACCTGATAAGAATTTTATGACGTGATAAGAATTTGTTTGACATAGTACGAGTATTTGTGACGTGGTACGATATCTATAACATAGTACGAGTATTTATGACGTAGTACGAATATCTATACCATAGTACGAGTATTTGTGACGTGGTACGAATATCTATAACATAGTACGAGTGTTTATGACGCTGGGGCAAGTGCTTATGACATGGTAATACTGAATGACGTAAATCCAATGACAAGCCTGGCTGGCCAGGCTCCCATCCAGCCCCGCGGTGATCGAGAATGTGACACAATTTTGGGCTTCGCCAATCACTCCCATTGGGGGCTCGTTCAGTATCCCTTTGATCGCATAATTGGCCGCTAGCTGGGGAAGCTACGGGACGAGCTATTTTTTCAGGATGCGTTCGTTTCGCCTTTCATGGCTTTGCTTTATATAATTTTTTTTTTTCGAAAGCGGGATTGTGTCGTGATGCGAACTGGGACGTTGTTTTTGGGACGTTAAGACCATGTGTTCCTGGAATGGCTGACATTATTTGTTGCTCTGTTTATTGCATCTTCACACTTCTTGTTCGCTTTGCCGTTGTTTTTTTGTTTTTCATTCGTCTTTGGACAGCTTCCTGCTGTCATTCATGATCCCTTTCCACTGACGTTTCTTAATTGACTATAGTAGATTCACATCAACCGTGCATCCGATGTTTAGCCCAGTCCCTTACGACGCTCCTGATTGGCTGTTAATAAGCCAATCACAGGGCTGGAAACTCTGTCTCTCGAGAGAGTTCACATAGGCATGGTGTATATTCCGCCTCTCCTAAGGGATACGTCTTTCAGGAGAGGTGGACCATGCATCCGACCTATGTGAATTCTCGAGAGAGACTGAGAGTTTTCAGCCCTGTGATTGGCCTATCAACAGCCAATTAGGAGCGTCGTAAGGGACTGGCCTAGACGTCAAATACACGGTTGATGTGAATCTACTATAGGAGTTCCTTTGTTGATTTTACTGGTTCTATTGTGGTCCATTTCTATCAATTAAAAACATAAACCTTAAATTCTATAACAATATAAAATTCCTATCGTTCATCCGTAATTATCTTCTCGTGTCGTTTTAATTATTTTATTCATTTCCTTCAAGAACTTCGGCATTTTATCTATGAATAACATATTTTTTTTTTTTTATAAAAGGGGAATTAGTTACCTTTGTCTTAGGTCGTGGTTAGATTCGGAATACCTAAATCGTGGGACTGGAATTTTCAAGTTTGTATGAAGATTGTAGACTTATGGGAAACAGAATGAAGACAAGAATAACGGAGTTATTTTGGTGTCTACCTGAAATCAGTATTTCGATATTATCTTTAGACTCACGTATGTGTATATACATATGTGTATATATATATATGTATATATGTATATATATATATATATATATATTTATATATATATATATATATATATATATAGTATATATATATATATGTGTGTGTGTGTGTGTGTGTGTGTGTGTGTGTATGTGTGTGAGAGTTTCATCACATCACCGTGATTCATATACAAACGCATTAAGCTACAAACGTCCTTCAATCTAATTCGCTCTCCCTCGGAATAATATATTTTCATTTATGTTAACCTTGTGGGTAAAGAGCTTCGCTGTGCGTCCTGAATTCTTACTTTTGTTGTTCGAGCTTATGAGCCGACAAATTTCTTATCAACAAAAAATATCCATTTTCGGTTAACACATGAAAATTTATTTACTCCGAGGTAGAGCACGAATTAGATATTAAAGGACATTTGTAGCTTAATGGCATATATATAATATATACATATATAATATATATATTATATTAGATATATATAGATATTATCTATATATAATATATATATATATTATATATATAGATATATATATATTATCTATAGATATATATATATATATATATATATATAGATAGATATATCTATAGATCATCTCTATATATATATCTAGATATATATATATATATATATATATTAGAATAATTCTATATATATTATAATAGTATATATATGATATAATCTATATATATATAATATCTATATATATAATAGATTATAATATATATTCTCTATATCATATTATAATATATATATATATATATATATCTCTATATATATATATATATATATATATATATATATATATATATATATATATTGTGTGTGTGTGTGTGTGTGTAGACATGACCAGAAAAAGTTATTATTGAGTTAGACCTCGAACTTTTAACACATCACCCTGACATGAACATGCAGCCTACACTTGACCCTTGATTAATTATTACTATTATTATTATTATTATTAATATTATTATTATTATTATTATTATTATTATTATTATTATTATTATTATTATTAATTATTATTATTATATATTATATATATAGTATATATATAATATATATATATATATATATCATATATTATATATTTATATATATTTTGTCTATCACAGTCATCCTATTCAACTGGGTGGTTTTATAGTGTGGGGTTCCGGGTTGCATTCTGCCTCCTTAGGAGTCCATCACTTTCCTCACCTGTGTGCGCTGTTTCTAGGAGCACGCTCTTCTGCATGAGTCCTGGAGCTACTTCGGCATCTAGTTTTTCCAGGTTCCTTTTCAGGGATCTTGGGATCGTGCCTAGTGCTCCTATGATTATGGGTACGATTTGCACTGGCATATCCCATATCCCTCTTATTTCCATTTTCGGGCTTTGATACTTATCAATCTTTTCTTTCTCTTTCTCTTCTATTTTGGTGTCCCATGGTATTGCGACATTAATTAGTGATACTATCTTCTTGATTTTGTCTTATATTATTATTATTATTATTATCATTATTATTATTATTATTATTATTATTATTGGAAGTAAACCTTCTTTTAAACATGTTTTATTAACAGTGATTGCTGCCTCAAATTAATGCAGCTGAGTCAGCAATTACTTTTAATAAAACATATTATTATTATTATTATTATTATTATTATTATTATTATTATTATTATTATTATTATAAAAAGAATGACAAAAAAGGATCAGTTACAATATTCCAGATAAATCTCATCCGAATATTCAGGCGAAGCAGCCAACAGTCAAATTGGATTTTCATTCCAATTTGCGAAATGACCTCTTCGGGTGGTGGGGAGGGGTCAGTGACCCTTCTCTCAAGTCCTTTTGTGCCGGAAGTCCCCCAGTCTTTTCCCTTCTTCTTCTCCTCCTACTCCTCCTCCTCTGAAAACGTCTTTCTCGGCCCCCCTCTCCCCCTCTCCCCGACCCCCCGAAATCAATGAATCGACCAATGGTGCTATGAATAAAAGATGAATTTTGCCGAAATTCAATTTGAGGGTTCGCTCTGCAGCACAATAAACAAGAGCTAACAACAGCGGCAGCAGTGGCAGCCATGATGTGTTGGTGGAAATTCAAAGCGCTTTTTAATCGTTTTTCTACCTATTCTACTACTTTTTTCTTTTATTAATAGAATAGACATTTACAAATCTTACAATTTGTAATATTGTGTATACATCGTAATGAATTTGCATAACTAAAATCTAGTAATAAAAGTATATTCCCTGCATTACAATTTTTACTGTTCATCGAAGTATGTTCTTAAATTACAATTAAAATGTGCCGGGCGTTTGAACTAAAAGAAATAAAGTTAATTTCCTTGCTAATGTAAGGAATTATTATTATTATTATTATTATTATTATTATTATTATTATTATTATTAGGAAACATATGTATACAAATATTATGTATGAAATTCGTAAGGTAACTATACTCTGTTTTTTTCATCTGTCCATCCGCCTGTGGTGTTTTTGTATGGTAACACTGCACCCTGGGCTTTAGATAGTTACATTCAGCTTACATTCAACGATCATAATAATATCCTATTTCGAATATGAATGGTGTAATTCGCATACAGTAAATTATTAAAACTTTTCAGTTGCAAATGTACACCCAGATATCCTTTTATTTACCTAAAACTTACACATAGCGTAACTATCTAAAGCCCGGGACGCAGTGTTACCATACGCAAACACCACAGGCGGATGGACAGATGAAAACAAACAGAGTATAAGTCTACGGGCCTAACCAGCCTCGTTTTACGGCAGAACCACCTCTGCTTCAGGGAATCCCTTCTCACTCCGCCCCCCCCCCCCCCCACCCCCCACCCTTCGGAGGGGGTGAAGGTAGGATGGACATTATAAATCCTCCTAGGGGTCCTCGCTATAACCCTGCCAAGTTTCATGCCCATCGGACCAGCCGTTTGGCCGTGACTGAATGACAGACGGACGGACAGACATAACACCCATTATAGTAAGGTTATTATTGTTGTTGTTGTTCTTGGTTTTGTTGTTGTTATTATTATTATTATTATTGTTATTATGAACAGTCACCTATTTTGTTGTTAATTCTTACTCCCCGTAGGAAGGGAGTGCCTCACGCGGTTAACTTTAGGCATATATATATATATATCTATATATATATATATATAATATATATATATATATATATATAATTTTTCCCTCCTGTTACACCTTTCAAACCCTCCTACTTTCAATTTCCTTTCCAGCGCTGAATGACCTCATAGGTGTCAGAGCTTGGCCTTGGGCCTAATTTTTATATTCCACTTCCGATTCTTAATCTTTGCTGAAGTGAATTTTACTAGAGAAAGTATTCATTTTTATTTACCTTCGCCTTTCAGTATTAAAACCCAGATTGCATGATTTTTATGAGAGAGAGAGAGAGAGAGAGAGAGAGAGAGAGAGAGAGAGAGAGAGAGGACAAATAACCGCGTATTTCTTCTTGGAAAGATTGTGTGAGGTAACGGTAGCTTTTTTTTCCTCTCAAACAGGCGAGAGAAAGAGAGTTTGAAAGAACCGTCAACAACACGTCTTTCGGGAGAGGAGAGAGAGAGAGAGAGAGAGAGAGAGAGAGAGAGAGAGAGAGATTATCACCCTCAAGGAATAAACATCCCAGCCAACCTAAATGCAAAAGGTAGGATCTGAGGGCCAAGGGCGTAATGCCTTTCATACGCTTTTCCGGTAACTCCTGGGCGCTCTGAAACGCAGTTTATTGATCGGACCTACGCAGGTGGAGTCAAAAACTCTCTCTCTCTCTCTCTCTCTCTCTCTCTCTCTCTCGCTCTTACTTTTCCTTTTAACCGGAACAATAGGAAAAAGTCTCCATTGAGAGCAACCATTTAGGTCCAGAATGTGATTTTCATTGTGAGCAAAATAAAAAAACTTCCGAATAATTATCCGCTTCTTTCCTACTATCGACTTAATTCATGCACTGGATCAAATTGAATGTAGATTTTAAAGCCTGGGACCTGTGCGGTCATTCAGCGCTGGAAGGGAAATTGAGAATGACCTTACAGACCTTACAGCTCGGTCGGGTTGCCCCAGGTCCCTCAGTGTGAGGCACCTCTAATGTCTACCAGAGAATTGCTAATGCGGTATATTTTGCATCTTCCAATCTTGGATGGCCTGGGATGCAGCTTAGATATTTGTCGAGCTTATTCTTAAACACATCTACGCTCACTCCTGATATGTTCCTCAGATGAGCTGGCAACGCATTGAATAGACGCTGCATTGTCGATGCTGGTGCGTTGTGGATTAATGTCCTGTGTGCTTTCCTTAGTTTTCCTGGTAGTTTTGGGCACTATTAATCTACCTCTGCTTGCTCTTTCTGATATTTTTAGCTCCATGATGTTTTCGGCAATTCCTTCTATCTGTTTCCATGCCTGCATTATCATGTAGCGTTCTCTTCTCCTTTCTAGACTATATAATTTTGAAAATTGTAGTCTTTCCCAGTAGTCAAGATTCTTAACTTCTATTCTAGCTGTAAAGGGCCTTTGTACACTCTCTATTTGTGCAATATCCTTTTGGTAGTGAGGGTACCATATATTGCAATATTCAAGTGGACTACATACATACGTTTTATAAAGCATAATCATGTGTTCGGCTTTTCTTGTTTTGAAGTGCCGTAACAACATTCCCATTTTTGCTTTGCATTTTGCCAATAGTATTGCTGTTTGATCATTGCATATCATGTTCCTATTCAACATCATGCCAGGGTCTTTAACTTCTTCCTTATTTGTGATTGTTTCGTTATTAGGTCCCCTATATGCATATAGCATTTCTTCTTTATCTCCATGAAGAAGAATATATTTTATTTACGTCTCTTTGTAACGGGTTCCTATCTTCATCACAAGCCGAGTCCTTAACATTACTGTCTATGTCTGCAATCATAATAACAAATAGCAATGCAGCTAACACCGTACCTTGTGTCACACCGGATATTATCTTAGCTACATCCGATTTCTCATCGTTTGCAATTAGTATTTGTTTTCTGTTTTGTAAAAATTCATTTATCCATCTTCCTACTTTGGTAGATCTGAAAGGTGTAACAGAGGAAAACCTCAAGGTTACATATGAAATCATTGTTAGGAGAGGGTGCATAGCGAGATGAAGGAAAGATAATATGAATGGAGGTACAGTAAAAGGAATGAAAGGGGTTGCAGCTAGGGGCCTTTATTCATGGGATACATGATACTGATTTAGGTAATGTAGTACGCGCGCTACGAGGCACACACACAAACGTCCACATTCACACACGTGTAAAAAAAATGACAGGAATAAAATTCTTAGCAGAAGGAAGACGAAAGAAATGAAACAAAAGAACCAAAAATAAAATATCGTATAAGTTTCGGCAGAAATAAAATCCAACAGTACAGTTGCAGCTGTGGCGGCCCGGTTTATGCTCGCAGTGCAAGTTCCGAGTGTCGTTGTTTTAAAGAAGTTGAAGGTGAAGTACGAAAACTTCCGAATACCGTTATAGGGGAAGAAACATAAGACATCTCTAAATAGCTAGTCTATTCAGTAACTATACCTAAGACATGACACAATATTGCATTTCATTTGCATTGCAATTTTGCGTCTTTATTACGAAGAGAGAATTATACGGGTAATTCAAAGTCTAGAAAATCGTTGCTAAATTGAGTTCGTCCTAAACCTAAACAAACGCATGACGTAAAGAATAACACTGATTTAGTTATCGCTTACTCGGGGAGTAAGCCTACAGACAACTTAGTTGTTGTTGTTGTTATTGTTGTTATTGGGGTGGGGGGGTTGGAAAGATCTATGAAGAGTCTAAAAAGGTATGGAAAAAGGTGTTTTGCTCTGAGTTAAAGATACAGGAATTTAAGGATATTTATGATTTATGTCTTAGAATGAAAATGAAATAAATAAATAATGTGCATCTTAAAATATAATATATTTATTTTAATTTTCGTTGGTGAAACAACGCTCTATTTGACCGTAGATTTTAGCATGTTGCGTTGAAAGTTAGGAATATAATGTTTACAACTTATGCGGGGCGGGGGGAAATCTTGCACACGTCCCGATTAAGCTGGAGGTCTGATCACGCCTTGTTATACTAGTATTGAAATCTGATCGAATGTGACTGATATGACACTTCATGTCAAACGAGCATATAGCAAACTAGCATACAGCTCTATGATATAATATTGGGCATTTCTATTTTATGTCCCTACTAAGACTTATAAATAATACATCCGCGTTTGTGAGTGTTATATATATATATATATATATATATATATATATATATATATATATATATATATATATATTATTTCATTCGAGCTACAAATGTCCTTTAATATCTAATTCGCTCTACCTCGGAATTAATATATTTTCATATATGTAAACCGAAGGGGAATTTTTTAGTTCGGTTTACGTATATGAAAGTATATTGATTCCGAGGTAGAGCGAATTAGATATTAAAGGACATTTGTAGCTCGAATAATTTATATGAATCAAGGTGATGTGATAATTATTCATACATACGTACATAAGAGGCATAGATTGACACTCCACGCAATGATCTGGCAGTAAAGGTCATGCGGTAGTCTTGAGTTTGTAATGTCCAATCCCAGAGTTCACCACGGCACTAGTCTTAAAAATAAATTTTGAAATATTAAACTGAATAAGCACCAAGTGCCACCCAATCTGGAGTCAGATCACTCAGTAAGGCAGGTTTCGTTACTCAACCTGGCACTCTCAATCTGGCACCTTCAACCTGGCACTCACAGTCCCATTTTAAGACATCTTTTATAGATGGGCTATCGGGTAAACAATTCGCGCTAATTAGAGCGTCTGTATTTGTATAACGTGCGTGTGTATCGCGGGGGGGCGATGTTGTTTACGCATCAAAAGCTCTCTAATGGATCAGAGCACGTTTTTATGATGCTTGATGGTCCTGAGGTATGGAACCCCGCTAATTGTCACATTACCGCTAATGAGCGATCGATTATCTCATTGCCAGTTTTAGCATCCGTCCTGGGACGTGGGCTATACTCTACAAAGTGCTCTTTCGATGTCAGCCTGGGTCGTATCTGTAAGTTGTTTTTGCTCTTGCGAAGAGTGCTCAGCCAAAATACGGTGTTTGTATATATAAGCATATATAATATATTATATAAATAAAGGTAATGCCAAGGAGGAAAATGGAAAAACGAGAACTGCCGAGATCGTTCTGTCTTAACGACCCTTTACTTTAGTAAAGGGTCGTTAAGACAGAAAGATCCCGGCAGTTCTGGTGTTTTCATTCTCCTCCGTGGCATTACCTTTATTTATAGATAGCATCACGTTTTATTCATTTCGTGATCAAGTTATTCATTATAATATATATATATATATATATATATATATATATATATATATATATATATATATATATATATATATATATATATATATATATATATATATATATATATATATATGCACACAATGTATATAATTATATAGAACATAAAAGAGGTGGAGAAATGACCTAAGCTATTATAATTCGACCATTATACAATGCACTTTCTCTGGACATTTACTTGATGGCTGGTCCTATGTTCTTTGTTTATTGGCATTTTTATTATATTTATTCAGATATAGATATGCGTGTGTATATGATGTACGCACATATTATATATAATATATATATATATATATATATATATATATATATATTATGTATATATTATATATATATATATATATATATATATATATATATATATATATATATATATCCAGGTAAAGAAATTGGCCGTTGTACCGGTCTACTGAGGCAGCAGCTCTCCCTAGTGACGCGGCGAGAGAGCTGTAATTCAAGTATGGGGCAAATCAGCTCGGATGAATATAATAATAATAAGGGTCCGTAGGGGGCAGCGTTATTGATAACGAATAAATCGATGCTTGTTGCGCGAAAATGCAGTCTGTCATCATTTTTCCTCTAATAACAGACACTTGTTACATGTCCATGGCACGGGCCAACCCCTAGCTTATGTTATTAAGCCTAGTCTGATGAAAGCTTGGTAGTACCATATCAATATCAAAGATTATTGATTCATAACAATGCTGAGTATCCACGGCATAAGTAGGTTTAGGGGTGTTGCCAAACCACACAATAAGGACCATTTAGATGGCTGCATATTATAGGATATTTTTGATACAGTGGGAGTCATTTCACTGGAATAATGTAGCGAATACATAAGATTTCAAAAATAAAAAGTTTTTAGTTGTACTGGTAGATTTTAATTCGGTTAACGGAATATATTTAGAATAAGTTAGTTGCTAATTCACTTAAAAGACTGGATAAAAGATTGTAATAGACTGGGAAACATCCCATTGAATATATATATATATATATATATATATATATATATATATATATATATATATATATATATATATATATATATATATATATATATATATATATATATATATATGTGTGTGTGTGTGTGTGTGTGTGTGTGTGTGTGTGTGTGTGTGATAGAAATTCTTCTGCTAAAACAGGATACATCTCAAGTATAAAAGGCCCACTAAAACACTCTGGTTCAGAGCTAAGGACTATATTTCGGTGGACTAACTTCCACCCTTATTAAGTAGTGAATGCTTGATACGAGTGGAAGTTAGTCCACAGAAATATAGTCCCTAGCTTTAAACCAGAGTGTTTCAATGGGCCTTTTATATATATATATATATATATATATATATATATATATATATATATATATATATATGATATATACATATATATAATATATATATATATATATATATATATATATGGATGTATATATACATATATATCATATATATATAATATATATATATATATAAATATATATATTCATGTGTGTGTGTAATATATACGTAAACGAAACTAACTGCAAATACCACAGTGAGATGAGCAAATATTTGTTCTATATATGTCTATATTTTTCTCTGAAGCATGGCTGAACGCAGAGGAAACTGTCCCACACGGATCGTGATCCCAGTAATAGACGAGAGGTGACAGAAACGCAATTAAAGTATTAAAGATAACATCCTGGCTCTTTGCTAAGCCTGACAAGATCTCTGATGATTGTGTTATATATATATATATATGTATGTATGTATATTATATATATTGTTACGTATTAAGCCTGGCCTTGAAGGGGGTCAAATATGTAAATGGAAATGGTTTACTCTAGAGGAAAAGGTCGCCAGAAAACTCAGCTAATTACTTTACATCTATTTATTTACAAGAGGCTGCTTAACAGCCTGGGAAAGTAAATGCAACTGGTCCACACGGGGACTAATGTCTCTCACAAGGGGATGATAGTTGGCTTAGAATGAGGTTCCCGTAAAAGCTGGTTTTCAAAATCTTGCGGTAATGCAACACTTGCGGGCGCAAAGACTTGGACACGTGACTCAGGGAATCTGGAAAAAGATCCCAGATTAGACAAGATAAAAAAAGGGACTTCTTGCACAAGTTACGATTATTCAGTTTCTCTGACACTGGGGGAAGGAACTCTAGTGTTTAACTGAGGTATGCAATGACTTCATTTGTCTTTAACAAGTCACAAGGGGAAGCACATGGCCCGATAAGGACAAAGGGCTTTTGATGTAAGAGGGATACAAGTGAGAATTGAAAATGAAATTAGCAAGAGTCGTTTGTAGGAAAAGGAGCTGGTTTGGAGTTTACCCTTTCTAGGCGTACCTTAATTACTTGAGGCTTGGACATGTGTCGTGCTCTGAAGATAGTCCCACCAGCGTTTGGACAGAGGGCTGACGTCCCGTCAGAGGAGGAGAGTGGAGGCGCAGTCCGCCTGGCTTTAGGAGTCGCTTCTGACTGAGATAGAGGCTGGGTCTCTTTGAATCACGGGGATTCCATACACTGCCTCGGGCACTGCCTAAAAGTGGTAAACAACAGCCAGCAAATTGGGAAGGAAACTAGGTCTTATTGTAAAGGTTCCTAAAATCCATCTCGAGGCCTAGCTACTCTCGTGACTTGCCTATCTTTACCCTAAGCTTCCGTCAGACCGGAAATTCCTTTCCACCCTCTACCGCGTGTTTTCTCCCAAAATCAGTTGCTTTAGGAGAAGACATGGCTGCTTCTTTTAGAAATAAAATACCTTAAATACTGCTGGGGAGATGAGGCGGTCAATAAATGTAGCAGCTCCCCCTGTTAAGAAGGCATTCAGTCCCTTTTGGGCATGAAGGCCTTGGCTAAATAAGTTGATCGTCTTGACTACCCAGTTCTCCTACTCTAACTGAAGTTTTTTGAGCAGCGATACAGCTAACTACAGTGCCCTACCTAACTTATAGGTGGAGATGCCAAGTGTACTAACTTATTGGATTAATGTAGTCTAGCCTAAGTGATAACTACGGGTCGCCTGTGACGACAATCTACTCTACCCCTAGGTAATGTTACTTGAAAATTCTTTTTGCTACTACCCTAATGCCCTGGTACTAAATCATTAGCCTAACCTACTCAATACAGTTAATTGGAGACGCAATCATTCCGAGTGTGGTACGCACAGCAGTGATGTGTCGACTGAATTGTTGAAATACATGATGTGAGGTAATGATGTGTGAGGATGATGAGTGATTAGTGGAGTACCAGGATGGAAATGTAATGAGGTAATTATGACATTTACATGAGGGTTAGTATTACAATTTCTAGGGGTTAGAGGGTTAGTTTACTGGCAGAGATCGGGCTGGCTACCTTCTCTGGGTAGGTGCCAGGATCACTCTGCAAATGAATGTGACACTGTACCTCGGGCAGAGGTGTCAAGGAGAGCATGTGGCTCTTTTGTTAATATGTTAATGACATCCCTTCTTCTTCTTCTTATTCCTCCAGGACCTGGCTATACCAGTCCTAGGAGTAGACGGAGGAACCGACTCTGGGGTAAGGCCAGAAATGCCTTCAGGAGCAGAGGCAGTGGTAGTCTGAGGGATTGCAGGAGAACACCCTACTTTGGTCTCTGCAGCAACCGTCGTAGAGGTGGAACCTACTGCAAGGGAGGCCCTTACTTCGGCTGCTGCGACAGCTGTCGTAAGGGTAAGACTCCAGACTGACTCCTGGTCGGGCAGTTCCTGGTTGTCCAGAGAAGGTGAGAATGTGAGGTCTGCCGGAGGTTCATCCTCGGGCGACAGAGGTGATGTGGAAGAAGACTCATGGACTTGGGATTGGCCATGGGCTGCGGTAAGCTCCATGCCTGTTGGAGGATCTCCTGTAGGAGGATCCTTGATAAGGTTAGGCGCCGGCGCTGGCTCAGGGCCAGGCGCAGAGGTCAAGTTCTGTGGTGGCTCTATGTCCAGGCTGGACGGAGCTTGGCACTGCTCAGTGTTGCCAAGTGGCACTGGCAGAGTGTTGAGGTCGACTGGACCTGTGGCGGGTACTGGAGGTGCAATACCTCTCAGCGGGCCCTTGGTAATGGGAGACAGAGGCTCCTGTCTCTTGTGGAAGGCTAAGCCTTGTGGAAAATGGACAGTGTCCACTGCTGGTAGTCTTCTAGGGCACTTAGGCCAATTCGTGGAGTGCCCTAGTACGTTGCAGGTTTTGCAACGGAACTGTGAATGATCAATCTCCCTCCTTGGTAACGGGAGAGACTGTTGGAGGCCGTACTTCCTGGAGGAAGTAGAATTTCGATGACTCCTTGCTTTGGAGTGATTTGACTTGGGGTTAGGACCCCTAGGCTTTTTGAAATGAGAGGGAGACTTCATGTCTTGCCCTAGGAGGAGGTCATAACCTCCTGGGATGTAGCTTGCAACTGCAAGGGTACAAACTTTGGAGAAGTGAGGTCTGGTGACTCTCAATTGTACGGTCGGAAGGATCAGCTTGATATGGTTGATACCTTCAATGGTGATTAATTGACGTCTATCGACGGTAGCCCCTTGGGGGATTTGGTCTTCCCGTATCAGGGAGATTTGGGCGCCAGAGTCGTCGTAAGCTCTGACGTGGCTTGGCGGATAATGACTTTGGAGGGGTGCGACGGTTATAGGGCCCTTAGGCGGGGGTCCTAGCAAAGAAGGATTGGTAATGGCCATTGCGATGGCAGGAATATTATTTGCGCACCCTCCATAGTTGGCAGACATGTGACCCTTGCGGCCTAAGTCACGGCAGAACTTTTTCCAGAACTTCTTCCGTGGCACTGGATGATCAGGTTGCGAATCTGTGGAGTTACCAAGGCTGGCAGTGTGCTCTGGCACAGGTGAAGAGTCCTCTCTGGCAGTGATTTGACGTGGGGAGGTTAAGGAATCCTCCGTTGAATCACCCTCAGAAACAAGTCTGGGGTTAACTGGTGGGCTTACCTCTTCCAAAAGGGAGGAGGTAGGCAGTGAAATGGTAAGAGGCGGAGATGATGTGGAAGAAACTTCGGGCTCTGACACTGGGTCAGGGCCAGGTTTGCAAATAGAAAGGATGTCGGGGACATCAGAGGCACTAGCCTCTGAACCTAAAATTGAGGTTTGATTATGAGGCATGCTGCAGGGATCCGGTGCATCTGGTAGTGGGAGCTGCGTCCAGGGGAGATGCAGCTTTAGTAGATCTCGGCCCAGTATCACCTGATAAACATCATGAAATTGGTCAACTACGCCCAGGCGGCACAATGTGGTTTCCCTGGTCTCCTGGTCCAATAAGGGCATTTCCACCTTCAGAAGGACCGAAGGAACAGAATAGAGGTTGCCATCAATCCATTCAAACTGAATTTCTTCGTCCGTCTGGATTTTGGCACCCTTAGGCAATGCCTTTCTTGAAATGAGGGAGACCTGGGCTTTGGCGTCGGCCATGACGTGTACCCACTGATAGGCCGTAGGAGACTGTTCATCAGGCAGGGCTACATGGTAGTCTTGGAGAAGTTCACCCTGGAAGCTCTCATCCCAAGGTATGGATCGACTTGGGCACTGGTCGGAATCCACAGCATGCCCACGCACACAACAAGTGGTGCAGAACCTCTGCAACCACCTCTTACCGGGAGTCCAGCTCATGGTCTGGGGATTAGAAACTTGCTGAGTGATTTCTTCATCTCTGAGAGCTAGCTCATGTTTTCTCTCTTCTGCTCTTTCCTTCTTCTCTGCTTCTTTGGCTCTTCTCTGGTTTTCTTTTTCTTTCTTTTCTTGCAGGCGCGCAGCAGCGCGCCTTCATCCCCTGGTCAAGTGCTGGTCCAGTGTAACCGGCCTCCTTGCCCATAGTTATGAGGGCTCGGAGCTTCTCTAGCTCTATGGCAAAGAAGTCGCGGGAAGCAGGGGAAGACATTTCCCTTAGGCTGCAGTAGAGGCTCGGATGAAAATGATGGCCAGGAACAGTACTGGATGGAATGGGAGTGCCTACTGTGTAAAGTGGCACTCACTTGGAAATGTGTTCTGCGACGTGGTACAGAAAAAGTCTGAAAAGACTGGGTGCTCTTTGGCACTTGGGAAGTGTCCTGTAAGTTGGTGGCACTTCTGGAATGGCACCTTCTGATGAGCGAAAAATCAAATAGTGTGTGCGGTGTACATCACACTTAAGGGCGTTCCTAAGTTGGGAGACGCTGGAATGGGCAACCTGTAGGTCCAATACAGGTGCACGGCACTTATGGAGGCGTGCCTTGGTCGAGTGATCCGAAATGGTGGATACTCTAATGAATGGGCGTTCTGTAGGACGGACACGCAGGTAAATAGCTACCTGTACGTCCTGTACAGGTGCACGGCACTCAGGAGGCGTTCCTTTTGGACAGCACTAGTAGTGCTGGAATAGCGGCACTTCAGGAGGCGTTCCTTTTGGGGAGTGTTCCGAAGGATCACTGACCCTTGTACATGGACACACTAATTAATTGGGCGTTCCGTAAGGACGGACACGCAGGTAAAGGGCTACCTGTACGGCCTGTACAGGTGCAATGGCACTTATGGAGGCGTTCCTTGGATAGCACTAGTAGTGCTGGAATAGCAGCACTTCAGGAGGCGTTCCTTTGAGCACTGGTAGCGTGCTGGTGTGTCCCGTCGGACGACACTAAATGCAGTATACTCAAATATACTGAAGAGAAATGGCACTGCTCGTGGCACAGTGTAATGGTGGAGGAGAGAAAGTAAAAGGTGGGAGTACTGCAGCAGCCAGTCGATGGACAGTCACGAATTAGTGGCACTGTAAAATGGTAAGGCCTGACGTGCACTGGTGGTGGCCAGTCCTAGACTGGTAGGCTTCCTTGTCTGGAAGTAATGAATTTGCGTGGCACACTGTGCGGTTTGTGCTTGTGGTATACGCAAGTCTTTTGGGATAAAGAATGAAAAGACCACTCGGGCAACGACAGGTGATGGTAATTTTAGAAATGCTCAGTCCTTGGCTGAAGTACTCGGCAAATGAAATAAATGCTTGCAAAACTGCAATGGACACAGGCGCATACGTATCACGCTCGGTGTAAATGAAAGACACAAGAGACTGAAGTAATGTTAATTCTGCATGCGTATAAGTAATGGACGTAGTACTCTTGGCTTCGTGAATAATAGGTTCTCTCTCTCTCTCTCTCTCTCTCTCTCTCTCTCTCTCTCTCTCTCTCTCTCTCTCTCTCTCTCTCTGAGAGGGTGAAAATGATATACGACGAACTCCCTTGTATTTAATTTGAACTAATACTTTTAGTTTTAATACGACACAACTTGCGTTAAATGATTTACTTACGTTAACATGTAATGAAAGAATTGCTTTGGAATACGTTTATGAAAACGATACCATGCTAGCGATGAACGAGTTTTACGTTCCTGGTAGCGGCTTGCGCTTATATGAAATGATTTGCGTTTTCATATGAAATTTACAACGATGCGTTTTACGTTAACAATTCTTGTAATTTACTCTACTTTGAAGATTTACGTTAACTTTACGTAAGGTAACTAGGTCCGTGTGACAAGTGAAAATGACGGTAAGGATTTGAAGATGGAATGTTAGCAAACATTTGTAAATGGAAAAGGTTACGTTTAGTACGAAACGAAATGAAACTTTCTCTCAGCGAGCTAGTCAGCGATGCTAGGTGAAACGCGTGGTGAGGCTAGCAGAGCAGGGTGCTATCAGCGATGGCGAATCAGCTGATTTTCTGTAAACGCGGAGGCGATTTACAACACGAAATTCTAATTTTTTATTCAAGATGAATTACGTTAATTTCTCTGGCAGAATGATAGATACTAGTACCGGGATTAATATTATTTACGTTAAAACCTCAAGACTTACGTTACTTTGCTTAAATCGTTGAGATAATGCTTAAAGGGATAAAACATGGCTGCGAAGCGAAGGTTGGCGGCAGGCCTGAGAGAGCGCATGCACCGCTAAGCTGATGAAGCTAGCTGGCTAAGCGGTTACCAACACTTGGAATGAAAACTAAGTTAAAACGAATTCCCCTAACATATCACAGACAAAAGAATTGTACACTTCTTTTGCCGTAACTATTAGTAGAACACTCCTAACTAGCTAGGCTTTCTAACACAGCAATAAACCCTGGCAAAGCACTTCCTAGTTTGAACTAGTACTTTCTGGCATCTATCTAACACGTGCTCAAGTCTCGTCAGGCGAGGACAGTACAAAATAACAGAGAATTCACTCGGCGCTCTGGCCGTTACAATAATAATATTTCTAACTAACTCTCTTTTAAACACTTCTAATAAAAATACTTAAACGTACCTTAAGCTAACATTTGTTATAAATAATCATATTATATGAATGGTATACCTTACCGAGAGTCAGTGTGTGTCTTCTGCTGCAAGTGTGCTTTGATTTATGCTTTTGTAAAATCATTTACAATTTACGTTTTACAAGGGATAACGCGATTTACAAGTCAGGTTCGTGGCAAGAGTCAACATTGTTACGTATTAAGCCTGGCCTTGAAGGGGCTCAAATATGTAAATGGAAATAGTTGAGGGAAAAAGCAGAATAAATTACTTGAACTTACCGTAATAGGATTTACAGGGTTAATTTACTCTGGAGGAAAAGGTCACCAGAAAACTCAGCTAATTACTTTACATCTATTTATTTACAAGAGGCTGCTTAACAGCCTGGGAAAGTAAATGCAACTGGTCCACACGGGGACTAATGTCTCTCACAAGGGGATGATAGTTGGCTTAGAATGAGGTTCCCGTAAAAGCTGGTTTTCAAAATCTTGCGGTAATGCAACACTTGCGGGCGCAAAGACTTGGACACGTGACTCAGGGAATCTGGAAAAAGATCCCAGATTAGACAAGATAAAAAAAGGGACTTCTTGCACAAGTTACGATTATTCAGTTTCTCTGACACTGGGGGAAGGAACTCTAGTGTTTAACTGAGGTATGCAATGACTTCATTTGTCTTTAACAAGTCACAAGGGGAAGCACATGGCCCGATGAGGACAAAGGGCTTTTGATGTAAGAGGGATACAAGTGAGAATTGAAAATGAAATTAGCAAGAGTCGTTTGTAGGAAAAGGAGCTGGTTTGGAGTTTACCCTTTCTAGGCGTACCTTAATTACTTGAGGCTTGGACATGTGTCGTGCTCTGAAGATAGTCCCACCAGCGTTTGGACAGAGGGCTGACGTCCCGTCAGAGGAGGAGAGTGGAGGCGCAGTCCTCCTGGCTTTAGGAGTCGCTTCTGACTGAGATAGAGGCTGGGTCTCTTTGAATCACGGGGATTCCATACACTGCCTCGGGCACTGCCTAAAAGTGGTAAACAACAGCCAGCAAATTGGGAAGGAAAATAGGTCTTATTGTAGAGGTCCCTAAAATCCATCTCGAGGCCTAGCTACTCTCGTGACTTGCCTGTCTTACCCTAAGCTTCCGTCAGACCGGAAATTCCTTTCCACCCTCTACTGCGTGTTTTCTCCCAAAATCAGTTGCTTTAGGAGAAGACTTGGCTGCTTCTTTTAGACATAAAATACCTTAAATACTGCTGGGGAGATGAGGCGGTCAATAAACTTAGCAATATATATATATATATATATATATATATATATATATATATATATATATATATATATATATATATATATATATATATATAATATATATATATATATATATATATATATATATATATATATATAAAATCCTCACACCAAAGGGTACTATAGTAGGCAGGAGAAGGGCACAGGAACATATAATCATCCAGTAGATACATTTATTGCCAACGCATTTCTTGACCCATGGTCGCATCATCAGGACATCTATATAAAAAAGGAGCATCCGCGCACATAATTAAAAGAACATATACAAAGCATAAGAAAACTTAATTTGGAAACCAAGTTAAACTTAAATACTGAATCACACTTAAATATATTTACACATTAAAAACCAAGAAAACTTAAAATGACCCTTTTAATGTGTAAATGTATTTAAGTGTGTTTCAGTATTTAAGTTTAATTTAGTTTCCAATTTAAGTTTTCTTATGCTTTGTATAATATGTTCTTTTAATCATGTGTGCGGATGCCCCTTTTTTATATAGATGTCCTGATGATGTGACCATGGGTCAAGAAACGCGTTGGCAATAAATGTATCTACTGGATGTGTATATTTTAGGGCTGTTGCCTTGTATAATAAGGCGCCCTATGAGGTAATGTTAGACTTGCGATAATCTTACGCTAAGTCGGTTGGTATTGCACTTCCATATTCAATGGAGTGTCTTGGGGTTTGTAGATCACTTACGAGGTCGGTATTATCTTCTTTGGTTATGACGAAGATGTGTTAAACTCATGATCATTCGGTGATGAGGTGAGGATCTAGTAGAAACCACGAAGTACAAAAATACTTATATTCTCTGAATTTACATGTTGAAGATCAGGTATGATTGTACAAGTCTTCTAATGACGATAGCTTGATCGCTTCTGCCAATGATGATGGCTAATTCTATTCTCTCTACATGATAAAGCTTAGGTAAAGAGGTACAGGTCTTCTAATGACGATAGCTAACTCTCTTCTGCTTCTACTACCATCTCTGTTACCAGTCATAAAGGAACAGACAGTAGCTCGAACATATGAACATACAATCAGATGACATAGTTACATACGAACATACAATCAAAATGAGACACACTACAGATCATGTAGGCCGCTTGAGCTATAGGTCACGGTGTTTGTCTCAAGCAGGAAGCTTGGACTAAAGTTTATAAACAATTGAATGACTACAGGTGACGGCATGTTATCTTAGCCTACTTTTATTGTATACGTCATCTTTAGCGTCTCTAGTCTGATCACATTCCTGCAAGCAATCTGGTTGACCTCTTTAGTTTTAGTCTTTTAAATATATGGACTAACATTCCATATTTTTATTATGTAAACACTTACATTAGCTCGGTCAGCTACCAAAAACAACTACTGAATATTACTCAAACTTGACTTGCATTTGATTTATAGGAGTGTGATACAGACACTATGTGAATATATATAGATAAATAGAATGTACTTATAAGTAAAAAAAAATTCATGGTGTACACAAATACAGATTCAAGTAATAAAATATTAGACATAATATGCATATGATATTCGTAAATAATAGTGATCACGTGATATATACTGATACAGTTTTTCACTTCATCTCTTTAAGATACATATGCTACAGAAAATACTAATGTACTCTGATAATCGCATAGAATGAAGATTAACATGATAAAAAATCATATTTTAACTGATAAAAATTTCATATATGAATTGATAAAATTATTAATGTTTATGCTGATTGATTCGTTGATTTTTTATGCTAACTGTTATATATCTGATTCATAAATCCATATACTAACTCATATATAACTGCAGATATTGGTAAGATAAAAGGTAACAGATTGATTATAGGCTACCTGAGTGTTTTATACATATGTATATGGATTCATATAATTATGATTAATATATGTGCACTTTAAATAGATTCCTACTGCGTACACGCAAAGATATATTTTGATTCTGTTATTTATGATCATTTATATATAGGATACATGATACTTTATATATATAGGATACATGACTGAGGTTATACTACTACACATTTAACTAGCGTTCGAACAACTTTTCGTCCATTACACAGTTCCAGACAACCACCTATAGCCAAATGAAAGGGCCAATTTCAAATGGTTAAAACAAGGGGGAAATTTGCCTGGGCGGGGTCCAACGTTCTATTTTGCGCTCATACTTGTTCTCTGCATCCTAAGCCACACGAATACGTTCGCGATGAATAAAATCATCCCCAGCACGAGTCCTTCGCCAGCAAAGTAGAGTTGAATATCCTTCGTGTCGTAATTGTCGGAAGTATGTCCCTTTTGTAGTCGATTTCCGACAGCCGCCGGAGCGTTCCGCATTAAAACGAGATTAACGACCGGATACGGTGTCGGTCGAAGAAGTCCATGATGGTGCTTATTCCCTTCACATTGTAGGCGGTTGTTACTCGACTGCCGTCGTCCGCAGCAACGAACGATTTTTTGAAGTTGCGATGTGAAACTCTCGTACTGCAGGATATTGTAACCAGGTTCCATTAATCAGTCTGCAAGTGAAAATTATACTTGTCACAAGGGCAAAGTAAATTCAGACGACATCCAAATACAGGGGGGGAGAAAGCCATTAAGACCAGACTTAACCCACATGAATTCGCTGATATTTGTGGAATTCAAAAGAGTCAGCTGTACAAACTTTTTTATCCATGGCATTAACAATGAGTGAACCTATCCAGGTCTATGATGACTTGTAAAAATATCCATAATTATAAAAAATAAACAGATATCAATACAAATCCCAAGGAAACTTACTAACTGTAAGTTACTAGACAAAGAAGTGGAAAACGGAGCTATTTGTAAGATTGCCAGGCAACATAAGAGTCAAAGAGAATATTAATCATGATTCTGTATTTCTCTATGCTAACTGAAATTAAGTTGTGATAAAATCTGATCCTATGTGCCCCTAACAAAAGTTTCATATTCAATTTTCTCGCGTGCATCCTCTGAGGTTAATTTTAACAACTTTATTAATAGGCTAGAGATGCAACGAAAGAACCCACTATGTAACTAATTTCTATATAAACTTTGGGTTTTTTTCAAGAAAATGTGACATTTTCCCATGCATGTGATTTACTTGGATTGTAATAGACTAATGTTGCAAGTAAATATTTCATATCCATGACTTGATACTTCTAAATATCCGTTTACCAATGTCATAAGCTAAATTATTGACTCTAATTGTCTATGAGGTTCAGAAAAAATTAATTCATTTTGATGTTATAGAAATTCTATTTGCTTATTTTGTTTATTCATTTTAAAACGATTGTAATCCTTAACTAATTGCATTGCACACACGAATAAGAATATGTCATGTCATCGTGACCCATGAACCACATGTGAAGTTCATAAGCTATGCATTCCTCTCTCCAGTCAACCTGCTTCGCAAGCGGAGACGACACACACACAGATGAAGCCTGTGTAAGCAGATTATTGAGGTTAAAAGGAACAAATGCTGATACGGCAATGATGACGTTGTCACTTGGCAGGAGATTGCTCTCAGCCAGCTAAGAGTTATGTGACTTGCTGTAATTAAATACGACTTTAGTATTTTCAAATGATATTTTTTTTTTGGTTTTAATTCTCCACCCACATGAGAAGAATGTCTGAAAAAAAAACAGTACCAAAATTGAACAATATATTAGTTTCATGTTGGAAATCTGCATGATTGTAAATAACTGTAATTATGTTAAATTAGATATTCCTTATTCAAACTAATGAAAAGGGTTTCCATACAAATTCTATATATATTATTTGCCCTGTATAAGATTATTCGCATAGATATACATTTTCACTTCTAGACTTCCTGACTTTAAAATCTCTTTTATTTTATTTTATTTTATTTTATTATTTATTTATTTATTTATTTATTTATTTATTTTTTGACTACGAATATAAATCACCGGGACAGACAATATGTCAGTAGGTTTTTGATATGTGTTTGAACTTTTAGCTTATTTGTCATTACTAAAGCGTTAAGTTAGAGTTCAAATCTTTACGCATATATATTTAGATATTTAATTAACCTATGGTTACGTTTTGCTTATTGATTTTATCGTGATTCCTTTTTAGTTATAATTTGTAACCCTTCCGACTTCTTACGGAGTGTATTATATTGACTCCACTTGTATCCATATTTATTTTATTTTTTTATATTTATTTATTTATATATTTTTTTTTATATATATTTGATAAATTAATGGTTGGCTTGAATATGTGGAAAAGTGTTCTAGCGGCGTACCATATAAGGCTACTTGCGGTATCATTTCTATAGATACTAGATATGAAGGTATTTAAAACTGCGAGAACCGCTATACTCCAGTTCGGATCCAATATCACGAATGTAACTCGTAAGACATTGACACTTTTTTATTTATCCCTTATTCTACCAAACCGATTGACTGGGTGATAAAATATATTATTGGTTTTCTTAATGGATAGGAATTCACACAACGTGTTAAGGAGATTATTATTGATTTACACCACCCGAGTCACAGATTATTATGTGTTGAATTCCATGTTTACTGATTTAGCACTCATAAATATTCCTAGCGCACTCAATTGCGGTGTTTGTTTTTAGTGCTATCAATTCTATATAACATGTCAAGGAACTATTAACACTAAGAAGTGTTTATTCCCTCTGTCAGACTCGTAATTCTGTTAATAATTCTACGTATATTCTTTCAAGGATTGATTTGGCACAGGATAGGCCCCTAAACTGACAGGTGTCTTAGTGTATCCCTTGTTTTCATGACACGTATTACAATTAGTTATGTGCTTTTTATATCTGTAAGCATTGTAGGCCAGTAAAATAGTGATTTGGCTTTCTGTGACATAATAGGGAACCCTGGATGACGGAATGCAACCAGTTTAGGACGATTGGTATGAAAGAGATTATTACTACTACTTGGTCGTTAGTCACCTGCTGTGTTCTTCGGGTTTTCCTCGTCACGGACCTACATATAATATTACATTTGATTACATTATTCTGATACACATACTTTAAATATACTTTTGCTTTAGGGTTTCTGCTCGAAGTGTTTATTGGTTTGCTTAGCCGCTGACCCTGTTTTCGAAGTGTTTATTGTTTTTGCTTAGCTGCTGACCCTTGCTTTGTTCAGTTTGTAACAGTTCTGCGCTCCAACCTAGATATTCAATGCTCGCGATCTCTTGGGTTAAGGAATTTTCTTGTTTAGATACGGTTTTAACAATAGGCACAGACGTTTCTATATCTTTTAGTCTAATTAATGGTTCTTTGCAGTATGGTGCGGGATTGCGGGATAATACGTCAGCTATGATAATTGCTTTCCCAGGTAGATATCTTATCTTGGCTCCAAAGACCTGAATGATCATTTGTCACCGAGTTCCTTTTGGACTGTGATTAAAGCCTTTGAAAAACTCGGTAAGTGACTTATGCTCAGTGAGGACTTTAACAGGATAGCCGTAGATTATGAACTTGAAATGTACTAGTGAGTTAACGATACTTAGCCCTTCCTTGCCTATTACTGCATATTTACTTTCAGAGGGCTTTAGTTTACGTGAATCAAAAGCTATAGGACAGAACTGTTTATCATATTACTGAAGTAATACCACTCTTACCCCTTGGTCTGAGGCGTCTGTTGCAATAAAAAAAAAATTTCCTTATTTAAATGAGGGATTTTTAAGTTAGGTGAGCTGCATTATTCCGCTTTTAAGATATCGAACACCTGTTGATGCTTTTTAGACCATAATAAATCTACGCTCTTCTTCGTAAGATCTGTTAAAGGAGCTGTCATGATTGAAGAGTTACATATTTACATACGATTGTAATACCCACTAGAGCGCGAAAGTGCTGTATCCCCCTTTTACGTTAATAGGTACCGGAAGTTATGAATAGCCGACACCTTACCATGGACTACTTTAAGACCTTGACTAGACACATAAAACCTAGATAAACATGTTCGGTTTTTTAAAAAACTCACATTTAGATATTTTACTCTGAGATTATTTGTCTTTGTCTCTGTAGCACTAGCTCTAGTTTATATGAATGTACTTCTAAGGTATTAGAAACGATTACAAGACCAACCATATAGGCATGTAGGGTATCCCCTAAAAGTCTCCAAACACTATATTATAATTGGGGCGCAACGTAAGCCGGAGGCATACGTAAAAATTGATAATGTCCCCTGAGTGTGCTGAAAACGGTGTATGAGGTACAATCACTTAGGTAATGGTATCTGGTAAAAGCTTTTAAGTAAGTCCAAGCTGGTAAAAAATAATTTATTCTGGCGTTTGAGGGAAAAATTATATGGGCTATTTGATTTCCTAATGACTCATATTACTAACATTTTTCAACTTCGTCATTTATCTCTATTTTGAAATTTCATTGAGAGTCTATACGAAGGTACGTATATAGCTTTATGTTTGTCCTTTGACCGTATTTTGTGTTAAATTACATCCGTTTTCCCCAGAGATCACTCGCTAGTGGAGAAACTTCCTGGTATTCAGATAAAAGATAAAAAAAATTTTTGCTGAATCACCTCTGCTTGAATGATTTTACGGATATTACTTTAGATAGAGTATGAGAGATTCATTTACGACTGGTTGGGCGGGATTAAAAATTAGCAACAATAAAAAATGTGATATTTATAACTTCCGTATCCACGATATGTATACGTTTGTGGATCACTAGATTTAACTTGTTGCTGCTAGTCAACCGTGTCTAGGGCTTTGTTCGCGGAAATCGTTATATTTCGGAGTGTCGGGAAGGATTAAAATTTCATTTCCCAGCAAAGTCCTTTTACACGCACCAAGACATTCGAGGGTGCATGCTTCTCGAGATTTTGCGTGCAAACTGCGACTGCGGTTGTGGGAGAATTATGTTGGGTCATTTGAACAATGTTACGATTTATGAGACAAATGTATTGTTCCTCTATATAAGTTATTATTTGATTAACTGTCTCTTTTTTGTTCAAACGGATTTTAATATGTTTGAAGGTTTATAGAATTTTCCTTTGATAAACATGCCTTATTTTGCAGGACGTACTATAATATTTTGTATACCCCTAGATGGATCTTACAATTACACTAGATACAGATCAATGTTTTTTATAACTATAGAGGTATCTGTAAGCGCTCGCTTATCCGGACTTCTCAATAGGGAAGTTCGAACAACAGACGGTGAGTCCGTAAACACAGGATATTACGTGTACTAAAGGAATAAAACAAGATGTTCTAATTTTTACGGCGCGTACAGTCGGGCTTAATCCACCACTACTTATAATAACTTATTGTATTAAAATTACTAGAACCTGCTCTGATTACTTGATACGGTCGTGATATTCATAGGAAAATTCCTTTTTAATTCAAAAAGGTATTGGCATGTATGATCCAACATCGCCTTTCCCCACTCTGCTAGAGTCGCTTATTGTGTGGAATTTGCTTTGCTTTGAAAACTCAGCAGGTTTAACTGACCTTGACCGCTTGACTGGATGACACAATACCCAAGTGCTTAAGCACGATTTGTTTGTTTCTGAAAGGGCTACTGTTTACCTATTTCTTCTTGTAATAATTAGGATCCTTCTCTTTATTACCATCGACAATGTATTGTATGTTTTTAGCATTCTGTTGTTGGTTACTTGTAAAGCAACGAACGTATGAATGACAAACTATTAGGAGTTGAGCGATTACTATTAAGACAAGTTATCTCTACTGCATTCAATATTAACTGTTTGTACTTGCTGTTGTTTACTTCATTCTTTGCTAAAATTTGAAATAGTGAGATATCCTGGTCAGCGCATTTAGCCTAATGAAAGTTTTTTACAGACATGTTATTCCTTGCAATCCAGCCGTATTTTTAAAGTTAAGTTGAGTCATTGAGGTTCGATATTTTATATAACTCAAAAAACTCAAGGCTAAAACTGCGATCGGGACTTTGCAAAGGAGCATTTATTGTCATGACCCGAAATAGTGTTACCTCTAATTTATCTAGATTTGTACGGGTGTTCCACTTGTTTTTGTGTGTTTTCTTATCACTACGGTGCCTAACGACCCTATCCATGCATCTGTATAAATACAGACGTCCACTGCGTAAACGCATATTCACTGTTTAATATGATTTGTTACGTAAGGGATTAATAATCACCCAAAATGATAAAATTAACATAGTATATGATTATGATATTTCAGTAGAACTTCTGGAAACAGACACTCAAAGATAAAAAACTCGCAGTAGCGAAATCTCAATGATGTAGATAATTTCTGTAAAAAAGTAAGATTAAGAATGTCTCGTAACTTCAGCCACAGGAATAACGAAATTCGACCTGCAAAGGAAACACTCAAAGTTACTCCAAATGAATAAAAAATTGTACTTAGCTTGCTTTTGTGGGCAGTCACGGTGTTCCGATAACGACACACGGCCTTGGTCCTCCTTCTCTATTTAGCGGATGACCTGGTTTTTTGGCTTGTTTCCCCCGTGCGCGATGTTTGGATGATTCGAGCCCTTGTAGATCCGATGCTGCAGACGCGTTCGGTTTTGTTTCTTGAAGTTATTCACTAAACGATGATACTAAGTTGCTTGAAGAATCTCTTGCTTCCGTCGTCGTTGACTTCATGATTTATTATTCTGGTTTTACTTCGGAGAAGTTGTAGTTCTTCTGTGACACTGCCACCACTTTTAGGGCTGTTGCCTTGTATAATAAGGCGCCCTATGAGGTAATGTTAGACTTGCGATAATCTTACGCTAAGTCGGTTGGTATTGCACTTCCATATTCAATGGAGTGTCTTGGGGTTTGTAGATCACTTACGAGGTCGGTATTATCTTCTTTTGGTTATGACGAAGATGTGTTAAACTCATGATCATTCGGTGATGAGGTGAGGATCTAGTAGAAACCATGAAGTACAAAAATACTTATATTCTCTGAATTTACATGTTGAAGATCAGGTATGATTGTACAAGTCTTCTAATGACGATAGCTTGATCACTTCTGCCAGTGATGATGGCTAATTCTATTCTCTCTACATGATAAAGCTTAGGTAAAGAGGTACAGGTCTTCTAATGACGATAGCTAACTCTCTTCTGCTTCTACTACCATCTCCGTTACCAGTCATAAAGGAACAGACAGTAGCTCGAACATATGAACATACAATCAGATGACATAGTTACATACGAACATACAATCAAAATGAGACACACTACAGATCACGTAGGCCGCTTGAGCTATAGGTCACGGTGTTTGTCTCAAGCAGGAAGCTTGGACTAAAGTTTATAAACAATTGAATGACTACAGGTGACGGCATGTTATCTTAGCCTACTTTTATTGTATACGTCATCTTTAGCGTCTCTAGTCTGATCACATTCCTGCAAGCAATCTGGTTGACCTCTTTAGTTTTAGTCTTTTATATATATGGACTAACATTCCATATTTTTATTATGTAAACACTTACATATATGTTCCTGCGCCCTTCTCCTGCCTTATATATATATATATATATATATATATATATATATATATATATATATATATATATATATATATATATATATACTGACTTATTCCTTGTTTTCGTCGTCAGTGTCTTTAAGCAGTATGCCATCAATTAAGTATAGTTTCACGAGAACCCCTGTCATTACAATGGAAACTGGAAAAAATGGTGGTTAACGTTTCCAGATATTGAGATATTATTCATAATACTGTCAGTTTCTTGTCTCTCCTTATCAGAACATATCTACTGATAAAAGCGTTCCTTAAAGATGCATCCAGCGCTGAATGACCTCATTAGGTCCTAGGGCTTGGCCTTTGGCCTAAATCATAATTCCGTTCTATTCTATACAAAGCTGCATCATTTTATGCTTTGTTCTCGAAGTCACGCAGGTTATCATTATTACATCACCATCGTTTCCTTTTTATTTCGTTCTTATGGGTATAATATCCTCATTCTTCCCTTGCACAGAACACTGAAGGGGAATTCCAGTGACATTTGCAATGCAACTCTAGTGCTTTTATTTATTTATTTTTTATTCATATGTATAGGAACCTTGGGAGGAGGTAACTCTTAATACAACTCCGGTGATTTTCTTTTATATCGTTCGTAAATAACATTACTTAAATATTCATCTTGGCGACTTGGAAACCAGATATGTTCGCCGTTCGATATTCCCCTCTCGACCGGAATTCATTTCGTTGAAGTGTTGCCAAAAGATCTCCTCCGATGGGCTTCCAGGAGTCTCATTCCATTTCGACTGGAAATGGGGGAAGATGAGGGCTTTCTAGAAATCTTCTGATGCAGAATGCATTATTAACTATCGCTCTCTTTGGGGTAACTGGTCAATTACCGCTGCTGCTGCTGCTGTTACCTCTCTACTATCGCTGCTATCTCTATCATTTCTGATCCAACAACACCATTATTATTTCTACACGAGTTGTTGGTGGCGTGCGCTACATGCGCTGGAACCCAGCGCTGCTGTCTACCCTACCCTCCTGTTTCCCTACCTAGCCCACCTCACCCAGGGTGGACAAACAGGTTTGTAGGGGTATGTATATCACCCCTACCCTCCCGTTCCCCTAGTACCCCGCCCTCACCCGGAGCGGACAAACAGGTTTGTAGGAGTATGTATATCTCCCCTACCCTCCTGTTCCCCTACTACCCGCCCTCACCCAGGGTGGACAAACAGGTTTGCAGGGGTGGGTTGCTGTATCATGTCTCCCATACTATCATTCTGAGAAGGACAAACAAGATCCACTCGGATTTTATTATTATGGATTATTGTTACCACTGCTACCACTGCTGCTGCTACTACTAATACTACTAGTACTACTACTACTAATATCGTTTTCAAATTACGCATAGAGTCATATGGAAGAGGCTAGAGTGTCATTGAACGTGGTTGTTATTTCTGCAGAATGAAACACCATTTCTGATTAGAGAGAAAAAAAAAACGAGAACTGTTTATTTTTAGGCTCTGAAGAGACATAATTATCAACTGTCACTCACAGAAATCCATTTTTAATTTTCTGTACTATGTATACTCATAATAAGATGTCTGTCCCTTTAGCCTTAATTTCCAGCCATAGTTTCCATTAGCAACTCAGCTCCCTAATAGCCTCAGTTTCCTGTTCCCTAGTAGCTATAATTTCAGCTCTTCTAAGACCCTCTTTTTATCAATTTTCATCTTCTCCATCGACATTCACTTTCTCGTAAGGGGGCTAGTGCCGTCAGTGCACCTCATGCGGTGCACTGCAGGCATTACTTAGGTCATTTGTGCAGCGTGCCTTTGGCCCCTAGCTGCAACCCCTTTCGTTCCTTTTACTGTACTTCCTTTCATATTATCTTTCTTCCATCGTACTTTCCACCCTTTGAGGTTTTCCTCCTGTTACATCTTTCAAACTTTTTTACTGCAATTTCCGTTTTAGCCCTGAATGACCTCATGGGTCCCAGTGCTTGGTCTTTGGTTCCTAAATTCTATATTCATTCATTCATTCCTTCGACATTCACTTGTGTTAAGGCCCTTCATAAACAGCCAGTATGAAACTGCATTTCATTAGTAGATGCTAATTGCCATTTTGCAAGTGCTTGATAGAGATCTGCGAGCAGATCATAACTCCTTACGGGTATCCTTCATCAATTCACAGTGGCATTTATGGGCATTCACCACCAATTTTCCCTCTCAGAATAGACACCCAGTGCCAATTTTCCCTCTGTTAACAGACCTTCATGACCAATTTTCCTCTTAATTTCTAAGTCCCTTTATAGACATTAATTTCCAGTTTTCATTCAATGAATAGGTACCCATTAACAACGCTCAGTTCCTTATTAGACACCATTTACTAATTTCCAGTTCCTTAATAGACATCTATATCCACATTTCAATGTTACGAGAAACATCTCATATAAAAATTTCAATGCTTCATTTGACAATCATATACATTTAATACTTATTTAAACAAGAATTCTCAGATTTTCAATCTGTACAACAATCAATATGTATTTACTTTGGTGCCAGTACCATCCTATAAACTAGAGAAATTTCTAATAAGTTATTTACTACATTGTTTCAAGACATTCTGGATTCCCAATTTCCTAAGAAACTTATTGATTTCCAATCAACGTAACATTTTTTTTCAATCCTTTGCTAAACAAGGATGTTCGGTTTTAAGTTCAATTTTCTATTCATTGAGGCAATCACGATCAGTTTGCCTTTCGTTCCAATTCATTAGCAATTTCCTATTCCTTGGGACACTCGTTAAGAAATTCCAATTC
>NC_061097.1:41465676-41566042 GCF_015104395.2 Macrobrachium nipponense
GATCCATTGTCTAGTTTGATGTTCTCTTCTCTCGCATGGTTCGTGTTTGTTTAGTTCGAATTTCTCTTCTCTCACATGATTTGTGTTTGTTTAGTTTGAATTTCTCTTCTCTCATATGGTTTGCGTTTGTTTCGTTTGAATTTCTCTTCTCTTATATGGTTCGTGTTTGTTTAGTTTGAATTTCTCGTCTCTCACTTGGTTCGTGTTTGCTGCAAGACCCAAGGTCTAGTCAGTCAGTTTATCTTCTGTTTCATTGTTCACGACAAGATCTACTCAAGTTCATTCTTTTAATTTTATCTTCTCGTAATTAGTTTATAGTAAGATCGACTTTATTGTCACTATCATGATTTAGAGCAAGATCAGTTTATCTGAATTTATCTTTTTTTTATGGTAGTTTAAGTGATAGGCCTACTTAGGGAGTTCATGAGGATGGTTTTGAGGTGAGAAATTGGATTAGAATAGAGAGGAAGGGGGAGAGGGAGAGTGAACCACTTGAGACTTGAAAGGTGAGATTATCACATCTTGTTATTAATTATCAAGCAAAGAGGCAATGCTTTACTACCCTGATATTATCCTCCTTCCATTTTAATGCATTTTTATCGATTTAGTCCTTCATGCTTTTCTTTTTAGTAAGTGAGATCTCCTCTTTCTGCTGTCACCTGGTCCCGATTTTACACTGTACAGAAAACTCGACGACGAAGAAAGTGCGTCGCTGTTTTTACCTGTTTATTTGCGTTCAATTCTAATCGTTGTTATAGTAGATTCACATCAAACGTGCATTTGACGTCTAGGCCAGTGCCTCACGACGCTCCTGATTGGCTATTGATAAGCCAATCACAGGGCTGGGAACTGTCTCTCGAGAGAGTTCACGTAGGCAGGATGTATGTCCCACATCTCCTGAAAACAGCCAATCAGGAGCGTCGTAAGGGACTGGCCTTGACGTCAAATGCACGGTTGATGTGAATCTACTATAGTTGAGGAATAAAATTATTTGACTTTTTTTTGTCATGTCTTAGATTAAATAAAGGTGCTCCTGCAAGAGGCAAAGTGACGAACCTGCGCTACTTTTATTACCGGAAAAATGTGTTCTTATGACAACAGCCTCACCAAGATCTGGAACCTTTCAGTTGCCAAATACGATAATGTATAAGAGTCTCACACAGCACAGCTTCTCGGGATCCAACAAATGAAATGAATAGTAGCTAACAAAAAATCTATACGTGGGCGAAAATATTGATGACCACTCCCCATCCTAACACCACCCCCTCCCCCCGCCACCAACCAACCCCCTCCCCCTTCATATTCCCCATCCCTGTTACGGAACGGTCGGAAAGACGGGAACAAAAATCCGATAGGGATGAATGGAGAACCAGGTAAAATCCCGGTGCCAAAGTTTTAATTGAAAGACATTATCATACTATTAAAGAGACCGGGCGAGACTCCGAGGGTAATTCCAGTTTGAAAAGACATCCTGGAAGGAGTAATCCTTATCTGAAGAGCCATCTTCGCACGAGCACCTATAAAAACACCGCATTTTATATATATATATATATATTATATATATATATATATATATATATATATATATATATATATATAATATATATATATATATATATATATATATATTAAAAAATCGATTATGACCGGAAGACCGATTTTTATAGGAAACATCATTATGAAAAAAAAAAAAAAGACAAAATCTGTAACCATAATATAAGCAAAGCTTTTTTTAAGGCGAAAATAACTACGTATATAGATTACAAGTGCTTATGTGGAGACAAAACTCAATAGAGGTAATAAAAAAAAAAAAGTCCTTAGAAAAGATTACAGCAAAGGGCCAATAAATTTTCTTTAGGGAAAGTCATTGGGAGAGTTGAGAATTTGACAGAAAGAATATTGTTTCGTAGTTTGATTACAAATGTTCAGGCAAGAATACACTAACTGTGAATGATGATTGATATAACTTTAATAGACATTGAATTTAGATGTGCCATTGCCCTGAATTCTTGCCTCTGATGTAAAGTGTGCTTTAATATAATTTATAGTTATATATATAAAAAAATTTATAAAAAAAAAAAAAATTAATTTATATTATATAATATTATATATAATATAGGATAATATATATGTATATATATTATATATATATAATATATGTATATTTATTATATATAATAGATATATTATATATACATATTATATAATATATATTATATTGATATGCAATATAAATAAATGCAGCTTAATCCCAAATTACTTTCTGAGCCCTGGAAGGCTAACACTTCTGAAGCTAACCTGTCAGGGAAAAGGAGTATGATATATATATATATATATATATATATATATATATATATATATATTATAGATATATATATATATATATATATATATATAATATAGTTTACAGTTATAAATACATATACTGTAAATATTGATTTGTTTAAGACTATATATATATATATATATATATATATATATATATATATATATATATATATATATATATAAAGGTTTTTTGCCACTCATAAATATGTATACTGCAAATATTGATTCGTTTACTTTTAGATATTTTTGGGGGATCGTTCTTATTTATTTTCATTCATTCTGATGACCCACCATGGGAAGTTTTGCTTCCAAAGAAGCAGGAATGATTAAAAAAAAAAAAAACTCCTTCAGCTGTCCGTCGTAATTGCAATCAGCTATTTCCTCTCAAGTTATGCTAATTGGGAGTCCTGAATTAGTGGCCTTCTCTCCGGCAGTGGGTTTTCTCAGTCATATGAGAGACTAGTTTTTGGTTTTCAATTTTTTCGGAATTAAGATAAATGTGTGACTTGAATACCCGTTTTTTTTTTCGCGTCACTTATCTCTGCTTTCTTCATACTCACATTGCTGTGAAGGCTAGCTGTAAATAAAGGTAGAAGAAGACTTTCCTCTCTCTCTCTCTCTCTCTCTCTCTCTCTCTCTCTCTCTCTCTCTCTCTCTCTCTCTTTGAAACTTTCTTGTGAAATCTGCACTCAGCTGACCTGTGCTTTCTTCATACTCCCTGTAAATAAAGGTAAAAGAAGACTCTCTCTCTCTCTCTCTCTCTCTCTCTCTCTCTCTCTCTCTCTCTCTCTCTCTCTCTCTCTCTGAAACTTTCTTGTGGAATCTGCACTCAACTTTCATCTTCAATCTTGCCTTCATTTGAATTTCTTGTTGAATATTCTATCGTTATTTTTTTCTGCGTATTCGTAAAATAATAATAAAAATATTTTCACGAATTCTCTTCATTATGTTTCAGTTCAGTTTTTGTATGATGTTCACGTAATCTATTGTCCCATTTTGTAATTTCTGAATTCATCTTCCAATTTCATTTTCAATTATATTAATTGGGTGAAAAAACAAAATCTCATCGTCATATTTTCTTAGTCTACATTCCGTCGAGATTTTATGTCAAGATCTCTTGCCCTCAAACTTGACGTTCGTAGCTGTTTCCTCCCTCGCTTTGATCTCGCCTCTCTCTCTCTCTCTCTCTCTCTCTCTCTCTCTTCAGAATCCAGGGTCACCTTTGTTGTCATTTCTTTGGACTTTGGAGAAAGTTCGCTTTTCCGCTTCACGCAGGCGCGGCCTCTCGCCCAGGTAGTAAAGTCGCACCTGTGAGGCTGTGATGGTTTGCTCGGACTAGGGTGTCCATAAAGTCCCAGTACCATTACAAGTATTTATTGCTCAGAAACCATATGACATAGAGTAATGCAGTTTTCTGTAGAACGAAGTGCTCTGAATGCAAACTTGAGGAAATATAGAACAATCTACAAAAAAACTGCATTACTTTATGTTATATGTTCAGAGCAATAAATACTTGTACTGGTACTGGGACTTTATGGACACCCTGTATAAATGCGCTCTGCTTTTTAATCATCATCCGTGGCTCTTGCTCTCTGTTGTCGGCACGGGCTCTTGCCTAAAGAGAAGCCGCTGTAAATCCTCACTACATTACAATCTTTATCCCTGTCCACCTTCTTCAACTCTGTCTTGCTTAAACTGACGAGAATCCCTCAGACTCATTTTACAAGGGTCTGGAAATTATGTGGTTACCCTGTGACGTAGAGAAAAATAACGTAAACTATAGCTGGTTCACATAAGGTAGATTCTTGGATGAGCCGTATGCTTACGAGACATTTGTTTGGCGGCCGCTGATTGGCTGGTACCTGGAGGTAGTCAGCTCCCAGCCAATCAGAGCCCGCCAAACAAACGTCTCGTAGATATAGGGCTCACCCAAGAATCTACCTTAAGTGAACCAGCTATAGAACATTTTTGAGGATTATTCCTTACTTTGCAGAACCTTCAAATTCCCGTTATTAGGAAACATAGCGCCCACCTGTGTTTTCCCCGAACGATGCAACCAGATTTAAAAAAATTTTTTATTTTACTCGCTGCAGGCTTTAACAAATTCTTAAAGTTTCTCCCGTTATAGTCTCTGGTAATTGATCTTGTTTTATGCGTTACGTAAATTTATTTCGTACTTTCTCCGTTGCTTATACATTCTGCATTTGTCATGACCACCAGCTGAAATGGAGTGCACAATAATTGCATCAATCTCGGTGCTCAATCAAGGATCCCGCGTTCGATCCCCGAGTCGGGGAAGGAGAGAAGCGGTACAGGCATGGTTCCTCAAAAAAATGACTGCTGGACCAGCAGCAAATTCAGGGAAGTAGTTGCCAGTCGAATATTGTATTTATATGTAGGCATGACCTTAAAAGATATTATTATTATTATTATTATTATTATTATTATTATTATTATTATTATTATTATTATTATTATTATTATTATTATTATTGAATACAACTCCACTGGGCCAGCAACAGCTGTATCTACGTGGTGCCAGATTTGTAGTGCGGACCTAACAAATGATCCCGGCTTTCAACGAATCAATAATAATGATAATTATAATGATAACAATGATAATTGGCTAAGATTTTCACAGTGTCGCGAAAAACTGTTTGGGTAATAAAAGTCCACAATTATATAGTAAACTGTATTACTATGTTGAAGACGAAAGCAAGAACAATTTCCCATCAGTGTTCAAAAGTCTTTGCTTTCGTCTTTTACTATATATAACTGTGAAGCTCTATTACAAAAATTATTTTTTTCTCAAGATTTTGAATTTCTTAGCCATTATTATTATTATTATTATTATCATCATCATTTAATTTATTTTATTTCATTCTATTTTACGTTATTTATTTTTTTGTCTATTACAGCCCTCCAATTCGACAAGATGGTATTTATAGTGGTGTGGGGTTACGGGTTGTATCCTGCCTCCTTAGGAGTCCATCATTTTCCTCACTATGTTCGCTGCCTCTAGGAGCACACTCTGCTGCATGAGTCCCGAAGCTACTTCAGCGTCTAGTTTTACCAGATTCCTTTTCAGGGATCTTGGGATCGTGCCTCCTAGTGTTCCTATGATTATGGGTACAATTTCCATTGGCATTATATTATTATTATTATTATTATTTTTTTTTTTTATTTTTATTTTATTTTTTTTTTTTTTTTTTTGCTCTATCACAGTCCTCCAATTCGACTGGGTGGTATTTATAGTGTGGGGTTCCGGGTTGCATCCTGCCTCCTTAGGAGTCCATCACTTTTCTTACTATGTGTGCCGTTTCTAGGATCACACTCTTCTGCATGAGACCTGGAGCTACTTCAGCCTCTAGTTTTTCTAGATTCCTTTTCAGGGATCTTGGGATCGTGCCTAGTGCTCCTATGATTATGGGTACGATTTCCACTGGCATATCCCATATCCTTCTTATTTCTATTTTCAGATCTTGATACTTATCCATTTTTTCCCTCTCCTTCTCTTCAACTCTGGTGTCCCATGGTATTGCGACATCAATGAGTGATACTTTCTTCTTGACTTTGTCAATCAACGTCACGTCTGGTCTATTTGCACGTATCACCCTATCCGTTCTGATACCATAGTCCCAGAGGATCTTTGCCTGATCGTTTTCTATCACTCCCTCAGGTTGGTGCTCGTACCACTTATTACTGCAAGGTAGCTGATGTTTCTTGCACAGGCTCCAGTGGAGGGCTTTTGCCACTGAATCATGCCTCTTTTTGTACTGGTTCTGCAAGTGCCGGGCATTCACTTGCTATGTGGTTTATGGTTTCATTTTTCGTATTGCACTTCCTACATATGGGAGAGATGTTATTTCCGTCTATCGTACTTTGAACATATCTGGTTCTTAGGGCCTGATCTTGTGCCGCTGTTATCATTCCTTCAGTTTCCTTCTTTAGCTCTCCCCTCTGTAGCCATTGCCAATTGTCATCGCTTGGCTAATTCTTTAGTCTGTCTCATGTATTGTCCGTGCATTGGTTTGTTGTGCCAGTCCTCTGTTCTTTCTGTCTTTCTCCTGTCTCTGTATATTTCTGGGTCTTCGTCTACTTTTATTAGTCCTTCTTCCCATGCACTCTTTAGCCACTCGTCTTCACTGGTTTTCAGATATTGCCCCAGTGCTCTGTTTTCAATGTTGACGCAGTCCTCTATACTTAGTAGTCCTCTCCCTCCTTCCTTTCGTGTTATGTATAGTCTGTCCGTATTTGCTCTTGGGTGTAGTGCTTGTGTATTGTCATATGTTTCCTGGTTTTCTGATCTATGCTGCGGAGTTCTGCCTTCGTCCATTCCACTATTCCTGCGCTGTATCTGATTACTGGCACTGCCCATGTGTTTATGGCTTTTATCATATTTCCACCATTGAGTTTTGACTTGAGTATCGCCTTGAGTCTCTGCATATATTCTTTCCTGATCGTGTCCTTCATCTCTTGGTGTTTTATATCTCCTCCTTCCATTATTCCCATTATTATTATTATTATTATTATTATTATTATTATTATTATTATTATTATTATTATTATTATTAAAAGCCGCGATCATTTGCTAGGCCATCATCATCGTCTCTTCAGATTCTGTGTAAGAATATCTTACATGTATATTTTAAGTTTATTTCTGATAACTGATTATTTTCCTTTTTTTTTCTTTTTTTGCCCGCTATATGTGCGTATGTGAATTTGTATAATAACGAGAAAGAAAACAAATTTGAATTTGTGCTTGCTTGTTCCACAAAATAAAAAAAAAAAATTACTCTTAAACTTAAACCTCCGTCTCCTGCAAAATAAATCGCTCAGAACTAAAAGAATGAGGAAACTCTTATTCGAACGTAAATGGAAAATCATCACGAAATATATATATAAATAAATAAATAGATGAAAAAGTAAGTAAGCCAAATGAACCGTGCAAGAGAAGAGGTCACTCACAAGAGCATTTTCTTTCATAAATGTTAATGTACGTATGTGCATGCTTATTTATTTGCATTTTTTAACTTCTTCCTCTCTTCCTTTTATTCACTTGTTCTAGTATTGTAGCTCATGTTGTTTTATTTCGTAGTAATTTATTTTCTCAGTGTTATTAATTTGTTGATTACTGGTCATAATTATTTTTAGATTTTATTTCATGGGAAACTGCGTTGCAAGTTAATTGTGCCCCTTGACTCTTGAGAGAGAGAGAGAGAGAGAGAGAGAGAAGAGAGAGAGAGAGAGAGAGAGAGAGGGGGGGGGGGGGTTATGGTGAATAGTGTAAGGATAGTCTAGGTATGATCAAAGATTGAACGAAACAAAGATCTAAATAACATTTAAGTTTTTGCAATGTACACAGACTCGCTACATTTTCTCTTCGTTATTTTTGCAAGAAATACAAGTCCAATAGCGGGATGATTTTTTATTAGTATTTCCATTGTAATCTGTACAAAAATTTTGAAAATAAGGACGATATTGATTATCATTACTGATAACAGCAATGATTATAATAACAAGAAGAAGAAGTCGTGCGCATGCGCAAGGCGGCAGTTACAGACCAGGACCTGAAAGCCAACCGTATGTCAGACAGAGCAAGTAAGTAGAAGGATATACGGACAGGGAGAGGAAGAGACCCGGCAGAGGATTTCAGCAGAAGGACCTCCGAAGCCCAGGTGATGAGGATATATGGGGGAGAAACGTCCTCGTTGAGGAGAGAGTAGGGGAGGGTACAGTGGTGTTGGTGCTGAAACTCGCCTACGAGAAACACCAAGGTCTAGGATGTACGTCAGAGAATTCTTCTTCTTCCATTCTTGGCTTTTCCATTTTCACGTCCGGTGATGCTATTCCGTGGAACCTTGGTTTGCAAATGAACGGTTTTTTTCGGTAATGTCGTGTCATCTTTTTAATATTTCACAATAATGATGATAATAGACAGTCAATGACCTGCATACACATTTTCATTTCGTCGTGTAAATTTACAGTCAATAGTGGTTGCCACAGGGGAATATTATGTCGCCTTTTCTGTTTGCCCCTTACTTGGATTTTGTCATGAGGAAGGTAGTTAGAGGTTGAAGAGAAGCTTATAAATGGAGTAACGATAGAAAATTGATTGAATTGTGATATGTAGCCGCTGCTTTTATGGTCAACAAAACACCACATAATTAGATGTAAGTGTTGCTATTCTATTCAGCAAAACACCACATGATATTATATGCAGATGTTGCTGGTTCAGTCAGCAAAGCTCTACTGTTTTGATCACTAAATACCCCATGATATTATATGCATGCAGATGTTGCTGGTTCAAGCAGCAAAACACTACATGATTTTACAAAAACTTCTTAATAGAATGCGTCGTAAATCTAGAGAGGAAGACTCCACGATAAATCTTACAAAAATATTAATGAGAAGAGGACCAGTGGGGTTTTGTCTTTTCCATCGGGCCTAGACTACATGACGTCATTCAGTTTAATTTTCGTTAAAGTCTTCAAGAATCATTCATATAAATAAATAAATATATATATATATATATATATATATATGTGTGTGTGTGTGTGTGTGTGTGTATACATATATAGGGAGAAGACCCTCTTTCTGTTGAAGAAGATATGTGCTTCAGCTGCATTTCTTTTATAGAAGGTCTTTTCTATTCTCCTATAAAAAATGTGTGCGTGTGTGTTTGTGTGTGGTTTGATATTTAAAAATATAAAGTTGTTTAAAAATTGGCAAGTTGACATATATATATATATATATATATATATATATATATATATATATATATATATGCTTAAAAAATCACAGTAGATGCACGTGACTTCATAAATAAGCGAATTCCACAGGAAAATGATGGTCAGAAATCCAAGCGCTTTCGTCTTTACTCGGACATTGTCAAGGAGGTAATGAGGTACAATTGGAGTGAAAGGTCTTTGGTACAACACAAGATCAAGAATACCAGATGGTTAATTGTCAAAAGGGTAAAAATTGAAAGAGATAATCCAGGATTATCGGACGTCACACGGTCACAAACCTAAACAGTTTCTTTACAGTCCAAAACATGTAAAAACTAAATATATTAATTTTAAAGCTTTTTAACATAAATGTTGTTTTCAGTAATATTAATGTCAAGAGTTTAATAATAAAAAATTCTCCTAAAGATCTTCCAGGCTGCATATATGAAATTCCTTGCAAAAAGTGTGATAAAGTCTATTACGGACAAACCTGTAAATCTATTTCACAACGTCTCAAATAGCACCAATATTCTGTGATAACTGGGCAAATATCGAATGCATTATTCGTACATATGAGAGATTTAGACCATCCTATTAACCGGAGTCAAGCAAGAGCCTTAATCCCATGTAATGACACAGTTAAAAGGAATATCATTGAATCTTGTTTCATCAAGTTAAATAATAGAAATGCTCTAAATTTAAGTCTTGGTTTATTTAAACTTGATGCTTTCATAATGAAAAAATTTGTAGATAAATATAAGCAACAAAATTAATATATTTAGTTTTTACATGTTTTGGACTGTAAAGAAACTTTGTAATTTCGGTTAGGGTCAATCTGTTTAGGTTTGTGACCATGTGATATCCGATAATCCTGGATTATCTCTTTTAATTTTTGCCCTTTTGACAATTAACCATCTGTTATTCTTGATCTTGTGTTGTACCTGAGACCTTTCTCTCCAATTGTACCTCATTAACTCCTTGACAATGTCTGAGTAAAGATGAAAGCGCTTGGATTTCTTACTATCATTTTCCTGTGGAATTCGCTTATATATAGTATATATATATATAGTATAGTATATATATAATATTATAGATTTTATAAGATATATATATATATATATATATATATATATTATATAGTATATATATATATATATATATATATATATATATATAGTTATATAATTGTTATATATATATATATATATATATATATATATATATATATAATATAATATATTATATATATATATATATATATATACATATATTATTATATTTTAAGATAAGAATAATATATAAATATTATAGAATATATATAGAATATAATATATATTTTTATAGAATATTATATATATAATTAGAAGATAACGGATCCTATTATATTATATATATAAATATAAATATAATATATATATATATGTAACTGGGGGGATTCTTCCCCCGTTATTCATAAGGTAAGCGTGGACACGAAACGGAAGGCAGACCCCATTACTCATAACCTTTCTCTCTCTCTCTCTCCAAGGAATCTCTCTCTCTATCTCCACCTCTTTCTCTCCATTCTAACAGGTAATGAAAATGAGAGAGTTGCATCATAACATTAACGTTTATTAACAAGAATAAATAAACCAATCAATCAAGTAATCCAGTCTTACAGACTAACTCAAAAAACAGTACAATGTCTAGTCACCAAAGAAAGTCTACACCCCTCCGGGAATTCTTTGTCCTCCAAAATCCAGATCCGTCTGTTTCAAAGATACAGAACACATCCCGGTAAGTACACACACAAGTTTAAAGACAAAGTTAATAAAATGGAACATCTTACAAGATATCAAACAAGCCATCCCTTTGGCTAAAGTAATTCAACTTGGCTAAAGTAATTCAACTCACCCATTGCAGCCGGAATATCTCACTCACTGATAAATAAAAACACTTTGGCATCTGCCATCGTGGCTTTGCCTTCCTCCCACGAATCTCTGTGCAAGTCTTCCCATAGACTTGGCTAGTGATACATTATGAATAGAAGAGGCGCACACACACACATACGAATGCACACTTCGACAACGCCTCATATTACTGGCTACAACCAGTTTCCCAAAGGCACTTTGAGAAGAGTTCATAAAACTGTCGTGCATTGACTTGTCGAACTAATCATTTTTATCTCACGCCATCCCCAGAATCTCATTGTCAGCTACTCTCAGGTCGTCACCTCTACACTGTTCTCCACATTCCATAGGTCACAGAGAACGCATGGATAATATATTATTAATCAAAAACCCTAGACCTTACAGATAGCTCGGCCTCGCACAAATGCTAGCTCCCGCCTAGCAAAATTGCTTATAACACAAAACACTGGCCGGCTTAAAACAAAATACAAGAAATAACTGCATGTCTCTGGCATTATAAAATAAAGACTGTTACTCTTATCTCTCCCAATAACACTAGACGCATTTTCTCTCATATTTTCTGCATTAGGATTCTTGAATCTCCCTCTTCGCTTGTCTGCAACTAGCTGCACAGACAGCAACAGGCTATAGCAGGCTGTAGGAAGACGGAATGCCTCCCTCATTGTAGAAGACTTCTCACGGCTTCTGTAGATCCCCAAAAACACGCTGTAGAATTCTCTCGCGATCACCATCATGGAAATACTTGTAATCACCCTGGGCAACATGGCAGCAACCTCACGGCTGGTGGACGTCTTGCTGGTGTCGGGGAACGACTTTTGGTGTTAGTATGTCAGTCAAGTCTTTGGTCAATCTAAGAAAATTAACCCAGACATACTACTTCTATCAAACAATGATCTCAAAAAGTCAGAAATACTAACTGAACGTCTCCCAATTAACTCCCTTAATATGACTACTAAATCATAAGTCATTATCACAACTCTCTAAGAAAAAAAAACATCAAGTTCTAGTTCTCCAACTCAATTCTCCAAACTCACACATCAGCACACACACAACTCAGAAATCACAGCAACTCCACGGAACTCTGCACTCGCATTTCAAACTCGAATGTGCTCACAAGAAAAAAAAAAAGGAAAAGACAAAAATCGCAATGAGCCCAAGGAAAAAAAGAATCTCGTAACACACCCAGACCCAAAAATGTTCTCTCAAACTCTGATATTTGAACAACCCACAAAATCAGTAAAAATCTCCAACTTTTAACAGCAAAAACCCCTTTACTGCTCAATAATTAATCACAATGAGACTTAATGTCAAACTCCCATTTACGTAAGTAACAACCCCAGAAAAATTACATCTCCCGGTAAAATCAAATCTCCCGTCCAAAAAAGAAATGTTACTGAAGCTCAATCCCCAAATTATATCTCTCATAGGAAAAGGAAGAAAAATAAAAAAAAGATAATCACAAATAGATTTCCCCAATCACAAAATACATAATACATGTATAATATGCATAACTCCCGCGTTTATCCCAAGAAATGCTCCATGTAAAGGCCCGGAATTTGCCAGAAAGCAAACTCTTACCCATGCGCTTTCGTGAAATGCTATTGTCAACATTTCCAGATATTGCAAAAATTCTGATCTATCACCATCAGAGGAAAAGAATCAGCACACGGCTCATCACATCGCTTGTCAGCAGAAAAATCGCCTGCGGACGCATGCTCTAACATCAGCATAAGAATTGTCTAGTCAGACACATAAGTTTGGAAACTCATGATTCTCTAGAAAAAAAGGTCTAACTGACACATTTCACAGAATTAACTCCAGGATATTACTAATGTATTCAAAAATTGTCTCGAAGACTTATTCTCTCAACATGACTTTGCCCAAATTATATGCCTCCAAAATAACACACTTGTGAACACAAAACATGCACACATCTCCAAATGACTCGTAATGCAGTAATGACACTAGCCTCTAAATAGTCACGAAACCAAAAAAGAGAACCACAGAAATCTTCTCTTGGCTCAAAAAAACTCCATAACCACAAAAAAAAAAAAAAAAAGGGGTCACCCGCCAAAGATTAATTCCAGCTCCATTATGAGACACCATATTAATAATAACACCACTCCGGTTATAAAAATATTTCCTCCATTTGGTTAATAACCAACCCCATTATATTATTCTCTTATTTCTCCAATAGCCACATGTCAGTAAAAAAAAGACACCACTCCAAGAATAGAGAATAATCACCTCTATTTTGGCAAATACAAAACATTTACCTCTATTTCCCCAATACTCCATGTGGAACAAAACAAGGCTCCAAAAAATATATCTCCAAAAAATGTGCACTCAAGGCAACTAACTCACACACTCACAAATATTGCCCCATAATCTCCAAATATGTGTCTCCATTTGCAACAAAGATGGCTGCAAAATAATTGAACTAAACATAGCTCTCATCACATTATTGGCAAATATCAAAAATGGCCAAAAAATATATCTCCCATATATTATATCTCAAATCATAACTCCAAAATAATATATCTCAATTATAACTCCAATTCTCCAGAGAATAACTCAATGTTATAGTCAAAACTATAAAACTCTCTCCATTTAGCATAATTGCTAAAAAAAAAGGGCAAAACTCGGCAAATAAAACTGTCTAGAAAATTCTAGAAAAAATCACCAATGTGTCACAACTCATTATAATAGAACTCCAAATTCAAAGTGTCTTAGCCAAGACTTCTCCATATGCACTACAGCATAAGCCACTAGAAAACTTAACCAAGTTTCCTATCTCCCACAACGTTGTCACAAATACAACAAGGGTATTGTGCAAGAAAACTCACAATTTCTGGAACACAAATATCCAGAGAAGAAATGTAGTGCCATTACGTATGCATTCAAAACGTGCAAAAAAAATTCTCCCATATATTTCTCTATAGCATCAAATAGCTAAAACACAAACACGTTCCCGAACAATGACTCTAAGTCACGAACTGAGATAATATTCACACTAACTGGAGAGAAAAAATAAATTCAAATTCACCCTTGGTAAAAAAAGTGTCAGCTATGGCTAACTTCCAAAAAAGGAGAAAAGAAAAATCAACGGCACTGTTAACTCTCTCCCGTAACTCACTAGATGTCAAACAATTATCTGCTGAACTCATAAAAAAAAGAAAAAAAACTAGAATAATGTGTTGTTAGTTCCTCCCAAAATAAAAAAAAAAGATTTCACCTCCCTTGATAGCATTACGGCACCCAAGTATTAGTATAAAAAAAATCAGTATCAGAAATATCATTATCACAAAAATCACCAAAAAAGAATTGCTATCATCAAAATCATCAGTATCAGTACAAAAAATATCACCAATGTTAATGCTTGTCCATTCTCCAAAAATTCAGCAAAAGTTCAGCAAAAGTTCAGCAAGATTCCACACAATTCACCAAGATTCAGTCATATTCATCAAGATTCAGCAAAACTCATCCCCGTGAATCACTAAAATATTCTCCAAAGTTACAAAAACTCAACAATTAACTAAGACAAGACTTCTCCCATTAATTCCTTGTAATAATTATCCATGAATAATTATCTGTAATAATTATCAACTAATCTCCCATGAAATATCTCAAATCTCTCGTAAAATATGTCTCCCGTAATGATAATTATACTTAAGCAAACCTCCCGTGACACATCTCAAGTATAATAATTATTAATAATAACAATAATAATAACTCTCCATAGCAATAATTCTCTTGCAAAGACCTCAAGTAAGGGTGAAATTCAAAATAGCAATAGCTTACAACAGTATTGCTGAATCTCATGACATACAACTTCTCCAGCATACACCATGACATAACACCATTGCCACACAACACAGATACAACACCAATCATCGGCATTTCAAAGTAATTTCTCCAACACAATAAAAAAAAATAATCTGTGTCTCCCCAACATATGTGTGTCTTTCAAGGCACAAAGAAACATATAACACATCCCGTGCATGTTAACTACTTTTCCCCTCATTCACGGAAAAGAAAAATCTCTCTTTATTTCCTTTTCTCTTCGTCAAAGAGAGAAAAAAAAAATCTCTTTTCTAAAAAAAAGACTCTACGGGCATTTCACTTCATCAACTAATCAATCAGCTGATGTCTTAGCATCCAATGTCAAGGCCAGACCATCCCCAACACAAAGAAAAAAAAGAAAAAGGGGTAGTTCACCCACACTGAGAAAAAAAAATTTCTCCCCCCCTGAGAACAACCCCTCAGTCAAGCGACAGAACAGCAGTACCCCCATCTCCCCTTGAACAGTGTCTGAGGACTCCTTCTCAAGGTATACACTAGTACCCACCCCTGCACTATCTCTCGAGGGAGGCCAGTGGTACCCTCGCAATACCCTCCCTCGAGGCAGGCCATACTCCCCTTGCAATGTGCTGAGCCCGTAAAATTGTGGCCGCTTATCTAAGCACAGTTCACATGCAAAAAACACATCTCTATACACTCTCATGTGTTTAAAACAAAGACGAATACGTCTATCATAAACACGTGCAAATAAAGAAAACCCGTCACTATGGGGCAAAGACAAGAAAAATTGTTGACCTCTTGAACCAATCCCATAACCCTGAAATATTTAAACAAAAACCCTCTCCCTTTGATAAACAATAGTTTTGTAACACTCACCACTCCATATTGGGAAAAAAAATAACTCGAAATTCTCGTAAAACGCGGCAGTGATATATGCATTAAACACAACACCCGCACGGGTATCTCGGAATACACTCGTCATTACACAAGCAAAAGTCACACTGGGTGCGCTCACTGCTTCTAGGCTGACTCCCTGGGAAAAATACTGAGTCCAATAAAATCCTTCCCTCCCTTTAGCACAGTTAACAGACAGATATTTTCTCATTTTTTCTCACTAAGTAACTGAAAACTAACAGTTTAACGATTTTCCACAATCCCACCAAGGCTTTGTTGTTCGAAAACTATCGCTAAGCCATAACCCCTTTTATTTTCTAACTGGCCACCCATCTCTACATTGGCATTCCTAGGCGTGAAAAAGAAAGAAGACTTTTATATCCCCTCTTAACCGTCTGCCACCACTGTAACTGGGGGGATTCTTCCCCCATTATTCATAAGGTAAGCGTGGACACGAAACGGAAGGCAGACCCCATTACTCATAACCTTTCTCTCTCTCTCTCTCCAAGGAATCTCTCTCTCTCTCTCCACCTCTTTCTCTCCATTCTAACAGGTAATGAAAATGAGAGAGTTGCATCATAACATTAACGTTTATTAACAAGAATAAATAAACCAATCAATCAAGTAATCCAGTCTTACAGACTAACTCAAAAAACAGTACAATGTCTAGTCACCAAAGAAAGTCTACACCCCTCCGGGAATTCTTTGTCCTCCAAAATCCAGATCCGTCTGTTTCAAAGATACAGAACACATCCCGGTAAGTACACACACAAGTTTAAAGACAAAGTTAATAAAATGGAACATCTTACAAGATATCAAACAAGCCATCCCTTTGGCTAAAGTAATTCAACTTGGCTAAAGTAATTCAACTCACCCATTGCAGCCGGAATATCTCACTCACTGATAAATAAAAACACTTTGGCATCTGCCATCATGGCTTTGCCTTCCTCCCACGAATCTCTGTGCAAGTCTTCCCATAGACTTGGCTAGTGATACATTATGAATAGAAGAGGCGCACACGCACATACGAATGCACACTTCGACAACGCCTCATATTACTGGCTACAACCAGTTTCCCAAAGGCACTTTGAGAAGAGTTCATAAAACTGTCGTGCATTGACTTGTCGAACTAATCATTTTTATCTCACGCCATCCCCAGAATCTCATTGTCAGCTACTCTCAGGTCGTCACCTCTACACTGTTCTCCACATTCCATAGGTCACAGAGAACGCATGGATAATATATTATTAATCAAAAACCCTAGGCCTTACATATATATTATATATCATTGAGCTACAAATTTCCTTTAATATCTAAATTCACTCTACCTCGGAATTGATATATTTTCATATATGTACCGAAGGGGAATTTTTTTTTTTTTTTTTTTAGTTGATAACAATTTCGCCCCCACATGGGATCGAACCACTGTCCAAGTGGACGGGAACGAAATCAGGACCCAGTGACGCTATCAAGTCTCTGTTAGCTGACTTGATAGCGTTACTGGGTCCTGATTTCGTTCCTGTCCACTTGGACAGTGGTTCGATCCCATGTGGGGGCGAAATTGTTATCAACTAAAAAAAAAAAAAAAAAAAATTCCCCTTCGGTACATATATGAAAATATATCAATTCCGAGGTAGAGTGAATTTAGATATTAAAGGAAATTTGTAGCTCAATGATATATAAATGAATCACGTTCGATGTGATGTTAATGATTATTCTAAATAGATATATATAAGTATATAATTAATTATATATATAGTTAATATATTATATATCTATATATATATAGAACAATGAAAAATCAGCACGAAAAGACAGAGAATAACCAACTCAACATTATGTATTAGTTAGCCACGCTTCGAGACTTATATCTGATCACCAGAGCCATAAAACGATATAAGATATGAAATTGAGAATAGACTCAGTAGTGAAGTCGTTTACAGAGAATAGAACCATTAAAATATAAAATTTACCGCAATCATAAAAGCGTTAAAACTGTTGACAAATGGAAATCAGAAGTTTGAATTGTGGGTTTTTGTGATTTTAATCTATGTAAAGGATTTCACTGAATTTATTCGCAATGTTTATATTTTTTTATCGGCTGCAGCCCTGATGATGATGATATACAGCGTTTAGAAAATGTGGGCAATAAATACAGAATGCTTCACTGGTTATACTAGAACAATCTCTCTCTCTCTCTCTCTCTCTCTCTCTCTCTCTCTCTCTCTCTCTGTAATCCTTCGGCCTAATTATCCTCCTTCCTGTACTTAATTAGCTGCGAGTATTACCTGGTACGAGAATTATAGTGAATAGGACATCACTCGGAGATAAGAGTTGGACGGGGGGAGGAATTGCTGAAACACCCCCTGGGGGGAGGGGGTTGGGTCATATGAGGTTGGGAGGTAAGACTTTTTTTTTTTTAGAAGATGAGGACGGAGAGGCCCTCTTCGAGGTACTTGAAGGTTATCCATTTGGAAGTGACTGTTGATTTGTAGCCTCGGCGCCTTCGGAGATTGTTGTCACGGGAAAACGTTGTCTGACATCTTCATCGAACTTGTTTGATTAGATAGAATATTGGATAAGGCCAATAGCTGGGACCTATGACGTCATTCAGCGCTGAAGCGGAAATCAACAGTAAGGTCTGATAGGCGTAACAGGAGGATAACCTCAAAGCAGTTGCACTATGAAGCAATTGTTAGGAGAGGGTGGAAATACAGGTGGAATAAAGATACTACGAATGGAGGTACAGTCAAAGGAATGAAAGAGGTTGCAGCTAAGGGTCGAAGGGACGCTGTAAAGATCCTTAAGTAATGCCTACAGTACATCACGTGAGCGGCACTGATGGTGCTAGCCAACATGGAAAAACATGGCGGGACACGTAATACCAAGGAGCTTTTGCCGGAGGTAATTTTAGAGTCGTGTTATTTTGCTGAGTGCCATGACGTGTGTACAATCGTGAATGACGTCAGTTTTGCAAATGAAGTCCAAAAGAGATGTCGATTGCTCGGACACGGTATTGCACGTTTTTCCATCGTAATTTTTGCAAGTGTGTTTGTGCGTGTTATGATATATGTGGATTTGGGCTTCGTGCCACATTTATTGTCTCAGAAATCATGTCACGATATTCAACGAAATTCATTTTTTTCTAATATTTACTGTTCGTGCTGTTCTGTCATCTGAGAACTGCACACTCATTCTCACTGTATATTTGTTAATACTTATTTAAATAATATCCCTTTTGATGTAAATGTAAGGATGTGATATTTTGATTATCAAAAAAAAATTGCGCGAACAGGTTGCTAAACATTCAATATACTTATTTTACAATGAAGACTGACTTTTTTTTTTTTTACCGTGAAATCTGCTTTTCTTTTATGTAGGTGCCGCAGTGTTCATTGCGTTGAGAGGCAATGAGAATGCCCCAGTATCCCTTCACTCAGGATCCGGTGAGTCAGAATTCCTTTTCCAACAGTGTCGATGCCTTTATTGACAGGTATTTCTTTGTTCATTAGCCTCATTGTTCTTCCTTTTCCACAAATAAAAACAAAGAGCAAATTCAGTGAAGGCTACAGTTATAAAAGATAGAAATGTTGAGCTGCAACGGCAAAACAAACAAAAAATAAAACCGGAGGATTGTAAGCATAAAAGTAAACAAGAAAAAACAGAGATTGAATGATTGTTAGCAAAAATAGAATAAACGCGTAGAAAAAAATTGCTAATCTTAAAATGAAGAGGCATGAACAGCACAGCGAATCAGTATTTTCTCGGGTTTCACATCCTTTGGAAATGGCCTTCTGGGTAATGATACAGTTCTGTTTCACAATATGAAATCGTGCTTAGCTCTCGTAGGCTCTAGAACAGAGGTTCCATAACTTTTTCTGGTCGTTACCCACTTTTCTTACAGGATATTTGTCCATGGCCCACCACCCACCGCCAAGCATACCCCATATATGTCTACAACCCATGCATATCCTCAGATTATGACCCCCTGAATTTTGCTGCATGGGCCCCCAAGGGGGCTGTGTGCCCCAGTTTGGGAACCACTGCTCTAGATCATGTTTTGCCAAGACTATCATGCGAGTGATCTGTCACATGTGTAATAATTACATTAAGAATTACATAATTTCCATATATGTAAGTAAGCCCATGACCCAAGGGGTCACTGGCGAGACAGGAGTGTGATATGACCCACAAACAGGACGCAAGCTAGACGCTGCCGTGTTATGTTTGCGATGCCCTGGTTTGCCTTTGCCTGTGTAATCAAAACCATTGTCTTGTAAAACAGGTCACAGCGCCTTCCTATGAGAAGCTGGTGACCTATCACCCGCAGAGATAACACGAGACTTCCTAGTCACATGTTCGTCTGTCTGTATGTTATGTATGCTGAGATAGCTTTGTTCTGCTATCTTTGTACAAGACTTTGTAACTTTAGATCTCTTCTTCTCTTCATAGAGACCAGTTCTCAAAAACCAACTCTTCCTCTACTCCAGAGATGTAGTTCTTAATAAATTGTTAAGTTTGGCAACACTGAGTTTGAGTCTTCGCCTCTATACTCAAGGAAGATACTAATGGGAACTTAGAAAAGCTCTCTGCATCGATGTCACTCCGACGAGTATGGGAAGTAGACAACAGATACTTGTGTATGACAGTCGCAGGGTATAACATCCAACGGGACGCCTTCCTGTACATAGGCGAAACCTGTACATCTGGTGGCAGTCAGACGTCTCTACGTTAACCGAAGCTTACGGAATCATAGAAAATGTAACATATCGGAAGTCAACAGAGGAAAGAGGATCTTCAAGCAACTTAGAGGCAACAATAAGCATCCTACAAACACTAAGCAATGTCCTTCATCGAGATGCATTCAAGAGGCGATAGCATAGTCTAGTGAACGTCTTTCATCACATATATCCAAGAAATAAACCAGACGTGTCTGCAGCATCGGATCTTCAACGGGAAGCGAATCATTCTACAGACAAACAACGCATGATCAGAAGGCGAGTCGAGATATCGGTCAACCGCGGAGCAAGACGGGCAAGGCGAGGCTGTGACATCATCAAAACACTACGATCTCCCTCTTAAAAGCCGCAGCTAAGTACAATCCTTTATTCATTTGGTTTGTGTCAGTGAGTGTTCTCCATGCACAGGTCGATCGTCCATTATTCCTGGGGGTGAGTTATATGTAATCTTAATCTTCCTTCCTTGCAGGAATCTATCTTCAACTACGGATTCTCGCCCTGCAGGCCTTTTTATCTTTGTTGCTAATTCCTTTTTCTTCCAGAAGTTCTCCGGAAATATCTTTATCATATTATCTGTTTTTAATGTTATCATATTGAGGGACTCTGTTATTATCTGTAACACATTTTTCTTATTTTATATTGCATAAGCATTTACGCAGTGGACGAGTGTATTCATATAGATATTTTGATAGGATTACTAGGAATCGTAGTGATAGGAAAAAAGCAAAAGTGACCATGGCAACTACTGCTGCTGCGAGTTCTCCCTCAACCAGTAACCCCAACCCAGTTGTGACATTGGTTAGCGCGCGGTCTGCAATTGCTCCCTTTCAAGGTCGGGTCAATGGGTTCTTGCCTCAAAGTGTTGAGTCTTGGATCTCGTCATTAGATGCTCATTTAAAAGCAAAATGCATCACTGACCCATCTGTACAATTACAGGAAGCTAAAAGTTTCATTGACTTTGCTTAAGGAGATGCAGGTTCGTACCTGAGAGGAGTCTCTTTCCAAGAGGCGATTACATGGGATGAATTTAAAATTAGGTTACGTGCCATATATGGCGGTGAAGAAGCCTTGGACGTAGTTTTAGCTTTGAGGAACATCCTTAATCAGGCTTCTATGACTCAGCTTAATGTAGTAGAGAGGGCGGCACTAATTGCTGACCGACTAAATGAATATCAGGATAGTTTGCGTAATTCCACTTGGGTTACGAGAGGGAATATAGCCGTGAAAGATTTTATCAGGCTCACATATTTAACATGCATAACAGTTATGTTGCCCAAAGCTCTGGTACGGTGTTTTGACAAGAAGCTAACGCCCGACAGTACGGAACTAGACATATATAAACAAATAAAAAAACACATGTCTAAGTGCACTGATCTTGATCCCTTGCTTACTCAAGTTTTTGCAAAAAATGAAAGTAAACCACAGCAAATAAATATAGTCAATAATAACACAGCAGGGGTAACTTGTTACAATTGTAAGCGATCAGGCCACATGATTGGAGACTGTAGAACGCGTTATTGTTCGATTCATAACAGCTCCAGTCATTCATACAATCGTTGCTTCTCATGTAACCAACAACAGAATGCCAAAAACACGCAAACCGTTGCCAATGATAATAAGAAGAAGAATCCTCATTACTATAAGAAGAAACAGGCGAACAGCAACGCTGTTCAAAATCACAAACAAACAAATCGTGCTTCAGGTAACTCTGTTCCCAGGCCGTCGAACCCGAACTCACAGAGTCAGTCGAGTTTTCCGAGTGTGCAAAGCAAAGCAAATACCACGTAATTAACTCCAGCGGGGGAGAGAACTATGTTGGGTCATTCGTATCAACATCTTTTGAATCAAATAACAAATTTAATCATTTACAAGATCATTGCGAGACACAGGATTTTCCTATGAACCACACGACCGAATCCAAAAAAATCAGTGCAGGTCCACATAGATTTCCAACAGATACACACTATCATTAGTAAAGATGAATTACGTCCTACATTGCATGCTGTAAATTTAGAGCACCGACCCTTCACACTGTTTTTTTATTCCGGTAGTCCACGTAATATCATGGATCTGCAGACTCATCACATGTTGTTTTCGAACTTCCCTATAGAGAAGTCTGAAGTGAGGCTCTCGGGTATTGGAAATAATAATTAAATGTAGTAGGAGTAACTCACATTCAGTACAAGGTAGGTAAGCGCACGTTTACCGATACCTTTATCGTTGTACAAAACATTGATATGTATCCAGCTGTAATTATAGGATACCCGTCTATGGGCATTCAAAACATTACCGTAGCCCCTGCCAAACATGGCGTGTATATCAAAGGAAAATTCTATAAGTCTTCTAACACCTTAAAATCAGTTTTGGACAAAAAAGAGACAAACAACCAAACAGTAACGTACATTGAGGAACCAATCACTTGTCTCATGAATCAAGACATTATCCAAGCGACCCAACAGAGTTCACGCACACCCATAATAGCAGCTTGCATGCAAATTCTCAAGCCGAACATACCTTCAAATATATTAGTGCGTGTAAAGAAGACTTTGCCGGGATCTAAAATGTTAATCCTTTCCGACACTGAAAATTAATGGATTGTCCGTAACACAAGCAATACACACTGTTGACTCACAACAACAAGTTAACATTGAAGTCTGTAATCATTTGAATACCACTTTAGTGATCCACAAAAATCAACACATCCTGGATGTGGAAGTTTACAAATATCGCATTCTTACCGTTGCTGAAATTAATCACACTCAATCAGTTGCGGATGAATCCCTTTTGCAATCTATTAAAAGTAAAATCAATAAAAACATTCAAGAAGAGGAGATTCAGCAGAAATTTCTTGATCTTTTAACTAAATATCATGTTTTCTCCACTACTGAGGGATCCTTGGGAAAAACGAATTTCATAGAACACCAAATACGGTTAAAAGACAAGCATAAAATCATCTATGTACCTTCGTACCGACTCCCTATGAAATTCCAGAATGAGATCAATGATGAAGTAGGTAAAATGTTAGAATAAGGAGTCATTAGGAAATCGATCAGCCCTTATAATTTCCCCTTAATCGTCGTACCGAAAAAAGATCGAACCTGGCGTATCTGCGTAGATTTCCGTCACCTAAATGAGGAAACAATTCCTGATCGATTCCCAGTACCATGTACTGACGATATTTTATCCTTGTTAGGACAGAACAAATATTTTACCAGTTTGGACTTACTTAAAGGCTTTCACCAGATACCTTTAGAAGAGTGTATCCCATTCATCGCCTTCAGCACAGCCAGGGGACATTATGAATTTTTATGTATGCCTTTTGGTTTACGTTGTGCCCCAATTACATTCACTAGAATGATTAATATAGTGTTTGGAGACTTGTTAGGGGATATCCTACATGCCTATATGGATCACCTTGTAATCTTTTCTAATACCTTAGAAGAACATCTAAGTAAACTAGAGCTAGTGCTACAGAGACTAAGGCAGCATAACTTAAGGGTAAAGATAACTAAGTGTGAATTTTTCAAAACAGAACTAGTCTATTTAGGTTTTACGGTGTCTAGTCAAGGTCTTAAAGTAGTCCACGATAAGGTGTCGGCTATCCGTAACTTTCCGATACCTACTAACGTCAAGGGGATACAGCAATTTTTAGGCTGTAGTGGATTACCGCCGTTTCATACGCAATTACTCAATTATAGCCGCTCCTCTAACCGATCTTATGAAGAAGGGCATAGATTTCATATGGTCTGAGAAGCATCAACAGGCGTTCGATGCTTTGAAAGATGAATTATGTAGTTCACCTGTATTAAAATTTCCTGACTTCGGTAAGGAATTCTTTATTGCAACAGATGCCTCAGACCAAGGGGTAGGAGGTGTATTGCTTCAGCAATATGACGAACAGTTTTTCCCTATAGCTTTTTATTCACGTAATCTGAGACCTTCTGAAAGTAAATGTGCAGTAATAGATAAGGAAGGGCTACCTATTGTTAACTCACTAGTGCATTTTGAGTTCATAATATACGGCTATCCTGTCAAGGTCCTTACTGATCATAAGCCCCTCACAGTCACAGTCCCAAAAGAACTCGGTGGCATATGATCATTCAAGACTGGCACAAGGATCGAATATCTACCAGGGAAAGCAAATATCATTGCTGACGCATTATCACGCAACCCCGCGCCATCTTGTATGGAGCCATTAGCTGAACTAGTAGATATATCAACATCCGTGCCTATTGTTAAAACAGTATCTGAACAGGAAGACCCAGGTTGGAGTGCTGAACTAGTACAGACTGAACAAAGAAAAGATCAGCAGTTAAAGAAAATAATAGATGCTTTGAACGGGAATCCTAAGGAAAAGGAATATGTGAAGTATATGCAGCAGAATTATATAATTAAGGATAATATTCTGTGTAGGTCCGTGACGAGGAAAACCCGCAACACACCACAGGTGACTAACGACCAGGTAGTGGTACCCCACTCACTTATACCAACCGTCTTAAACTGGTTGCATTCCAATCCATTACATGGTCATCCAGGGTTCACAGAAAGCCAAATCATTATTTTATTGGCATACGATGCTTACAGATATATAAAAAAAAAAATAGGTAATTGTCGCACTTGTCAGGAAAACAAAGGGCACACGAAGACACCTGTCAGCCTAGGGGCCTATCCCGTGCCCAACCAACCCTTTGAAAGAGTACACTTAGATTTATTAACAGGGTTTTGCGAGTCAGACCAAGGAAACAAGCACCTCTTAGTAATAACAGATGCCTTGACTCGATATACAGAATTGATAGCACTAAAAACTAAAACCGCAATTGAATGCGCTAGGAAATTTTACGAGTGCTACATTTGTAAACATGGAGTTCCACACATGATAATCTCTGACTCGGGTGGAGAATTCAATAATCATTTCCTTAACTCGTTGTGTGAGTTCCTTTGCATAAAGAAAATCAATACCATGATCTACCACCCAGAGTCTAATGGATTAGTTGAGAGGGTAAATAGAAAGGTTTTAAACATTTTACGAGTTACAATCGGGGGAATGGACCCCTGCGATATTGCCATACCTGCGGTTCTAAGTACTCTTAACCATTCATATCATGTATCTATCAAAATGTCGCCGCACGAAGCACTGTACGGTACTCCAGCTAGGACACCTTTCCATGTATCTACGCCTACAATCCATTTATCAAATTCCCTACGGGATGTTATGGAAGCAAGTGTAAGCCGATATAAAATACTTTGTAAGAATTTAGAAGAATCACAAATCATAATGAAAAGAAATCATGATAAAATTGCTAAGCCAACTAAAACATATCCCAACCCACTGATGTGAGAATAATACCGTTGGCTCATGTTCGCAGTTAAGAAAAGGGGTAGAAAGGAAGAGAGAGAAATTTATGTATATATGAAACATAACTAATAAAAATGTATCTATGAAACTTGCATGATAAAATATGTATATATGATATTTGTATGAAAACATTTTTTCTGTTTGTATAAAGTGGATAATTTAAAACATGAGTAATTACATATATTTCACTAATTGCAGGTTTCCAACATGAAGCTTATATTGTTAGGAGTGGTACTGTTCGTTCAGACATTCTTGTCGTGTGGGAAGAGTGCTAAAACAAAAAATATACATTTTACACATGGCTCTATAATTGAAAGAACAGAGGACGTTTTCATTACAGCAAGCAATATAGTTATAGAAGTTGATTTGCGAGCGATTTTTACTTCCAGAAGACGATGTCATTAACCTAAAAAGCGACTTGTCGCGGTTTGCCGAATCATTGCACCAGTTACATCGTCATTTTTCCTTTAATCCAGAGATTTCACTTGCACAAACTCTAAGTGTTGCAGAAATGTTATCATTCGACTTGTAAAACAAAACTGCTGAAGCAGAATGTTTGGGTCGTGATCTGCTTATGTGGACCGTGCGGCACAGTAGCCTTGAAAGACGTAACCCGTTTATATTTGCTGCGCTCAACGTCTTCGGGTCTGTTGCAAGTTTAGGCTTAGGAATTTCAAATCGTCTTAAAATTAATGATCAGAATAAGAGAATTGAGTTTTTGCAACATGAAAACGAATTAGTTTTTTCCGAACTTCATAAGCAATTATCATCAATTAATCAACTTATGACTTTGGTGAACAAACATTCTAGTAATATCAATCAGATGATGGAAGTGCAGCACTTGCTGGCAACATTAGCGTATTACAGTTCTAAAGTAGACCATATCCGTACAAAAATTTCACATTTTATTGAAAATCAAAAGACTATGTGGAAGCTATCACGCTAGCTACAAAGGGTGTTCTGTCACCACATCTTATGCCTATTAAAGATCTAACATTAACTTAGAGAACTGACGAGAGCAAACTTTTTGGGTTTTATGTTCCTCCTTTTGTTAGACGTGGGGCATAAGATTGAATTTTATTATAGCTTAATATCAGTAAGTGTTGAGAATTACAGGATCATGATTACCATTCCTTTTGATTCTTCTGATGCCTGGTAATCTTACAAAATCGCACCGTTCCCAACTTTCATGACAAATAACTCATTACCAGTAATATCTAATCTGACGGGATACGTATTGATTTCCCCTAATAAGGAAACATTTACGGTCATCAGAGACTTAGATAAGTTCACTCACTGTTCAGATGCCATGGGTGATAAAGTTTGTACAGCTGACTCCTTTGAATTCCACCATATATCAAGGGATTCATGCGAGTTAGGTCTAGTGCTAAACGGCTTTCTCTCCCATACACGTGAAAGTTGTCTGAAACAACTTTACCCTTTTGACGAGTATAAGTTCGCTTACAGGCTGAACAACGGATCGTGGATACGATACAACAGGGAAGGATTTCAAGTTGCATGCCCAGACGGATCAACGGCCTCTTCACGGATGTTCGTTGCCACAGATGGCTGCATTGGAACAACAACCAACTACACGGTCCGTGGAGTTTGCACCATCATTCGAGAATGAGCTTACTTCGCGAATTTTTCGTGGTCGAGTACTATCATCCCGGCCTTACCCCTTCCATACAATGTGAAAGTGGCCCATCAACTATCAAAACTAGCTAGTATGGACCACACAACAAGGGCTTACCATGTCGAAGAGGATCTACGGTTCTACACGATGCTGGCTGTTACGTGCGTGACGGTGGTGGTTCTCATCACCGCTAACATATTTGCTTGGCGTAGGTTGAGGCGAACACAGATGGATCATCAACAGAACGTCATACCCCGCCCAGACAATTTTCCTATTGCCCTCAAAGGGTTTGATTTTAGAGCCACCTGAAATTGGCCATTTCATTTGACTCGGAGGAAAGTTGTTTGGAATTGTGTTTTGTGTGAAAAGCGGTTTGAACGCTGGCTAAACGTGTAACAGGAAACTCCGAGACATTGCATTCCATATGTAAAGTATGAGAAGCTAAATTAACTAAGTATCATTAAATATATATGGTAGTGCACCTAATAAAATCAATTGAAGCCCTACGTATCAATATATCGGTGCGTGTACGTACCTGGAATCATATGATATGCACACTTATCTGAATTTATATCTCAATCTGGTAACAACTATTCTTAATCAGTTACCTTTTATCTTATCACCTTTTTTTTGGTACCATTTAACCATTTATGCTTTTTAGAATGTAATTCTTATGTCATGCAATCATCAGCAGTACGTCAGTACTTTCTGTTGAGTATGTATCCACATGACTAACAATATATGAATGTCATTATGTATGACATGTTTAATATTAGTATATTATCATATGCATTTATCTTATATATGGTTCTGTATCGCCCATGCATTATTCTTTTATTTATGGGTATTTCTATATATCTTATATAATCAGTTAAAAATCATTCCCTAACCACTTGCTGGTAACTAGGACTAACTATATATTCATATTAATTTCTCTATCACACTCCTATGAGTCATATACAAATTAAGCTTTAATGTTCAGTGTTTGGTCTGTAGCTGACCGAGCATTAATGTAATAATTACATTAAGAATTACATAATTTCCATATATGTAAGTAAGCCCATGACCCAAGGGGTCACTGGCGAGACAGGAGTGTGATACGACCCACAAACAGGACGCAAGCTAGACGCTGCCGTGTTATGTTTGCGACGCCCTGGTTTGCCTTTGCCTGTGTAATCAAAACCATTGTCTTGTAAAACAGGTCACAGCGCCTTCCTATGAGAAGCTGGTGACCTATCACCCGCAGAGATAACACATGACTTCCTAGTCACATGTTCGTCTGTCTGTATGTTATGTATGCTGAGATAGTTTTGTTCTGCTATCTATGTACAAGACTTTGTAACTTTAGATCTCTACTTCTCTTCATAGAGACCAGTTCTCAAAAACCAACTCCTCCTCTACTCCAGAAATGTAGTTCTTAATAAATTGTTAAGTTTGGCAACACTGAGTTTGAGTCTTCGCCTCTATACTCAAGGAAGATACTAATGGGAACTTAGGAAATCTCTCTGCATCGATGTCACTCCGACGAGGATGTGAAGTAGACAACAGATACTTGTGTATGACAGTCGCCGGGTATAACATCCAACGGGACGCCTTCCTATACATAGGCGAAACCCGTACACATATATTTCACACTTACACTTACTCTTCTTCATCAGATAATGTTTTGGACATTTTAGCAATAAGTGGATGAGTTATTTGACCATTTCACAGCCCCTGGAATTTTCCAGACTTCAAAATCATTTCTGACCATAAACACTTTGGACATTGCCAGTGTTGATACTTAGCCATAATTCTGGCACAACGTCACCAGCCATTGACTCTCAAGGTCTATCTCCCACAGATACTGTTGAGGATGTGGAACCCGAGAATCTGCTGATTCGCTATGCTTTTCATGTCTTTTCATTTTATAATTTATTATTTTTTCTATGTGTTTATTTGATTTTCGTTTGCAATAATTCAATTTCAATTTTTTTATTTATTTTTACTTTTTTTTTAATGTTATTCCGTTGCAGCTCAACATTTTTATCTTTTCTAATTGTAGCCTTTGCTGAATTTGCTCTATTTTTATCATAAAAAACATTTCAAAAAACAAAAGTGACATTTATTTTTTCATATTGTTACAGTTTTTCATATTCTTTTTATATTGTTATATTTCTTATTTTTTCATATTGTTACTTTTCTTATTGTTCTTCATATTGTTACTTGTTAAATTATTATTCATATTGTTACTTTTCGTATTGTTTTTCATATTGTTACTTTTCGTATTGTTTTCCATATTGTTACTTTTCGTATTGTTTTTCATATTATATTTGGCCTGTTCTATTAAGGTCGATTTCCCTTGATGTGTCTAAAAAATTCATCCCATGTAAAGTTAGGCCCTTCTAGACCCAGCAGTCTATAGTATCGTTAAATTTCACAAATCGAAAGCCCCAAAAAAGTTCTATAAACCCTATTAAAGTGCGGACCAAAGTGTGAGGATCTCGTTATAGTTTACAAATAGCGACCGAAAATTGTCCCTAAAAGTATCCAAACCGATGGAAGTTTTTTGAGAGAAACTGCTACACCGTAAATTCCCAATTACCTGAATTTCAGACTAATTATGTTCGGACTCTATAACTTATTCCGACAACAAAACCTCAGAGACAAAAGTCATTAAACTTTCCCAGGAAGTCGAGGGTTTGTCGCTCTTCGGAAAATCGTAGCTGGAGGAGGAATGAAAAAGCTCAACAAATAAAAATAACTTACGATTGAGAGGCGCCGTTGTAAAGGCATTACCTCGACCCTTAACCAACCAACCAGTCTGCCCAAACTCGGGCTTTCCAGTCCGTGTCTGGATTTGGTTTCATTCCAGTCTATTGCCTTTGTTTTTCTCATTCGATCTCACCTAGCTTGATCGTCATCAGCTGACACCCGTTGTCTTTCATCCGTCGGATGTGGATCATCCGTACGTCGCCTTCCTCCTATCATCCGTAGACCATCATCCTCTGTACGTTCGTCATCCGTGACCATTTCACTTTTCTACTCAATTATTTAGGATCACTAGACCAACTGAAACCAAACTTAGCAAGAATTGTATTCTCTAGATCCTTTCATATTTCTATCCAATTATTCATGATCACTAAACCAACTGAAACCAAACTCAGCAAGAATTGTGTTCACTAGGTCCTTATCAAGAGTTGCTCATTATTGCAGGTTAGTCTAGAAATATGGCTGCTATGGCCCAGTCTTCGTCAGCACAGCTAAATCTTTCATTATTTGCTGTTGAAGTAGCCATTACTCTTAATAACTGAGTTGTATAGGGAATCTATAGCATAGGAAAGGTTAGTTCGGAAAGCCGAGATATTTGTTTCTTGGTCATATTTCATACATTGTGGTTTTAAATGTCAAGCCTGTTGAAAACCGTAGGCTACTAGAATGGCGTCACAATAACTGTGGTCATCAGTGTCGTGGTTACTGGAATTTAACTGAGTAATGGTTGAGGGCGGTAAAGTTTTTCACTTTCATTATCGATGCCGGACAATTTTTATTCGCTTTTTTTTTTTTTTTTTTTTTTTTTTTGCTTATGTTGAGTTAAGTATATCTTAGTTTTACCAGACCACTGAGCTGATTAACAGATCTCTACTAGGGCTGACCCGAAGGAATAGATATTTTTAAGTGGCTAGGAACCAATTTGTCACCTAGCAACGGGACCTACAGCTTATTGTTGGATCCGAACCACACTATATCGAGAAATTAATTTCTACCACCAGAAATAAATTCCTCTAATTCCGCGTTGGCCGAGCCGGGATTCGAACTTCGGACCGCGGGATGCTTATGTTGAATATCAACACGTGGCGTATTTTTTTTTTTTCTTTTTTTTGGGGGGGGCGGGGGCAGGGGGAGGGGCGTTCCTATTTAGTAACATTTTAATTTTCAGTAAAAACAAAATATTTGGAAGGCTTTGTCTGTCCGGCAGCACTTTGCCTGCTGCCCTCAGATCTTGAAAACGAATATGTCTAGAGGGAGTGCGTCTGGCAACGCAAACAGACACGACCGGCAGAGAATTTCATGGACCGTGGCTGAGCGTTTCATACTACAGTATACGCTGTACAGAAAACTCTATTGCGCCGAAGAAACTTCGGGACATTTTGTACTGTTTTCATTTAAGACTAGTGAGTTTTGATAACCACTGCTTATTTTTCGCACCCTCTTACTTTTCGAAGATCATAATGATCTCATTCAGACGAAAAGGTAAATCAGCTATACTTCGAGGAAGCGACGAATTAATGTTTTCTGTAACTTCTAGAAGACGAGGGAACAAAATTCCTAGCTAGAGTGAAGACATGATCACACTCGAGCATAAAGCCAACATCAAAATCTCAATTCAACTGACTAATCATTTTAAGGTTTTTTGGTGTGAAGACCGACGGCATGAGAAAGTCTGGCATCTCCTTGCCATCAACTATACCAGGCCTGAAGAAAAAAAAGAAAAAACTCTTAAAAAAATGTCAGTGTAACTCCAACGAGATCGGAATACACTTTAGGTCGTATAGTAGCCATTAAGTGATTGTATCGCCTTTTTCATCACCTAATTGTAACTGAAAATATATTTTCCTTTAATGGATCTTTGTTGGGAGTTAAAAGTTAAGCATATCTTAATTTAACCAGACCACTGAGCTGATCAACAGCTCTCTTTTAGGGCTGGCCCGAAGGATTAGATATTTTTACGTTGCTAGGAACCAATTGGTCACCTAGCAACGGGACCTACAGCTTATTATGGGATCCGAACCACATTAAATCGAGAAATGAATTTCTATTACCAGAAATAAATTCCTCTGATTCCGCGTTGGCCGAGCCGAGAATCGAACTTCGGACCACCGGATTGGTAGCCGAGCGCGAAAATCCCTCGTCCCAACGAGGGACCACTGTCTAAGTAATCTCCCCCTTTAATTAGCACCTGTCATCTCAGTATTCAATTTGGAGGCTGACAGAAGGCGACTAAAAACACAGGTGGAAATCGCTCTCAAGCAACATTCCAGCGACTGGCTTGTTACCCGTAGCAGTAAAAACAAAAGTGGCGCGCGCGGGAAACCTTCTTCAAGGCGAAGACCATTACGTAATGGGGCTTCATTTTAACCCTTCCATCTCCCTTTGCCTTCTGCCGGATAGCACTTAGGGCACTCAAGGCCTCTGTTCCACTAATTGCACCTTTTTACTTCCCCGTCGCCTTAAATGGGGTCGAGTGTAGCCGAGAAAAAGGATTCCGTCGCATTTGGACTATCGACGTCTTGACTGGTCTGGATTTATATATATATATATATATATATATATATATATATATATATATATATATATATATATATATATATAATATGCATGCATCAAGCTGCAGGTGTCCTCCCCAATATCCAATTCGCTCCACCCCGGAATTAATATATTTACATATATGTTAACCGAGAGGACAAAATTATTAACTAGAAAATTTCCACATCGGTTAATATTTCTGTAAGTGCTTTAATAACGAGGCAGAGCGTATTGGATGTTAAAGCACATTTGTAGCTTAATGCATGCATGTGAATCACGGTGATGTGATAAAAATTCATATATATAATACATACTTATATATATATATATTATATATATATGTATATATAATGGTATATATATATACTATATATTATAAATATGTAATATAAATAGATAAATAGATAAGCGTGTGTGAGTTGAAGTGTGGACGTTGAATACGATTGACAGAGGAAGTTACTACGAGAAGAGGTAAAAGAAGGAGAAAATAGTGAGGAAGATAAGATGGAAGAAACGGTACAAAGGAAAATGTTGGAACAGTAAACGAATGGAAGACAGAAGGTTGATGAAAAGTGTTTGATGCGGAAGTCATATGAGGAATGAGTGAAAGATTTGGAAGACGCGGGATTAATGGTTTGAAATAATTTGACGAGGCACAAATGTAGGAAGCTTGGGAATTCGTGTAAAATAGGAATGAAGACATGCTGTGTCGTGGTCTTCGATGTGTTCCTGATGATCCTTCTCTGAAGCTGGAACGATGTGGAAATTTAATGCACAGGTGGTTCAGCCATGAATAGACACAAGTGATGCACGAACAGTTAACAGATGTTTATGTCTATTCCTTAGGTAATATGATTCCTCTCTCTCTCTCTCTCTCTCTCCCTCCCTCTCTCTCTCTCTCTCTCTCTCTCTCTCTCTCTCTCTCTCTCGCATCATTCACATTTGTGAGCCAAGTTAGCAAAGAATGGCGGACCCTCTTGCAGTTAATCCATCAGTGTCAAATTTATACTTCCGTATTTTTCTAGAAAGTCAGCTACTTTCCTGTATTGACCTTACGTTTCATTGGTAACTTTCTTTTAGTTTCCTTGCCTTCAGAGTAATGAGTGATGTCTATATTTTAAGACTTATTTTTTTATCCCTTCTTGTACCTTTGTCAGTTTACGAATTTGTCATTTTCCCATTTTTTTAATATCAGCATACTATTCTATAGGTAAAATAGCCTTTTTGACTTGTTCCAGGTAAATATTTCCGCAAATAATTAATGAAAATATTGAAATTATTTCTCAGTAAGAGTCAGGATGGCTTCTCTTTGCTTGGATATTTTCACTTCCGTGGCTCCCATCCTTTGCCTTTTTCCAGTCCGGGGGCGCACTCGAAGCGTAACTTGAGCAGTTGAGGTATTCGTGTAATGACGATTCCTATTCATAGAGTCCTCACGGGAACTAAATCATTCAAGGAGGGCGCTCTGCTACCTTAAAGCACGATGGTCTCTTGCTGTAATATATATTCACCTATTCATTTGCATTTTTTTGTAGGTTATTGATATGATCTGTATTGTTTGACTCTTTTCATATCAACTTTTTTGTTCTGCTGACGTTTTATCGTGGGGAGGTTGCCACCAAAGTCAATGACACATTCGTTTGTATAGTAAAAATGATTGAAGATTATGGAGGCTAATAATATATATAACTTGATAATAAGGGTGACGATAGTAACGTCAGATGTATTTGCAATAGTAGTGGTGGTAGTAGTAGTTACTGTGCTTGTGAGTTAAGTTATCTTAGTTTCACCTGACCACTGAGCTGATTAACAGCTCTCCTAGGGCTGCCCCCGAAAGATTAGACATTTTTACGTGGCTAGGAACCAATTGGTTAACGGGACCTGCAGCTTATTGTGGGATCCGAACCACATTATCTCGAGAAATGAATTTCTAATAAGCATAAATAAATTCCTATAATTCTACGTTAGCAGAACGGGGAATTGAACTCGTGACTACCGAATCAGTAGGCGAGCAGCAACCCACTCGTCCAACAAGGAACTGTGTCCTTGTAAGAAGGTGCATGGTAAGATTTTCAGTGAGAAAATTAGACATGCTAGAAGGAATGTTAGGGGGAAGAGCAATGTGGTTTAATCAAGGAAGACGATTGGTGAATCAGTTGTATTATTATTGGGGTATTTGTCTGAGATGACTGAGCCCAAAGTAGTATTCATATATATGTGGTATACGGAATAATGACTAAATAATGTTTACGGTATACATAGTGGGTTTAGTGGCAACAGGGAGAAGTTGCAGAGACTTGAGAACGAAAATTTTAAAGAGAATCTCAGCAATAGTGAAGAACCGTGAAGGTAAGTGGAAGCCTGAACTGATTGGCGCATGTCAGAATGGATGTTGGAGAAGTGGAAGTACTAAGATTTTTCAGTATCTGGAAGTCATTTTAATGGATAATGGTAAAACATAGAATACGCCGGGCAAAGAAGATGTCGGGGTGCGGGAAAAGTTGTGGAATGGAGAAAGGGTTTCCATTTTAAAGGAGGAAGGAGACAAGCCTTTTTGTTTGAGTGCCAAGAGCAGCTGTTGAAGGCAGTGAATGAGAAAAAGGCTGGAAACGTTTCAGATGTATTCTCTGTCGACTGAAAAGGTATGAGACGTAGAGAAAGGTTGAAAAGATTAGCATGGGTTGTTTTATGAGCTAGGTTAAAAGTATTAGCATGGTTTAAAAGACGGTTCAGCTGTTAATTGAACCGGGTTAAAAATATTAGCATGGTTTAAAAGACAGTTCTGCTGTTTCATAAGCTAGGTTAAAAATATTAGCATGGTTTAAAAAACTGTTCAGCTGTTTCATGAGCTAGGTTAAAAATATTAGCATGGTTTTAAAGACAGTTCAGCTGTTTCATAAGCTAGGTTAAAAATATTAGCATGGTTTAAAAGACTGTTCAGCTGTTTAATGAATTAGGTTAAAAAGACAATTCAGCTGTTTCATAAGCTAGGTTAAAAATATTAGCATGGTTTTAAAGACAGTTCAGCTGTTTCATGAGCTAGATTAAAAATATTAGCAAGTTTTAAAAGATGGTTCGGCTGTTTAATGAACTAGGTTAAAAATATTAGCATGGTTTAAGAGACGGTTCAGCTGTTTAATGAACTAGGTTAAAAATATTAGCATGGTTTGAAAGACTGTTCAGCTGTTTCATGAGCTAGGTTAAAAATATTAGCATGGTTTAAGAGACGGTTCAGCTGTTTAATGAACTAGGTTAAAAATATTAGCATGGTTTAAGAAACGGTTCAGCTGTTTAATGAACTAGGTTAAAAATATTAACATGGTTTAAGAGACGGTTCAGCTGTTTAATGAACTAGGTTAAAAATATTAGCCTGGTTTAAAAGACAGTTCAGCTGTTTAATGAATTAGGTTAAAAAGACAATTCAGCTGTTTCATAAGCTAGGTTAAAAATATTAGCATGGTTTTAAAGACAGTTCAGCTGTTTCATGAGCTAGATTAAAAATATTAGCAAGTTTTAAAAGATGGTTCGGCTGTTTAAGAACTAGGTTTTAAAAATATTGCAGGGTTTTTAAGAGCGTTCAGTGTAAGAATAGGTAAAAATTATTAGCATGTTTGAAAGGACTGTTCAGCTGTTTCATGAGCAGGTTAAAAAAATATTAGCATGGTTTTTAAGAGATGGTTCAGGTTTAATGACTAGGTTAAAAATATTAGCTGGTTTTTAAGAGACGGTTCGCGTTTAATGAACTAGGTTTTAAAAATATTAGCATTGGTTTTGAAAGGGACTGGGTTTTCAGCTGTTTCATGAGCTAGGTTAAAAATATTAGCATGGTTTAAGAGACGGTTCAGCTGTTTAATGAACTAGGTTAAAAATATTAGCATGGTTTAAGAGACGGTTCAGCTGTTTAATGAACTAGGTTAAAAATATTAACATGGTTTAAGAGACGGTTCAGCTGTTTAATGAACTAGGTTAAAAATATTAGCCTGGTTTAAAAGACAGTTCAGCTGCTTCATGAGCTAGGTTAAAAATACGTATTAGCAAGTCTTAGAAGATGGTTCGGCTGTTTAATGAACTAGGTTAAAAATATTAGCATGGTTTAAAAGACTGTTCAGCTGTTTAATGAGCTAGGTTAAAAATATTAGCATGGTCCAAAAGACTGTTCAGCTGTTTAATGAACTAGGTTAAAAATATTAGCATGGTTTAAAAGACTGTTCAGCTTTTTAATGAACTAGGTTAAAAATATTAGCATGGTTTAAAAGACTGTTCTGCTGTTTAATGAACTAGGTTAAAAATATTAGCATGGTTTAAAAGACTGTTCAGCTGTTTAATGAGCTAGGTTAAAAATATTAGCATGGTTTAAAAGACTGTTCAGCTGTTTAATGAACTAGGTTAAAAATATTAGCATGGTTTAAAAGACTGTTCAGCTGTTTAATAAACTAGGTTAAAAATATTAGCATGGTTTAAAAGACTGTTCAGCTGTGTAATGAGCTAGGTTAAAAATATTAGCATGGCTTAAAAGATGGTCCATCTGTTTAGTTAGCTGGTTTAGAGAAAACGGGAGAGGATGATTTAGCCAAAATGGAGAGACTTAAAAATTTAACTTTTTTTTTTTATTCAAAGTTCCTTTTAGACAGCTGGAGAATGTGTGTAGTGTAGAGGTGATAGGCGCATTGTTTGAAATGCAAGTCACCATGCTATCTGATGTGACTGTGGGTATGCCTGAAGTGTCCCTGCTGCTGGGTTTTATCCTTTATTCAGCTGTTTGAGGAAAATGGGTCAGGGACTTGCTTTGTCTATATCTGGAGCCAGCCCTGTAAGGCAGTGACTGCTGACCTGTCTATAATTGGAGCTACCCCCTCTTAGATGAAACTGCCTGTCGGTGACATTAATAATAATAATAATAATAATAATAATAATAATAATAATAATAATAATAATAATAATAATAATAATATAGAAGGCTCAAATTCAATTCATTTTAAAAGAGAAAAAAGGAGGAATAAGTGAGGAACAGAGAAAGAGAGAGAGAGAGGGGAGAGGGGAGAAAAGGGGGAAAAGTAAGGGAGGAGGAGGAGGAGGAGGAGGAGGGGAGGAGGAGGAGGAGGGGTGGGGGAGTGGAAGTGGGAGGAAAACTTGGGGGTTGAAAAGAGGGAGGTCTCTGTTACATCATCACAGATAAATCGGAAACGCGAGAGATAAGACCATCGTTCAATGAAGGGATGAAGAAGAAACGGAAATTGGTTCAAATCCACACACCCCCCTCCCCCCGCTGCCAAGTAAGGGTGAGAGAGAGAGAGAGAGAGAGAGAGAGAGAGAGAGAGAAAGCAACCTGCTGATCGTGGGACCTAACAGGTGGGATGTCTTCAAGAGGGAAGGTAATGTTAAGCTGATAACGCTGATGACTATGTATTAGCAGGTAGATCCAAAGAGAGCGTGATGCAGAATTTTAGAGTTCTATTTGAATGATTGAGCAGTTACAGGTAAAGAGCTGTATGATTTTAGGTAGACGAAAGCTACTGTATGCTGTATTTGGAGAATTTGCCTCACAAGACAAATACATTCCAGACATACGAGTATACAGTGTTTGTGTGTGTGTGTGTGTGTGTGTGTGTGTGTATGTGTTTGTACAAGCACCTGCGCACTGTCTCATACCTAAATACATACGCCCTCATTCATTTTTGTGTAAATGTGGCGTCCGTCGATGAGCTGCCACTGTCTGGTATAGGTGGAGTGGACGAGAGGATTGGCTTAATCAAGCACCATTGTTTAATTATGCACTGACGTCCAGGAATCGATGGCCGAGATCCCTGAATGGGCTCAGCCACTGACTCCGATGGACAGCGTGAATATATATATATTTTTTTAATGTTACTGCTATTTTCATTACTGGTAGTCTTAATACTATAGTTATAGTGGTAGCAGAAGTAGGAGGGATGGTATGGTTATTATTATTATTTATTTTCATTATTATTATTAATCGATTTATTTTTTGTCTATCACAGTCATCCTATTCGACTGGTAGTGTTTATAGTATGGGGTTTCGGATTCTATCCTGCTTCCTTAGGAATCCATCACTTTTTCTCACTATGTCCGCTGTTTCTAGGAGCACACTCTTCTGCATGAGTCCTGGAGCTACTTCAGCATCTAGTTTTTCCAAGTTCCTTTACAGGAATCTTGGGGTCGTGCCTAGTGTTCCTATGATTATGGCTACAATTATTATTATTATTATTATTATTATTATTATTATTATTATTATTATTATTATTATTATTATTATTATTATTATTATCTGCATTGGTAATAGGGACTATGGTGGTGTCATCATTATAAGAATCATCATAATGTTGTTCTTGTTGCGGACGTCGATGTCCACAGCTGTTGCGATAAGAGATTACGAAAGCAGATTTAGGCATAATGATTATGATGATGATTATTATTATTATTAAATTTCCATTATTACTGTTGCGAGTATGAAACTGATATAAGGAAAGAAACGCCAAACACACCTGACTAAATGACAGCAATCTCGTATTTTTGTTTCTATTTATCCGATCCCCAATATTCAAAGGACCTTTTATCGTATATAAATTAGACATTACGTATCATGTATTTCTCAGTTTTTCCTTTTTTCAATCGGGAAAACTTCAGAACGCTGACCTGACTTCCGTTTTCCCATAAGCTTAACGTCGACTTATGGATGCATACCGCATTGTAGCATTGAAGCGGCTCTCTGAGTGTTCGTCTTTGCAGGACTCCTGGCTGCAACCCCTTTCATTCCTTTTACTCTACCTCCGTTCATATTCTCTTTCTTTCATCCTACTTTCCATCCTCCCCTAACGATTGATTCGTGGTGCAACTGCGAGGCTTTCCTCACGTTACACCTTTCAGACCTTTTTATTCTCATAGGCCCCAGCGCTTGGCATTTGGTCTAAAATTGATCTAGTCTGTTCTATTCATTTCTATTCATATCATGAAATATGATAATCCTCCTCAATATTATTGATTTGTTCAGTAATAAGTAATTTTTATCTGATTTTTTTTTTTTTTTTTTTGGACGGCACCTCTTATTCCCTTTAATAACTTACTTTCTCCTAATCGGCCACCATTACTTTGACCACCATTCCGAGAGATACGCATATCATTTGCAAAGATGAGGCCTCCACCTTCCTTTCGTTGGAAATATGGAAGCAGGTTCGTCGGAAGATAATACCCCTTTTCATTCACGTAATGACATAAGCCTTTCAAGAGGCCCCGAATACGTAGGCCTTCCCTTTGCAGGTATAAATATACCTTTCCTTTACTGGAAGATGAAATCCTTTTCTGCTCTAAAGAAGAATCACATGCGTTCCTTGCTGGATAATATACGTCCATAGTTTAACTCGAGATATTAACTTTTCTCATTACCCAGAGAAATTCGCGCCCTCCCTCCCAAGAAGATATGATGAATCTTTTCCTTATCAGGAAACCGCTCTCACCTTCCTTCCCCTTGATTTCAAGAAATACGCCATGCCTTTCGTTTCAGCAGTCATTCGTCCACGGTCTGCAGAATTTCTCCCCCTCACTAGGGTTCCTGTTTCCTGCATACGAAATGAACTGGCGAAGTCAGGGAACGGGAATCTGTGGGAATTTCGCGTCGGGTGAGTCACAGACTTTAAAAGCGGCCTCACTTATACTCTGTTTTTTTTTTTCATCTGTCCATCCGCCTGTGGTGTTTGCGCATGGTAACACTGCGTCCCGGGCTTTGAATAATATCCTATTTCGGATCTTAACGGTGTAATTCGCATACAGTAAATTATTAACACACGTTTCAGTTGCAAACGTACACCCAGATATTCTTTTATTTACCTAAAACTTACACAAAGCGTAACTATTTACAGCCTGGGACGCAGTGTTACCATGCGAAAACACCACAGGCGGATGGACAGATGGAAAAAAACAGAGTATAGTCATTTCAACGTCTGTTTTGGGTGCAGTTCGCAGGTCAATTTCAGCTGTCATAGGTTAAGAGACCGTGCTGGCGTAAGGCAGCCTTAATACGAACCGATCAATCAACCAGGTTATTTCATAGTCGTGGTTACCTTTTTATTCTGTCAGCCCTCAGATCTTAAAAACGACTGAGGCTAGAGGGCTGCAAATTGGTATGTTGATCATCCACCCTCCGGTCATCAATCAAACCAAATTGCAGCAATTCAGCCTGGGTAGTTTTTGTTTTAGTTAAGGTTAAAGTTAGCCATAATCATGCGTCTGGCAACGTTATAGGTGTCAACAATACAGGCCACCATCGGGCCTTTAGTACAGAAAACTCGATTGCATTTTCTACACGTTTTCTTATGTCAAGAAGATGCAAAAACCAGCTCTTCATCGTCAATGTCATCACCATCTTATTCCTCTTGTTATTAATGTCGTTATTCATAGTAAGAACAGTAATATCTCTAGTAGTAGTGAGGAGACCTCTCTTTGCTCCATTTTGGTGGAATTGATTCCTGTGAGGGCCTAGTCACTTCGCCCTCCGACCTCTCTCAAGAACAAAAAGGAATTGATTTAAAATAGGAGCTCCTCTGTCCCCCACCCCACCCCATCTCTCTCTCTCTCTCTCTCTCTCTCTCTCTCTCTCTCTCTCTCTCTCTCTCATAACCATTCTCGGAGGGTTCTATGACCTCCGACGTTCCCAACACATCTCTGGTGATCCCTGTGTCACACTCCCCTTCCTTTTAGATCCCCATCTCTCTCTCTCTCTCTCTCTCTCTCTCTCTCTCTCTCTCTCTCTCTCTCTCTCTCTCACAAACTTTCCCCATCTCATACTTTTCCAGCCCTACACCATCTCTCTCTTCTCTAGGCCAATCACATTTGAGAGCCCTCCTGCACGTTGAGTCCAAGGAGAGCATCTGTGTGTGCATTATGCCTTTGGTGCATTATCATTGGCCCGTGGGTCCCTCAGGGACGCCCGTGGTTTTTGGGGTATCGTCAAATATTTCATATTGTGAGCCTTTTGCATTTCTTTGTACCCGCTAAGGTTGCGGTCTCAAGGGAGAATTTGTTTGGGGTATCTATTTGCCTTTTACAGCTGCGGCCTCCCGTGAGATGAGGTCAGGTATCGTTCGTGTGTTTGAGGGTCGTGGTTTGAAGGTAGACGTATTCTCTCTTTAGACTTTGGACATAACTATACTCTATTTTTTTCCATCTGTCCATCCGCCTGTGGTGTTTGCGCATGGTAACACTGCGTCCCGGGCTTTAGATAGTTACATTCAACAATGATAATAATATCCTATTTCAAATATTAACGGTGTAATTAGCATACAGTAATTTATTAAAACACTTTTCAGTTGCAAATGTACACCCAGATATCCTTTTAATTACCTAAAACTTACACATAGCGTAATTATTTAAAGCCCAGGACGCAGTGTTACCATACGCAAACACCACAGGCGGATGGACAGATGGAAAAAAACAGAGTATAGATGTTTCTTTGTGCAAGACAAGATTGAGGTTTAAAGGGATATGCTGTGGATGTGTCTTTACTTCTTTTACGCTGTGTTTTGAAGGGTAACGTAGGTATTCTTCTTATTACTCCTTAGCATTGTAGTTTGAGATGAGATATAGAAACACTACATGGATTTGGTTGCTTTATTTCTCTAGTGTAGAGGCGAACAAGCAATGCTTGCATAGCCGAGGCCCAAAGAAAGCAGGATTAAGAGGAAGGAATGAGTCCATAGCTTCTTTAATAGTTTTCAATCGGGTAAAGGCTATAGAACCCAATTGTTTTGCTAGACCTTGAGGGTATTAATGGTCCGGTTCCCCGCGAGACTTTTCGTAGGATGGAATTGCTAACACCAGGATCATCTCTTGTTTGGGATGAGGTTGCTACCCTCACGCCCGTCTCTCAGTAAGGGGTTGATCTTACGTTGACTTTTATAATAAAGTTAAGACGACTGACAGAATTTCCAGAAAGTGTTGAAACACAAGATAATCAAGTAAAAAATGCGCCGAAGTTTCCTCGTAGCAATCGAGTTTTCTATACAGTGTATAATTCTGTATGAGCCGTGGCCCATGGAGTTTCCAGTCACGGCTGGGGGTGGCCTGTCCTATAGCGTTGCCGGACACATGATCATGGCCAACATTAACCTTAGATAAAATAAAAATCACTAAGGCTAGACGGCTGCAATTTGGTATGTTTGATGTTTGGAGGGTGGATGATCAAGATACCAATTTGCAGCTCTCGCCTCAGTAGTTATTAAGATCTGAAGGTGAACAGAAAAAGTGCGAACGGACAGACAAAGCCATCACAATAATTTATTTTTTTTCTTTTTACAGAAAACTGAAAATGTACTTACGTGAAAATCTGATGGAAAATAAAACTAAATTTCCTAGTAAAATAAAAGTAGATTTAAACTATAAAGTAATGTCTTTTCTCGTCGGAAAAATCTATCTCTCTGTGACCCACAGCCGATGGAACCAGATCCTTCCAAGTCATCATGTTTTGTGGTTCCTCAATGTCCAGTGCACGTAGAGACTCCTTCTGTAGGAGGTAGTAGTGTTTCCATTGTCTTTCGGGTGTTCCCAGCGGAGTCCTGTTGGAAACTAGAAGAAATTATTAGTTAAGCTGCATGCTTGTGCTCTTCTGCCGAATTCTGTTTACCCTGGGCGAGGACGGAGTCAACTTTAAGCATTCTATTACACCAAAATTGTGAATGATAGGTCATTGGTCAAGTCGACTCTGATGGGTCTTAAACCAAAGTGCAGAGAGAGAGAGAGAGAGAGAGAGAGAGAGGAGAGAGAGAGAGAGAGAGAGCCTCCAGTTATTCTTTCATGCCTGATTCAGTATTACCTCTTGCTTAATCTGCCGAGTTTTTCTCTTCCACTCAAGTAAATACACAGTTCTACCCTTTTAAGTATAATCTTATAGCTTTCAAAGAAGGGGCTTTCGCCTTTTCGGATCGTCTTTTTTTTTTGTTTTTTTTTTTTTTTTTTTTTTTAATTATGTCTGGCCAGTTTCAGTTGCTTCCTACATAGGCCTTTTCTGTAAAACAACGCGTGATCGACCTCCAGCTTAACTGGGACGCATGGACTTTTTCCCCTCTCGCATATGTTGTAGACATATTCCTTTTAACGTAAATTAAGACGTGTTAAATCTAGAGTTAAATAGAGCCTTGTTTCACCAATGAAGATTAAAATAAATACGTTACATTCTATTAAAAATAATTTTTCTGTACTGTTAACGTGCACATTATTTATTTTCTATATTTTCACTCGAATAAATTACTCATAAATATCCTATCATAAAATTCCCGTATCTTGAACTTAACGCAAAACATCTTTTTCATACCTTTTTAGGTTTTGCTACCCTCCACCCCCCCCCCCCCCAACAAGAACAACAAACAACAAGCAGCAACAACAACAACAACAACAAAGGAGTTTGTAGGCTTACTCCCCGAGTAAGAGAAAATAATGTAACTTTTAAAGGTTGACCGACTAGAAAGATGTACCTACTGCCTTTGTTTGCGTCGAATCCCAGGTGTGTTTATAAGACCCTATTAAAGCTACCTGGATCTCTCGACATCCCATGACGCCCCATCCTTTATTATTTTTTCCTTAGACCAGTTTTTTCACTCATTTGTTTTTCTTTTATTTTCTATATTAGAATTTCTCTTTATCCTACGTTAAATGAATGAACACGCGGTTTGAATGACATTAATATAATAATAATAATAATGATAATACAAAGAAAGCGAAGAAGACTAAGAATCACTCAAGCACTCGTCTGCCGCAACTCACGAGGTCTTTAATTATCCTCAGTACAAGATCCCTCAGAAGACTCTGAGTGGACGAAGGGTTCTTGAAATCGTCACGTGATGCTCTCTCTCTCTCTCTCTCTCTCTCTCTCTCTCTCTCTCTCTCTCTCTCTCTCTCTCTCTCTCTCGAAGTGGATTGTAGTGAGGACGAATATAGAGGAAGAATTGCAACAACTATGACTGATATTTCTGGCCGTAGGCAGACAAACGAAGACCAATAGACAGACCCTAAAGACCAATAGACAAAACACGCTTAAAGACCAATAAACAGACACCCAAAGACCAGTAGAAAAGACACCCAAAGACCAATATACAATAAAGCCAAAGACCCATAGACAAGGCACCCAAAGACCAATATTCAGACATACAAATACTTGATTTCCAACCATGTGCATTTTCGTACGTATTGACTTACTAGCACATATGTTGTGAATTTCTACCACTTTGTATCAGTCCTCTGAAGATGGCTCCACAACCATTTTCCATTTCTTCCCTGTGGTGCTATATATATATACATCTATATATATATATATATATATATATATATATATATATAATATATATATATATATGTGTGTGTGTGTGTGTGTGTGTGTGTGTGTGTGTGTGTGTGTGTGTGTGTGTGAAACAACCGAGTGGTTGCTAGGCCTTTTGACACACGGTCCTTTGGCCTTGAAAGTAAATATATTCGGTTCGTTTTCATTTTTATTTTTGCAGCGCAATACAAGCTGGTTAAATGTCTTTTCGCTCCCACCGAATGTTGTTAATATTTGAGAGGTAACTCGCCCATGAAACTTTATGTTCTTTATGCGGCTGACTGAATGTTTGGTGGTTACCTGTACGTTTCCTCACATTTTGTGGGGACCTACGGGCTGCTCTAGGAGCAAGAGCCCGTGCTGGCATTAGGCCAGCTTAATCTCAAACAACAACTTCATGGGGATCTTTGGCCGAGTATGGATTCGTTTCCTTAAAACGCGGAGCTTTGTTGACCTCATTATGACAGGACATTTCAGTGGAGATTTTCCGAAGTGTGATGGAAGGCCCTGCTGTGTCAGAGACCCTCCTCCTCTGTATCACGGAGGCAATTGATGGTGTTCCCTTCTGTTTGGAAGAACGTTGTTGCAGCTTCGTCCTTTGTGCTTATATGTAGAAGGGCATCTCCTGTCTTTGATGGACGCCCTTCCTATTGCTCTGTGGGTTTTTTTTTTTTTTTTTTTTTTTTTGTCAAGTGCTCTTTGGGTAATTTGTCTATTGGTCTTTAGGTGTCTGACTATTGGTCTATGGGTGTCTTTGTCTATAGGTTTTTGAATGTCTTGTATATTGGTTTTACGGTGTCTTTTCCACTGGTATCTGTCTATTGGTCTTTGGGTGCCTTATCAATTGTTCTTTGGGTGTTTTGTTTATTTGTCTTTGGGTGTCTGTCCATGGACGTCTGTCTATTGGTCTTCGTGTGTTTTGTCTATTGGTCTTTGGGGTCTGTCTATTTATTAGGCCTAGGGTTTTTGATTAATCATATATTGCCAATATGTTCGCTGTGACCTATGGAATGTGAAGAACAGTGGAGAAGCAACGACCCGAGAAAGCTGATGAATAGTTTTTGTGTATGGCGTGAGATAAAACTGCATAGTTAGACAAGTCAATGTACTCAATTCATGAACTCTTCTGAAAGTGCCTTTGTGAAACTGGTTGCAGCCAGTATTGTGAGGCGCTAACAAAGTGTGCGTTCGTATGTGCGTGTGCGCCTCTTCTATTGAAAATGTATGATACCCAAGTCTATGGGGGGATTTTGATAGAGGCGTCTTTGGAAGGAAGACAAGGTGCCGTGGTGCTCTCCGAAGTGGTTTTTTATTAAGTGTGCGAAATAGTCCGGCTGCTTGGGTGAGTTTGAACTGTTTAGCCAAAGAGTGGCTTGTTATCTATTTGACATTTTTGTGAGGATATTCAATCTTTAATCTCTGATTGTTAAACTTGTGTGTGTACTTATGGGATGTGTTCTGTGTCTTTGAAACAGACGGTTCTGGCAATGGGGGGACCGAGAAGGAGTCCCGATGGGGGAAATAGACTTTTGGTGACTATAACTGTTCAGACATTTTTGTTGGGGTTTTAATTGAATTGATTCATTATTTATTCATTGTTAATAAATGTATTTTCTTATGATGCAACTCTCACATTTTCATTACCTGTTAGAGTGGAGAGAAAGAGGTGAAGAGAGAGAGAGAGAGAGGTGTCAGTGCTAGAGAGAGGTGGAGAGAGAGAAAGAGAGGTTTGTTTGTGGTTTGCCTTGATGCTCGAGATACACGTTTACCAAATGAATAATGAGGAAATAACCTCATTACATATTTCTCTTCGCTTGTCTGCCTGAATCTAGAAATATCAGTCACAGTTGATGCAATTCTCCCTCTATATTCATCTTCATTACAGCCACTTCGAGAGAGAGAGAAAAAGCATCACGGGACGATTTCAAAAACCCTTCGTCTACTTAGTGTTTGTTGCGGAGGGCACTGGCTGTGTTCGCTTTTACTTTGGAAATCGGCCTTCAAGTCACACCTTTATTCTTCTGCACACACCAATTGCATCTGGAAGGACAACCTGTCTTTCCCCAGGTCCTGCTTGTCTCCACGCTGCCAACCTCCGGAGTCGTGAAAAGGCCTGATTCTGTTTTATAGCTGGTGGGGATATAAGCCGTAGTTACTGAACCTTGGCAGTGTGCTGCATCCAATGGTTTCGGACGCCTTTCTGACTACGAGAGCATTTTTGGAACTGGTATGTGTGGTGTGGCCACTTAAATTAAATTTATCGTTCATGTATACCTTGATGTTGGGTTAATTAGATAGCCTGTATTTATAAGCAATTTGTTATGTAAGTGTGATGTTTGTATGATTTAGGATTAAAGTTCTTGTCTACAAAGTAATAGCTTCCTTTCCATCCGTCTCTTGTCCTATCGTGCGAGAGTGTCTTGTAGGTAAAAGGTCCACCTTCATCACGATTTTTATGAGGTTTCTTAGGATATAATTGATATTTGTGATGAATACTTACATTTGTTTACTATTGTCTTTTATCCTCTGTGTATTTGTCTGTGTATTTGCTTCGTGGACGATCTTGTTCGTTAGACTTAAATTAACCTTTGTGTGTTCATGCCACTCATTGTTCTTTAAATATTTCAGCCGTATGTAGCTATATTTATATGTGTATATATTATATATTATATATATATATATATATATATATATATATTATAAAATATATATAGTATGTATGTACATATTGGCAATATTATATATATATAATATATATATATATAATATATTTATATGTATATATATATATAATATATATATATTATATATTTATATATATATATCATATATGATATATATATATATATACTATATTTATTATATATATCTATATATATATATAGGTATTCATATGTATATACTACATAAATAGGTAAAACTGAAGACCGCTACCGGTGCCTCCATGGTTCCCACCAGTCGCCGACCGGGACAGTTACCGTCATTTTTTGTTCTTTATGTTTGCCTCTTGCTTATGTTTGTGATATTCAGTAACTTTTGTATATGCTTTTGCGTACATTGGCAAGGAGCTGGTCCTAAACACGGCTCTCGTTTTGCATATAAACATGTACCTAGTGATGGGCAAACGTAGTGGGGATGCGGTAGTGGTCTTGCGTTTTACATTATATGTATATATACATATATAAATATATATATATATATATATATATATAGGATATATATATATATATATCTATATATTTTATCATATAATGCATCAACTAAGCAGTTGAAAACCGAAGTATTTTCTTTCTAGAGAGGGTAAGGTTCACTCAAATCCGATCACTCTTCAAGTGTGGAATATAGATGAGGGTACCCATAAAATGCGTTTTTTGTAAAGAGCAGAACGTATAAGAAAACGAATATATGGGTAACTAATTTAAATAGGATCCTTTCTCGTTTAATTGGCGTTGATGCATTACAAAATCTGATGGTTTGAAGAATTGTCGTGACAAACCTAACCGTTAACAGATTTACCCGAAAAATCAACTTCTAATATGACATCTTGTGTGTGCTATCGGAAAAATCAGCAAAAAACGGCCAAATGCAGGGAGATTAGTCAGTATTTAAAGGAAAGGATTTGTGTGTGTGCGGGTGTAAAGGAAAAATACCATTTAGGTCTACGCCTCATTAAACGTCAATGTCAAGTAAAGTTTTCTAATTACATAGAACCAAAAGGCTCTATTTTAGTTAGTTTAGCTTCAGAAAAAGCAGAGGTGCGCCATATTGAGTTCTCGTTACTTTGCTTACCGTCAAGATGACTACTGCCAGTTGTGTTGTCCTTTGCTGTGGACAGCGAGTCAAAGAGCCATTCGATTAAGGCAAATGAGTCTACAGCCGAAAATACAGATCTGAGAGTAACCCTCAGTTTAAATTGTGGTCATTTGTAGATGAAGCATCAGTTCTCTGAGGAATTATTGATGTGTGTGGCGAAAAAGATGGACTTTTATTGCAGTTTCTAAATTACGGGGAGATATCTCTCAACCCAATTCATTATTAACGACGATAACACACCAATATTATTAATGAATAGTACCACAATTAAGTACTTTCACTTCTGAGCAGTCCTTGTAGACATGAACTCAGATCATAAATCGCTATACGAGATACGACGAGAGGTACGCGCCTCTCTCTCTCTCTCTCTCTCTCTCTCTCTCTCCTCTCTCTCTCTCTCTCTCTCTCTCTATCTCTCTCTCTCTCTCTCTCTCTCTCTCTCTCTCTCTCTCTCTCTAAAAATGTTGCAAGTGCTCACGGGTTGATTTTCAGACCTTAGAGGACCGCTGTGTTATCTCGTTTCTGAAAGTTATTTGCATAACCTTAAAGTATGAACACAATAAAGGTTTATCAGATCAATTTATATTCACCGTCCATAAAACTGAAACAGGAAAAATAAGATAAAATCGAGGGATATTGAAACGCATTTGATAAATTTAGTTAAAATTAATTTAATAACTAAAAGTTAAACATATCAAAGTGTAATAACATATAAGTGACAAATGAAATTAATTACTCAAGGGGAATTGTAAATCAATGGCACTCAAATGAAACAAATTACGACAAAATTCAAAGAATCAGGGCAATCGCCCTTTCTAAATCCACACACACATCACTACACAACACTAGATGACAGGTCACCTCAAAAGTTGAGCCAAGAAGCTGTTCGTTCTGTCCTGCATTCGGGTTTTGTTGGGGATAAGAGACAAGTTATACAATTACCACGAATGCAGAACTGACAAGGTTTTCATGAACATAAAAAACTTTACAATAATTATCAAGTTCGTTGTCAAAAATAAATTCCAAATATAATAGTGTGCAATTTCAACATATTTATTAAATGTAGTGAATTAATTGGGGGTGTGTGTCAATACAATTTTGGGTGATATCACGCCCATACAGTGTACTACGCACATATGCATACACACCCCTAGAGGGGCACGCAAAGGAGCGATCAGAGCTTGGAATAAGGATCAGAGGGGCGAACTACTACCCTTCCTTTCCACTCCCGAATCCAGATCTCTTGACCTAATGGCTTCTCTGGCAAGAGGCACAAACAAGACCCAGTTACACCTTCCACTCTTACCATACGTGATATGCGCAATACACTCACCAAGAACAATTTCATAGATATATCTTTACAAAACATATGGGCATGCGAATACATTTGGTTTTCACATGAATACAAATACAGTAACATAGTTCCTGTCTGTCGATTACTTGACAGACGGCAATACGCAGTGAAAATCAATGAATAATTTCTTATGAGACAGACACTAATAACTATAATAAAAGACAAACAGCACGGAAACAAGTGAATACTCAGAAACGTTAGGAAATAAAATCGTTGTGAGAGGAATTCCTCACAATATGTACTGTTTTCTAATAAGCCCTTTGATATGAAATCCAGTTTTAGCTTTCAGTCGTAGGTTAGATCATGAGTGCAGCTGTCATGGTTCTTGCTAATCATTGAATGATTATAGATTAATGAATTTTATACAGGCCGTAAGGCACAACGCTTATGGTTCCTGACTAAATTATTGCATCAAGTATTGAGAGGCACGATGCAAATGCTATGTGGTGAAGAAGCGATTGTATGAACAAAGTGGACTGTATGTTAAATGTTGTTTCTTCTACTCGGTTTTTTTCCATCTATCCATCCGCCTGTGGTGTTTGCGTATGGTAACACTGCGTCCAGGGCTTTAGATAGTTACATTCTGCTTACATTCAACAATAATAACAATATCCTATTTCGAATATTAATGGTGTAATTCGCATGCAGTAAATTATTAAAACACTTTTCAGTTGCAAATGTACGCCCAAACATCCTTTTATTTACCTAAAACTTAAACATAGCGTAACTATCTAAAGCCGGGGACGCAGTGTTACCATACGCAAAAACCGCAGGCGGGTGGACAGATGAAAAAAATAAAAAACAAGAGTATAGTCAAAAACTGCTAAAAGCCTTATAACAACTACACCACACTCCCCTTCCGGTTTCTAAATTACGGGGAGATATCTCTCAACCCAATTCAGTACTAACAGGGATAACACACTAAAATTATTAATGATTAGTACCACAATTAATCAATTCCACTTACTGAGCAGTCTCTATAGACGTGAACTCGAAGCATAAGTTGCTGTAATATACGGAGAGAGGTACTCCTCTCTCTCTCTCTCTCTCTCTCTCTCTCTCTCTCTCTCTCTCTCTCAAGGGTTGATTTTCAGACCTCAGAGAGGTTGCTATATGTCACCTGGTTTTTATGGGTTACTTTGGTATCTTCAGAGTATGGAAACTATAGTACAAGTAAACTAGATCAAATTTTATTCAGCATTCACTAAAACTGGATCACAGAAATGTGAAATAAAATGGATGGGCATTGAAACACACTCGTTGAATTTAAACTTGAAATTTATTTAATAACTGCAGGTTTAACCTATTAATTGGGTAATTATATAGGAGATAAATGGAGATGAATTGTTCAAAAGAGATTACAGTTCAGTGCTACTCCACGAACCAAAGTTACAACAATAAGTTTAAAAGAATAAGGGCAGTTACCTTTTCTAAACACACACACACACACACACACACATATATATATATATATATATATATATATATATATATATATATATATATATATATATGTATATATATATATATATATATATGTGTGTGTGTTCGATATATATATATATATATATATATATATATATATATATATATATCGAACTACAAATGTCCTTTAATATCTAATTCGCTCTACCTTGGAATTAATATATTTTCATATATGCTTAACGAGGGGGAATTTATAAAGCGATAATAGAATTGGCCATCGACAGGCGCGAACCAGCGACCTCTCAATTCCAGGACTGGCAGTGAAGCCCCAGACCACCCCGCCACCCTCGGTTAAGCATATATGAAAATATATTAATTCCGAGGTAGAGCGAATTAGATATTAAAGGACATTTGTAGTTCGATATATGTATATGAATCACGGTAATGTGATAGACTTATATATATATATATATATATATATATATATATATATCTATATATATATATATATATATATATATATCTATATATATATATATATATATATATATATATATATATATAGATATATATATATATATATATTATATATATATAATATTATATATATATATCACAACACGTCACTGTGAGAGCCAAGAATCTGTTCATTTCCGCTCTGCATTCGAGTGTTACTTTGGGGGGAAAAGGAGACAAATTATTGTTAGAACATTAGTCTAAACATAATTGATTCTCAGTTTTGTCTATATCACCGAAGGCTGGGTCGGTCGGTCGGTCGCTGACCAGAATGTAAACAAACTCCGCCCGAGTTGGCGAGAGCCGCGAGACACTGTGGTCTGTAGTTAGTAGGAAAATGAAACGAAGGCAGAAAGAACGTAGAAGTCGAACTAATGGCGAATAATGCCACTCTAATACATAACCGCTCTAAAAGCTATAACGGTTAACGCGAATACACTACCACATGTAATATTTACAGCACATACATCAAGAAAATAAAATAAGTCATTATCGTTTTCTTAAAAATGAGGATAAATGTATTAATGTATGTATCAGTAGAAGGATCCACAGTGATATTCTTGTTTATCCAGACGAAATATATTTGTGGAAATATCTACAAATATATTTCATCTGGATAAACAAGAATATTACTGTGGATCCTTCTATTGATTTCTTAAAACCACGATACGGTAAGAATATTACTGTTGATCCTTCTATTGATTTCTTAATAGCACGATACGGTGTTTTTATATTGCAGTGTTAACATACCTAAAACTGTACAATAGTTAATAATTTATACATCTCTATGCTAACAGGACCACAGAAAGTCATACTTAAGATTATCATGGAAAGAACCAAACTGAGTGATGTAAGAGGGTCATCCTCAAATCGATGTGGTTCATTGACCCTCGCTATCATTTTCACACAATTTAGGATATGAAAATCACTGAAGTCATAGTATCAGATTGTTTTAAAGTCTTAGTTCAGCAAATTTTGAAAAGTGCTCACGTGTTGAACCGTTAATTGGACAAGGCGGTCGAGGTAGGAAATGGACACAATGAAGCAGAGACCGTTTTACTTATTTATATACAAATTCAGAATCTTTCTTGTTCCATGTCATTATAATTTCTGGTCAATCAATTGTTGATGTTTAATAGACATTAGACTTTCTTGTAGACAAGACAAACGCACTATTACATAATGGTTCCTTTTAGTGATAGCTCTTGTTGAATTTCCAACTGAAGTCATAATTAGTTATATAGTTTTCTCGCTAATTTATGTAATGAAGGCTGGATTAACCCCTTGATCCTTCTCCTGCCATAACCACAAAGCCAACCTTCATTGTCTTGTAAATTCCACCAGTTATTTTTTTTTTAAGGTAACTTTAATCTCTAATGTTATATCGTGTGGACCGTGCACTTCTGCCGCACCCGAATGTTGCCACCAAGGTCGGCAGCCATCGTGAGTACGCTCGCTGCTGTGTGGTCTTGAGCCACTGACATGTGGTCTGGGTCGCCACAAGTTATTGCTAATATATTGTAAGCACCTTTCCTCCTGCATGCTGAATCAAAAGGGGATTAGGATTAGATCTCGAGAATAAATTAGTGTGTATGAGAACAGTTGGTCCTGCTTGTTTTCCTCTGAAGCAACCTTCAGGTCCAACATATTCGATCTGTTTTAACGTAATACCAATATCCTCCGTACCGACTTCTTTCATGCGTTGATTCTTGTTCATTCCTTTCAGGGACGTTAGTTTCTCCTTTTCTCTTGTTTACTCTTCTAAGGTCTTTCTTATCCATTTAATACTCTCTCCATTATTTCCATTTTCAGTGGGCTATTGTCGTTGATTCCTATTGGTGGTCTTCTTAAGGCCCCCAGACACTGAACGATTGTCTGTATCGTTCGCAAAAACATGTGTATGGGCTTGTCTGAATGCAAAAGTGGGAGGAGCTTCGTGTCTGAACGATCTCAGTGGGAATCTGTCAAGACCAGGTTGCTGTTTTGCTACTTAAGTCTGTCATACAGAGGTCGTTCAATGTAGTATGTGTTTGTCTGCCGATATAATGCTGTCGCGCGCGTCTCCTCTAGAGATGATGCCGTGTCTTCCCGAGACAAAATATTTGTTCAGACTGAAATCGGTGCAGAGATCGTTCATACTGTCTGAATAGTGTGTGTGTCGATAACGACAATCGTTCAGACAGTCGTTCATACAATCGTTCAGACTGGGTAAGAATAGAGAAAATATAGATAGTTCCCTTTCAAATGACAGGAAGGGAAATAAAGATGGTCATCTGCTGTAAACTAGAAAAGTGTAGCGACCAAAATTCTGTGTTTATAGCCAACTGAAGCTTTTCTTTCTTTCTTTCTTTCTTTCTTTCTTTCTTTTGGCAAGAAAACTGCCTCCTAGTCTTGCTTATGATGAATTATGCTACCTTCCAGTCACAGTGATAATTATTGATGCAGGTGGTCCTTTTTTCTCTTAATTCAAAGAAGTGAGCGTCCGTTAGTACTCACACACGCCCCTCTTGGGGTTGGTGCAATCGGTATCACCCAAAAGGTAATTGTAACTTCGCTTCATTCTTACGCAGTCTCCCGTGTAATCAGGCTCAAAGCTTACAAAGTCACTGGCGTTAATGGAACGGCCATCAAGCCATCCTGAAGAGATAAGCGCTCCCACCCAATACTCGGCAGTCACTGAAAAAAATAGAGATAAGAGCTCCGTAGCTGCCTAGGCATTACCAAAGGACTGTAAAGGAGAAAGGTTCATATGTCAGTGCTGTCAAAATCATTGTTTTGGGTGCAAGGATGGGGAAAAAATAGTTATAGAGAGCAATGGGAAGAGATTTTGCAGGAATGATGAGGAAAATGATAAAGCCAGACCCTGGACTGGACAAGAATTCGGACAGAAAGTGGAAAATGCAGAGTAGACTGAAGAGAGGTCATGACATCTCTCCACTCCATGGAGGGGACAGGAATGTGCTGAGGACCAAATGATTTCCTCCATCATGCGGGAAACAGGAAGACCGAGAACTCCATTACCTACCTCCTATCCCTATCATGTAGTCAGCGAGGGCATGGAGGCTGACTGGAGTGGCCAGGTCGCCCCCTCGTTTCTGGCATACCGATCGCGCGTCAGACCATGTGTAGTTCTTCTCCAGAAGGTTGACACAGCCGACGTTCGGTACCTGTTCATATGGTACCGGGCAGGGACCTATTGGAGTAAAGTAGCTTCAGTTCGATCCCGTGTAGTCATTGCTAAGAAGACTCGCAGTGATTATCTTAGGGCTTACATGCATGTATGTTTTAGTTTCCTGCAAAGTAAACTATTGGGATGGCTTTGTCTGTCCGTCCGCACTTTTTCTGTCTGTCCTCAGCTCCTAAAAACTACTGAGGGTAGAGGGCTTCAAATTGGTATGTTGATCATTCACCCTTCAATCATCAAGCACACCAAATTGCAGCCCTCTATCCTCAGTAGTTTTTACTTTATTTAAGGTAATAATCGTGAGGCTGGCAACGCTGTAGGACAGGCCGCTACCGGGCCGTGGCTGAAAGCTTTATGGAATACAGCTCATACAGCATTATACCGAGACTACTGAAAGATAGCTCTATTTTTGGTGGTCTTGATTATATGCTGTACAGAAAACTTGATTGCGCAGAAGAAACTTCGACGCATTGTTTACTTGTTTATTTTCTGAACCCCAATGGTTAGTAGCATTTCGAACACAAATATAAAAAACAATGTAGACTTGATAAATGAATGAGTATGTAGATTACTATAACAGATTCACAGCATGCATCTGGTGCCCACCCGTCCCTTACGACGCACTTGATTGGTTGTTGATAAGCCAATCACAGAACTGAAAACTCGTCAGCATCTGCGTTCCGACCTCTACTGACGGATATGTCTTGCAAAAATTATAAGTTTCATAACAACTCAGTTTTACCCAAAGAAAAGTAGTTTCCCAATTTCATCGCTAAACATCATCAAACCAATGATTTAAGGATTATAATGATATAAGAATTATGTACTTCAATAAAGTTAATGCTGAAATATGTTTAGTGAAAGAAGCATGAAATTTTTAATATAAAATATATTCTTTCATTCCTTACATGACATCGCAGTGCATAAAGCATTTATCGTCTTGTATTTCATAGTGTTTTGTAACTCAAATGCCACGGATGACAATGCTGCCAAAAATTATAGGTAGGGCTATTAATATGAAAATAACAAGCGAAAGATTAAGACTATTAATCTCTCTCCCTCTCTCTCGTCTTCGTGTAATCACGTCCTGCTCACGTGATCAGTCGATGACGTCATCAACATGATCATGATCCCTCAACAGAAGAAGACTTATTGGGGAAAAATCGTCACTATCATTATCACTATCACCCTCTCTCATATCCTTTAGTGGAAATCTCTACAAGAAAATATCGTTACTTAGAGAGATATTAATACCTTATGGAAGAAAGTCATTCCTTCCATTGATTTTTATTTCACTACAATCTTTTCTCATTTTCTCCTATGTTCCTTTCATTATTCTTTTTTATTATATATATTACTATTTTACTCATAATTTTTCTATCATTATAATCGTTAAATCGTTGGCTTGACGATATTTAGTGATAAAATTGGGAAACACTACTTTTCTTTGGGTAAAACTGACGAGTAATGAAAGTTATAACTTTTGCGAGACATATCAGCCAGGAGAGGTCGGAACGTAAATGCTGACTATGTGAAGTTTCGAGAGACACTGACCAGTTTCCAGCCCTGTGACTGGCTTATCAACAGCCTATCAGGAACACCGTAAGTGACGGCGCTGGACACCAGATGCACGGGTGCTGTAACTATTATAGTGACTCTAAGCGTCGGAGTTTTTCAGCTGTTCTCAATTTTACAACATTATAAGTATTATTATATAACGAACATAATTGATGATCTGACAGAATTTATGTCTCTTACTTAAGAGAGCGGCCTTCTGGACATATCTTTCGCTGAAAAGACCTTAGTAATGTATGTAAAAGAAAGTCAGTTGGAATTTAACGGGAATGTTACTCTCAAATGTTGGTATAACTGTGGGTATATAATCCTGCATATATGACACAACGGGGTTACGCACCATCATAGCTGTCATACATATAAAATACATTAAATTTACTCATACCACGTAATAATATACATTCTATCTAAAATATTGTTTATATTACTTATAACGTTGTAAATGTTATGTAAAAACTATTGTTGTTCTGTCCTGTTTAAGGGACATTAATAAAAGGAATTCATCCCAAATGTGTTGAATGATAGTGGTGACCTTAAAGACTGAACTTAAAGAACTAAGAAGAAAGAAAGCATGAATCAATTCTCGCTTTCTTTTTTCTTCTCTTTAAATTTCACATAGCTGTGGTTCATATAAATAAATTCTCTCTCTCTCTCTCTCTCTCTCTCTCTCTCTCTCTCCAGATATTTTGTGAAATCTAATAATCGTGCCTGTTGTTTTAAAACAAGTTTTATTCCTGCTGTGACCATACCGTTGAATGATCATAATCATGTACTTGAATTATTAGCTCTTAAAGAAGTTCACAGTTCGTGTAAAAGCTGTCTATTTATTTACATCTGTTTAGCAGGCCGACGTGAGACTTAACTTTAAAGTTTAATTGAATCATAAGCTTACTGGTCCTTCGGCGCGAAGTCCAACAGTCTATGGTGCCGACATCATCCTCTTCCTCAAAGGGATCCACCAAGATGGTGTCGGTCAGATGACAGGTGATCCCATCGAAGCAGAACATGTTGCACCAGTCCCGGTTCAGCCCAGAGGCCGCGCAATCCATTTTCCATGGCAACTGGAGCTTCTCCGTCGTTGTGCCGTTAACCCGCGTCGCTCTCACCTTCCTAAGACTCCAAGTCAAGTCGATGACGGCTGCCCCGCCAAGCTCGGAGGAGAGCAGCGCCGTCAGGAGTAGGACGACGATGTGGGCCATTTCGAAAGAAGCTTCGGGAAGGAAGGATACAGCGTCAGGGACCCTGCAGGACGCTGCGCCCGATGTGTGCTTCGTTGAGCAGGACTCCTTCGCTAATGGCGGCACTCGGCCACGGACGTCGCCTGCTGGCTGGCACTCGCGTGTGTAAATACCAGGCCAGGTCTCATCAGTAATAAAATGTGGATGAAAAAGCGTATAATAATTTCATGGAGGGAATGTCCTCACGTGATGAAAGTTTGCTCAGGGAGAGAACGGTACGCTTGCTCTAAAAGGTCGCTGTAAAAACTCGCTGTAAAAGCTTTCAGACCAGGCTTGAATTAACTGTTGTTTGGTTAGAGTAATTTTTTAGGTCCACCAATGCTTAATTCTCGCCTTGACGCGCGTGTATTGGAAAGTTTTGCCAGTAATACTTACTGTCGGTACCCATGGTGATTGTCATCAAGTAAGGTGATACATTCAAACACATAACGGAGCCATTTGAATTTTTTTTTTAATTCCACTCGCTCCTCGATATGTTCTCGAGTTATTCTACAACTGTTAAAAGAAAAAGTAAAATCACATTCGCAACCATTAATTAAGCAACAGCAGTAATGGTAACAAAAGAATATAAAAGTGTATGAACACACAGAAGCATGAGAATTTGCCAGTACAGTTAGAACCAGTTAGAATCTAAAAACAGAGATCACTTTGAGAAGGAAAATCAAAATATATTTCAAAATATATTCTGAGCCAATTTTCCGCAGAGTCGATTCAGGATAAGTTTCTTGGGTCGGATAAAATTTCATTCTGCTGTCTTTAGGTCCTCATCAGAATTTGCTTGAAACAGGAATGTGCAATCCTTTAGACTAAGAGAATGTTACATTTTTCTCAACAATGTACACATATAGCTGAATGAAGAAGTCTTAACAGCTTTTTTCTTGCCATAGAAGCTGAATAAAGAGCTCTTAACAACTTTTGTCTTGCCATAGAAGCTGAATGAAGAGCTCTTAACAACTTTTGTCTTGCCATAGAAGCTGATGAAGAGCTTCTTAACAACTTTTGTCTTGCCATAGAAGCTGAATGAAGAGGTCTTAACAACTTTTGTCTTGCCATAGAAGCTGAATGAAGAGCTCTTAACAACTTTTGTCTTGCCATAGAAGCTGAATGAAGAGCTCTTAACAACTTTTGTCTTGCCATAGAAGCTGAATGAAGAGCTCTTGACAACTTTTGTCTTGCCATAGAAGCTGAATGAAGAGGTCTTAACAACTTTTGTCTTGCCATAGAAGCTGAATGAAGAGCTCTTAAAACAACTTTGTCTTGCCATAGAAGCTGAATGAAGAGCTCTTAACAACTTTTGTCTTGCCATAGAAGCTGAATGAAGAGCTCTTAACAACTTTTGTCTTGCCATAGAAGCTGAAGGAAGAGCTCTTAACAACATTTGTCTTGCCATAGAAGCTGAAGGAAGAGCTCTTAACAACTTTTTTCTTGCCATAGAAGCTGAAAGGAAGAGCTCTTTAACACTTTGTCTTGCATAGAAGCGAAGGAAGAAGCTTATAACAAACTTTTGTCTTGCCATAGAAGCTGAATGAAGAGCTCTTAACAACTTTTGTCTTGCCATAGAAGCTGAATGAAGAGGTCTTAACAACTTTTGTCTTGCCATAGAAGCTGAATGAAGAGGTCTTAACAACTTTTGTCTTGCCATAGAACTGAATGAAAGAGCTCTTAACAACTTTTGTCTTGCCAGAAAGAACTGAAGAAGAGTCTTAACAACTTTTGTCTTGCCATAGAAGCTGAATGAAGAGGTCTTAACAACTTTTGTCTTGCCATAGAAGCTGAAGGAAGAGCTCTTAACAACTTTTGTCTTGCCATAGAAGCTGAATAGAGAGGTCTTGACAGCTTTCTTGCCATAGAACAGTGGTTCCTAACTGGTTTCACGCCATGGACCGCCAACCCAATAAGCAGTATGCCGTGGACCATTTCATTTTTGATCAAGATAAAGAAGTATACACAACAAGCGTTTGGGTTTGAAATACATTTATTCAAAATAATTCCGAGAAATTACACAAAAGAACAGCCAGCTAACATTTTGATATTTCTTAAAAACATAATTCCCTGGAAGAGGAACAGCTGTATAACCTTTTGCCCTAAAATTTATTTCGAACAAACATAATTTTCAAATTATGCATGAGTATACAACTAGTAAATAATTTCCTTTCAGATTATATTAATTCATTTTTACCTGCAACCAGACTAACAATTTAATATGTCTTAAAAACAGACTTTCCTAGAAATGGAATTCGTAGTTGTGTAACCTTTTGTTTCTTTCTAACAAACAGATTTGCAAAAGACGCAATAGTATACAAATGATAAACACTTTCCTTGCAAATTAAATTAATTCATTTTTACTTGCAACCAGACTTCTGGATTCTTTTCTCACCCACAAGCTTTTCAATGTTTGGAATGGTACTTGATAATACACAACGAATATCGCATGGTAGAGTATTCTCACCAAATACAGTGGAAATCCTATGGACCACCCAAATAGTCACCATGGACCACCAGTTGGGAACCACTGCCATAGAAGCTGAATGGAGAGGTCTTGACAGCTTTTGTCTTGCCATAGAAGCTGAATGGAGAGGTCTTGACAGCTTTTGTCTTGCCATAGAAGCGGAATGGAGAGGTCATGACAGCTTTTGTCTTCCCATAGAAGCGGAATGGAGAGGTCATGACAGCTTTTGTCTTGCCATAGAAGCTGAATGGAGAGGTCATGACAGCTTTTGTCTTGCCATAGAAGCTGAATGGAGAGGTCATGACAGCTTTTGTCTTGCCATAGAAGCTGAATGGAGAGGTCTTGACAGCTTTTGTCTTGCCATAGAAGCTGAATGGAGAGGTCTTGACAGCTTTTGTCTTCCCATAGAAGCGGAATGGAGGTCATGCAGCTTTTTGTCTTCCCATAGAAGCGGAATGGAGAGGTCATGACAGCTTTTGTCTTGCCATAGAAGCTGAATGGAGAGGTCATGACAGCTTTTGTCTTGCCATAGAAGCTGAATGGAGAGGTCATGACAGCTTTTGTCTTGCCATAGAAGCTGAATGGAGAGGTCTTGACAGCTTTTGTCTTGCCATAGAAGCTGAATGGAGAGGTCTTAACAGCTTTTGTCTTGCCATAGAAGCTGAATGGAGAGGTCATGACAGCTTTTGTCTTGCCATAGAAGCTGAATGGAGAGTTCTTGCCAGCCTTTGTCTTGGCCATGAAGCTGATGGAGAGTTCTTGACATGCTTTTGTCTTGCATAGAAGCTGAATGGAGGAGTCTTGACAGCTTTTGTCTTGCCATAGAGCTGAATGGAGAGGTCTTGCAGCTTTTTTGTACTTGCCATAGGGAGCTGAATGGAGGGTCATGACTCTTTTGTCCTGTGCACCATAGAAGCTGATTGGAGAGGTCTTGACAGCTTTTCTCTTGCCAGAGAAGCTGAATGGATGGTCTTGACAGCTTTTGGCTTGCCATATGAAGCCTGAATGGAGAGGTCTGCACCAGCTTTGTCTGCATAGAAGCTGAATGGAGAGGTCTTGACAGCTTTTGTCTGCCCATAGAAAGCGGAAATGGAGTGTCAGATGAAAGCTTTTTGCCTCTTCCCATAGAAGCGGAATGGAGAGGTCATGACAGGCTTTTCTCCCATAAATCTGAACTGGAGAGGTCCATGACTAGCCTTTTGTCTTGCCATAGAAGCTGAAATGGAGAAGGTCATGAACAGCTTTTGTCTTCCCATAGAAGCTGAATGGAGAAGGTCTTTGACAGCCTTTTGTCTTGCCATAGAAGCTGAATGGGAGAGGTCTTGACACAAGCTTTGTCATTGCCATAGAAAGCTGAATGGAGAGGTCATGACAGCTGTTGTCTGCCATCAGAAGCTGAATGGAGGAGGTAATTGACAGCTTTTGTCTTGCCATAGATGCTGAATGGAGAGGTCTTGACAGCTTTGTTCCTTGCCATAAGAAGCTGATATGGAGAGGTCCTTGACTAGCTTTTGTTTTCCTTTGCCATAGAAGGCTGAAAATGGAGAGGTTCTTGACAGCTTTTGTTCCTTGCCATAGAAAGCTGAATGGAGAGGTCATTGACTTAAGCTTTTGTCTTGCCATAGATAAGCTGATTTTGGAGAGGTCCTTGACCAGCTTTTCTCCTTGCACATAAAGAAATAAAAAAGAAAAGCTGAATGGAGGAGGTTTCTGACAGCTTTGGTCTTGGCCATATGAAGCTTGAATGGAGAGGTTTGAACAAGCTTTTGTCTTTTGCCATTTGAGAAGCCTAAATGGAGAGGTTCTTGACAAGCTTCCTTGCCATAAGAAGCTGGAATGGAAGGTCTTAACAGCTTTTGTCTTGGCCATAGAAGCTGAATGGACGAGGTCTTAAAAACAGCTTTTGTCTTTTTGCCCTATTGAGAAAGCCTGAATTGGAGAGGTCCCATGACAGCTTTTTGGTCTTGCCATAAAGCTGAATGGAGGAAGGTCTTAACAGCCTTTTGTCTTGCCATTTAAGAAGCTGAAATGGACGAGGTTCTTAACAAGTCTTTTGTCTGCCATAGAATGGCTGAATGGAAAAGGTTCATTGAACAGCTTTTGTCCTTGCCATACGAAGGCTGAATGAGAGGTCTCTTAACAAAGCTTTTGTCTTGGCCATAGAAGCTGAAATGGAGAGGTCTGACAGCTTTTGTCTTTTGCCATAGAAGCTGAATTGGAGAGGTCCATGAACAGCTTTTGTCGTACCATAGAAAGCTGAATGGAGAGGTCATTGAACAGCTTTTGTCTTCCCATTAGAAGCTGATGGAGAGTCATGGCCAAGCTTTTGTCTTGCCATAGGAAGTAGAATGGAGAGGTCAGACAGCTTTTGTCTTCCCATAGAAGCTGAATGGAGAGGTCATGACAGCTTTTGTCTTCCCATAGACTGAAATAGAGGTCATGACAGCTGCTTCATAGAAGCTGAATGGCGAGTTTGTTCATGACAGCTGACTTCGTCCCATAGAAGCTGAATGGAGAGGTCATGAACAGCTTTTGTCTTGCCATAGAAGCTGAATGGAGAGGTCTTACAGCTTTTCTTGCCATAGAAAGCTGAATGGAGAGGTCATGACAGCTTTTGTCTTGCCATAGAAGCTGAATGGAGAGGTCTTGACAGCTTTTCAGAGACAGTGCAAGCACGTTTTTTGGCAATAACTCTGTAACGAACACTCGTATCAGTACGAGTTTTTGCTATAGTGTATTGCACCCATTGCCGTAATTTATAAGAGCATCACGAATCACTACTTGTAAAGAATAGACATTTGCCCCTGTACAAAGAGGCAAAAACTCGATTAGCCAGAAATGGATACGAACACAACAGTATAAAAAAGCTCCGCCTACCTCGGAACATGACTCGGCGTGGTTGAAGAAAAGCGTTTGTCACGCAACTTTTCCACCTTTTTGTATATATATATATATATATATATATATATATATATATATATATATATATATATATATACATACACGTTATACATTCATGACTTAAAAATATGTGCATCGGTATAATCAAGGCTTTAACTCTAATGAATGTTAGGTAGAGAGACTCAATCTTTATTTGTAACACAGTAACTATAACCAGTTACCTATTCAAACCAATCTGGAGCCAATTAGCGGCTTTCTCATGGCTAAGAAAGTGAAGAGTTGCGTGACAAACGAATTTTTGCAGCCATGCCGACAGTTAAGTTCCGTGGTGGCCATCTCTTCTTCACCTTCGTAATACAAGTACTAATATATTGCTGATACCCTGAGGCCAAATGTGGATTGCGAAGAAGGTAACCAAACAAGTATAACAGTCGCTTTACCATCAATCATAGTGTCTATCGTTTTACTGCTCCACCATACATTCAGATATCTCACTCTAATAATAACCATTTACAGTAGGTACCACTACCACAGAGAGAGAGAGAGAGAGAGAGAGAGAGAGAGAGAGAGAGAGAGAGAGAGAGAGATGAACGGATTAGTACATAAATAAGTCAGTCAACTGGCAGGTAACAACCAAGTGAATCGTTAGATATATACATCAATGTAAACTATTTTAGATAGATAGATAGACAAAATCGTACAAAATATGTTTAAACAACAGTAATTTCAGAGAGAGAGAGAGAGAGAGAGATGAGCGGATCTATGCATGTAAAATAAATCAGTCAACTGGCTGCTAACAACAGACTGGATCGTTAGATATATACAGCAATATTTATTATTAGATATATAAATGGATAGAAAAAAATACAAAAGTTGAAACTGAAGCGGTCTTGGTGCGGGGAGAGGGTAGACGGAGCTCTTTAATGTTGCGTTCGTATCCAATTCAGGCTAATCGAGTTTTTGCCTCTCGGTACAGGGACACGTGTCTTTATACAATTCATGATTCATGATTCTCTTATAAATTCCGGCACTGGGTGTAATACACAATAGCAAACTTTCTTACTGATACGAGTGTTCATTACAGTTACATATTGCCAAAAGAAACGTGCTTGCACTGTCTGTGAAACCCATAGTAGAGACCCTTTGTAGGTCTTTGATAAACGTCATCTGAGGATATCTGAAGATCATTGTCCATAATCTAGACAAAAATCTAATGAACAGCTGTGCTCTGGGTCCACATCTGATTGCCTAAACAAAGTTGTACTCTAATACTTGACTCACAAAGTTTCTCTTGTAATTATCTATAGCAGCTAAGGTGCGATTTGTTAAAATTGATATGGGCAAATGTGGACAGGTCGTTTTGAAACTTCGAAAGGTCAGTATTCAGAGCTAAGTTTTTTAATTTTGAAAAAAAAAAATTCAAATGGTAGAAAATATTCATAATATGAAGGTGTGTAAACCGGCAAGCAAAAATCCAGGCCTAAAGATAAAAGGAATTCCTCTCTCTTGGTTAAATAGTAATCAGATAGGTTAAATACTACCTTATTCCCTCCTTCATTGAATTTAGGTGTAATGATGCCTAGTTTCTGAAGCTTGTTATTATGTTCTTGGAACTGAGTCACTATCCCTTCAGATCCACTAACAAACTAAAACCAAGATGGGCACCATTTTTTGATAAACAGGACCTTGGTATCCTTAAGAAACTAAAGGAAAACGGCAATATCATTTTTTCTAAACCCGATAAAGGCAAGGGAACTGTCATAATGAATAAAGCAGAGTAGATTCACAAAATGGAAACAATTCTGAAAGACGCTGCCAAGTTTAGAAACATGGGTGACATTGACTGACTACAAACTAATTTTTAAAAACGAGGACAGAATAAACCGGTTCTTGAAAACGTTGAAAGATAATAAAACGATAGATCAAACAACTTACGAAAATCTTTATGTAACAGGTTCTTCATTGGGTGTTATGTATGGCCTACCAAAAATACACAAGGAGGGTATCCCTATGAGACCCATCCTTTCATCCTATACTACACCAGGTTACAAAATAGCTAAATTCTTGACACCTCTATTAGAGAATCATTTTAAAAATGAATATAATCTAACCAACTCTCTTGATTTTAAGAACAGTATTTTATGCCAGGGCTCTGACCTAACTATGGCAAGCTTCGACGTTGAAACACTTTTCACTAATATACCTGTGGAGGAAACCATCAACTTTATTTTAGATACTATTTTTACAGAAGACGATACTACATATAGTGGCTTTAAACGTGATGATTTTAGAAAATTGTTAGAATTAGCAGTGGGGGACACTGCTTTCATTTTTAATGGACAGGTTTATTTGCAAATAGAGGGTGTAGGTATCCCCAAGTTTTACATTCGCCAATATTTTTATGCTCAAATTTGAAAGGGAACTGCTGGACAATTGCCCTCCGTCTTTTAAACCACTTTTTTTTATCGAAGGTATGTAGATGACACTTTTGTTTTGTTTAAAGATAGGCATCATAGCGACTCATTTTTACAATATGCTAACTCCAAACATCAAAATATTAAATTTACCTGTGAATTAGAAGAAAATGGACAATTAGCTTTTTTTAGACACAATGGTAGTTCGTAAAGATAACTGTTTTAGCATAGAAACCTACAGGAAACCTACTTTTACCGGTCTTAGCTTGAATTTCTAGTTTTTGTTTTTATAATTTTAAATTAAATTCGTTATCAACTCCTCCACAGGGCTATAAACCTAACATCAAGTTGGAAATTATTCCGTAACGAAATAATATTTCTTGAGGGATTTTTCAACAGCAATGTTACCCGTCGGGTTATTTTTTAAATACGTCAAAAATACCATCAATAACTTTTTTCATCCACCTAGTCCAGTCCATTTAGCACAGAAATTTAGATACTATATTAAAATACCTTATATACATGATAGGAAGTTTTTGCCCTCCCTTAAAAAAATTTTAAACCGCCATTTTCCAGCAGTTGATACCAGATTCACTTGCATAAATCCTAGAAATATTGGAAGCTTCCTAAAACACAAAGAGAAATTGCCTTCCCTGATGCAATCCGGTGTAGTGTATTCATTTTAATTGCTGCCAATGTAATCAGCAGACCTACGTAGGAAGTACGCGCCGGTTGCTCAAAGTGAGATGTGATGCTCATAGAGGTGTAAGTTACCGAACGGGCAGCAAATTATCCACCCCTGAACAATCAAACATTAGGAATCACGCCAGAATCTGTAAGGCAGAGATAAATTATAACAACTTTAAGGTCATTATGACGTCACCATATGAACACCACCTCCTCGTTCTTGAAAGTTTGGCAATTAAGAAACTGGTACCTTCACTTAACAACCATACTACCTCAGTACCTTTGAATATAGCATAAAGCCACGTCACTTTGTTCTTTGCCTCTTCTTGACTTTTTTCCACCGTCCTGACACGGAACGGCGGGACTCTGCTTGAGTAAGGTATTTTCCTCATTTTTAATATTTTCATATTTATATATAAATATATTCTGTTTAATGTTTTTATTCGTAATTTTACTTAGAAATATTTTAATTTTTTATGATTTTAAATTTCCTTTTCTTGAATATGTTATGTATTGATGTAATACTCATTCTTTGAGATTTTTTAATTCTTAATTTTACTTAGAAACACTTTAATTTATAATAATTTTACGTTAACAATCCTAATAGTTTTGTAGTGATGTAATATTTATTTCTTGCCTTTAGCCTGAAAATGGGACTTTGTCTCGAAACGTCGCCAGCAATAAAGAATCATGTAATGGGCCATGTCCTTCCGTATCCCCGTACCTCTATATATATATATATATATATATATATATATATATATATATATATATATATATATATATATATATATTTATTGTGACGAAGTGCCAAGTATCTGGTTACTACACTTACCATTCATTAACTGATACCTCACAAAAGCCAGACACCTGAACCATCATCACAGGTATTAAACGACTGAATACTCTTAAGGCAACAGTGATCCCTTAACAACTTACCAGTATTGCAGAAAATCAGACTAAGTTCATCAAAACAGGTGTGAGGTAATCTTGTAAGTAATTAAATTAATCAAAGGGCATCCATCAACAACTTTAAAAGTCTAAGTATTTCCCTGATTTCAGAAGTCTAAGTACTTCCCTGGCTCTAAGTCACTCCAAGTAAATTGAAGGAAAACAGATTAATCACCACTCTATGTTTCTACCTAACATCAAAATAATTACATACTGGTATAAAATAAAGAAAACACTTATAAAAATTTCAAGTACAAAAATTTATTATTAAACTCAAAATTTATTAGTGAAATTCACAATATCAGGGAAAATTACTGTTACTTGAAAACAAAGTAAAGTTTAATTAATTCTTGAATTAATTAAGTAAAATTAAATCAAAATTAATTTATCACAAAATTCAAGAAAATTAATTCTATTGAAATTCAAAAGTGTTAGGCAATAATTGAAAATTAGAAATTAATTCACAAGTGCTAAACAATAATAAAACTTGAAAAGAATTCTAAGTAAATGCAAATTAATTCACAAGTGTTAAATTTCATTAAATGTGCAACGACCAACTAATGAAAATAACTAAGTCAGTTAAATTGTGAATGTAAATGAAAATACAGAAAAATGTGGACAGTATCAAAATAAAAAGACACACTTCAACAAGAAAATGAACAAATGCACAAAAAATGAAACAAACACAAAACACAAAAGTTTGCAATGTGTAAAAGTGTAAATCTTTTCACTCAAAACATTGTAACCATCAGTTTTTACCAAACCTTCATAACCATCTGTTATTAGTTATTAGTTAACCACTGTTCCTATCCGTTATTAGTTAACCACTGTTCCTATCCGTTATTAGTTAACCACTGTTCCTATCCGTTATTAGTTGCAACTAATAAAAATATAACACACTTTACCTTTTTGGTATACCAACTTCTTTCTTTGCTGCAGTCTTGTTTTACACTTTCACAAAAACCAGGCGCCGTTACAACAACAATGTTTGTTCAGATTCCACAAAAACACTATTTAACACTAAATAAACTCTAAGAAATATCAAATATGAAATTCTCAAGTTACGAGTGACCATTCAATGAGTACGCAATCGTTACGATACTTTAAAAATCAAAAGTGCTATGCGATGGAGAGAGAGAGAGGAGAGAGAGAGAGAGAGAGAGAGAGAGAGAGAGATATGTGAACGGTTTGAGAATCTACGCCCGAATGAAATTCTCTTCCTTACGGAAGCTGGACAGTGGATGACAAAAATTGTTTTTGGCAATAATGCTTCCAGAAGCTTTGAAATCTTACACAACTTTACATACAAAACGTGTAATCTGCACGTGGCACTCGGCAAAGACATACACGTATGAAACGATTCTGTTAAAAAAAGACATGTACTTGATTTGATTGACTGAAGCAGAATCCCCTTATCACACATGATGACAGATTCCCAAAACACATTGAAGATTCGAGCTCGCTTATCAAACGTGTTGACAGATTAGGAAAGCAAACGGATCTCGGAGTTCCTCTAATCTCACAATGCTGACATAACAGGAAAACAATAGTAGTTTCGAATGGACAAAGAAAATCTCTCTCTTTCTACATTCTACGTTATATATATACTTTTACATATTATGTAATGCGAAATCTGAACACACATTTAAAACATCCTATCTCTAAGCTAGCTAGGAATCTGAAAACATGTTGCACAATCTTATACACAATGTTTCAAAGAGGGGAAATATGCATTTTGACAGTAGCAATATATAATATATATATATATATATATATATATATATATAGATATATATATATATATATATAGTTTAAATTTATATATATATTGTAGAAAGCACACTAAAATTTTGAAAATATTGAACGTTTTTTATTTAAGCTTTCGGAGAGTACATTCTCTCCCTCTTTCAGAAAGAGAAATAAAAGTTACATAAACTGAAAACAACGGTCAAGGTAAAAGAAATAACATACAAGCATATGGTTGTATCAGAATAACTGCCCCACGGTGGTTTGCCAATCTTCTTTAACAACTTAGCTACACTAACTACATGCTTTGTCATAATTGCATTACAGAAAAGGTCCAGTTTAAAATTACTCTTATATATATTCATAGCGTCAACATTTTGGATTAGAATAGATTCTAAAAGTTTTCTTTTTTCAGTGTTATTAACAACCCTTATGTTTTTCATTTTGTCTAGGTTAACCATATGATTTTAACTTTGTCTATGTTGAAACAGGGCGTTGTTTCCATCACCTTTCCTTAATGAGTCACGATGTTGTCTTTTTCTTGTCAAAATCAATCGTTTCACTTATATATGTTTTATTACACTCTTGACAGGGAATTTCGTAAATGCATCCTTGTGTTTAGTCTACATTCTTAACATTATTTGTTAGGTACTTTTTAACAGTGTTTGTATTCTTATATACTGGGACAATTTTGCAAAACTTCAAATATTCGTTTAAAAGTTCAGGGTTTGCTTTGGTTTATTATTACCTAGGAAGCTCCCTTTCTCCCTTGCCACATAATATATTCTACGTGCCTAAAATGCGCCTTTTGAATAAAATTTATATTGTAACCAAGTGCAGTGCAAACATTTTTGATATGATTGATTTCAGTATCTAAAAATTCAACATCACAAAGTTTATACGCTCTCAAGAATATATTAGAAATAACGCCTATTTTGACATCGTCTAAATGGAAAGAAAAAGCCTGGATATATGACTCTGCATGGGTCGGTTTTCTATATACTGCATATTTAATCCTATTATCTTCTGAACGACATAATAAAGTGTCTAAGAAAGGTAACCTGTTATTATTCTCATTTTCTACTTTAAATTTGATACACTGGTGTAAGTTATTCAGTTGAGTTAGTAAATCTTCAACATTAATAAATTCTGGAATCAAAGCAAAAATATCATCAACATAGCGAAACCAAACAATTGGAAAGTTAAAAATGATGGGTAAAACTTCAGTTTCAAAACATTCCATAAACAAATTTGCTAAAACGGGTGATAACGGCTAACCCATGGGCAAGCCGAAAATCTGTGAGTAAAATTTACTATTACATCCAAAGTGACACTGTTCAATACAAATATTTATCAGATCAATAAATACACTTTTTGGTACAGGTAGATCAATATTAAGACTATCAATTTTGCGTTCTAAAAACCGCATGCATTCATCTACAGGTACTTTGGTGAAAAGGGACTCCACGTCAGAACTAACCACCCTCTTTCCTTCTAACGACAGGTGTCGAGTCTTTTCAATAAAATCTGTAGTGTCCTTTAATTAAGTGAGAGTTTGATATAGAACCCAAACACTTTGATAAATGCTTAGCTAACCAACTAGCCAGATTGTAGGTCACTGAATCAATTGTTGAGGTAATTGGCCGCATAGGGACTTCCGGTTTGTGAATCTTAGGCAGACCATACATCGAAGGAAGTGTCGGGAGGTAAGACTGAAATTTCTTAAACAGGTCCGGAAAGTCTTTCCCTAGAAGAGATTTGAGTTTTTTGTTAAAATCCTGCTGCCATCTTTTCAATGGGTCGGAGATTAGAGCCTTGTAGGTGTTCCCATCACTTAAAAGTTGATTCATTTTGCTTTCATATTGTACACGATCGAGTATGACAATGTATCCTCCTTTGTCGGCTTTTGTTATTATTATTTCCTTATTTTTCTTCAGGTCTTCTAAGACGTTCATTAACCTCTTTGGGAGTCCTTTGTTAAAACTTATACTTTCCATGATTGTTCCTAGAACAAATCCCTTTATTGTTGACGTATCTGTATGAATGTTTACATTCTTCTTCTCGAACTTAGCGAAATTGGTCAGTAGCACAAGTAAACATTCGTGTGTAGGGGGCATGGCGAAAGACAATCCATAACCAAGCACGCACTTCTGATCACTGGACAACTGGAACGACGACAAATTTTGCACTTTTTCTTGTGAACTATATTTAAACCAAGGGCTATTCATGAAAATTAAATCTGCTTTAATCTTTAAATAGTTTTTCATTTTTCATTTTCTCGTCTACATACGTTATGTGCATAGTCTAAAAGTACTTGAAACTGAATTGGTGTTGCATTCATATATTGATTAAATTCCTCTCTCAGTTTACGGCTATTGTACCTGAGTCGTCGAAAAGCCTGGACTTTTAAACGGATAATTGAAATTTTACAACATTGTCCCAGTATATAATGCAAACACTGTTAAAAAGTATCTAACAAATAATGTTAAAAATGTAGACAAAACACAAGGATGCATTTACGAAATTCCCTGTCAAGAGTGTAATAAAACATATATAGGTGAAACGATTGATTTTGACAGAAGAAAAAGACAACATCGTGACTCATTAAGGAAAGGTGATGAAAACAACGCCCTGTTTCAACATAGACAAAGTAAAAATCATATGGTTAACCTAGACAAAATGAAAAACAAAGGTTGTTAATAACACTGAAAAAAGAAAACTTTTAGAATTATTTTGATCTAAAATGTTGACGCTATGAATATATATAAGAGTAATTTTAAACTGGACCTTTTCTGTAATGCAATTATGACAAAGCATGTAGTTAGTGTAGCTAAGTTGTTAAACAAGATTGGCAAACCACCGTAGGGCAGTTATTTCTTTTACCTTGACCGTTTTTTTCAGTTTATGTAACCTTTATTTCTCTTTCTGAAAGAGGGAGAGAATGTACTCTCCCAAAAGCTTAAATAAAAAAACTTTCAATTTTTTCCAAATTTTAGTGGGCTTCCTACTCATATATATATATATATATGAATAATTATCACATCGAACCGTGATCCATTCATATATCAAGTCAAGCTACAAATGTCCTTTAATATCTAAATTCACTTTACCTCCCAAATGATATATTTTCATATATCATTTGGGAGGTAAAGTGAATTTAGATATTAAAGGACATTTGTAGCTTGAATTGATATATAAATGGATCACGGTTCGACGTGATCAATTATTCATAACAAAAGGCTACGTGCTGTCAAACGCTCGAATTGGCCAACATGGTAGACGGGGTTTCATATCGATTCTAATTACGAAAGCACCCAGATCGAGGGTGATTTGTAAGGTCAGAATCGATATGAACTTATAGCGTCTCTGTTGGCTGATTGGATCGCGTCACTGACTGTCCTGATTTCGTCCCCGTCCACTTGGACGGTGGTTCGATCCCATGGGGGGACGAAATTATTATCAATTAAAAAATTCCCCTTCGGTACATATATGAAAATATATCATTTGGGAGGTAAAGTGAATTTAGATATTAAAGGACATTTGTAGCTTGAATTGATATATATATATATATATATATATATATATATATATAGATATTCATATTAATACATCTACATTATTATTATTAATATATCTATATATATACTATAGATATATGTACACACATTTTTCTGTTTGTTGCGCCACAAGACTGTTATGATTCATATTAATATTTTTAGATTTCAAGTAGCACTTTATAGATCATAACAATGTTCTTAGTGATATTTAAGTTAGTGCTATTTTACCAGGTTCAATTTTACCAGGTTCAATTTTAAAGTTTATAATTTAAAAGGGAAAATATATTAAATCACTTTTTAACCACTTTTAATTAAAATAGATATTCTACACGTATGTATAGTAAATTATTATAAAGAAAAAATGAGAAATAAATAAGTCCTCTGGTGTAACGAAACATAAAGATGAACAATTAACTCTTACCGTATGCAAAACACTTGTATATCTAAGTAATAATCCAATAACCGTTAATCACCAATCCAGGAAGCACACTGGATAAAGAAAACTTTATTGTCAAAGTAAACAATATTCGGTCATCCAAGGACCATGAAACAAACAAACAATACTTAAATTACAATTAGTTACTCCCTCTAGTGACTGAAAATCATACATATTTAAGGATACACCATTAGTCATACCTTCTAGTGACTAAAAAGAAAATTAAACAAAATATTAAAGAAATATACAACGGGAACCATAACATATTCCCCCACAAAAAGTCTTCATCACCATCTTGAGGACTGAAAAAAAAGACTATTTAAACAATCTCCATCATACAGGATTCCGTGATAACATGTCTGCACATACATTGTCTTTTCCTTTAATATGATGAATTTGAAGATCATATTCTTGTAACATCAGCCACCATCTCATGAGTCGATGATTTTTCGTTCTCATTCTCTGTAAAAACGTTAGAGGCTGATGGTCCGTGTAGACGTTGATAGTAAATGGAGAACAATGGAGATAAGCTGCAAATTTCTCCAAAGCAACCAATAATCCAAAGGCTTCTTTTTCAACAATCGCATAAGGTCGTTGATGAGGTTTGAGCTTCTGAGAAGCATACATTACTGGATGCAAGATTCCATCTGTCCCTTCTTGTAGCAGTACAGCTCCCGTTCCCAAGTCGCTGGCATCAACCTCAATTGAAAAGGGTTTCTTAAAATTTGGTGCCTGCAAAACTGGACAAGACGCCAGGATGCGTTTTGAGTGTTCAAAGGCAGTCTTGCAATCATTAGTCCAATTAAATTTCTTTTTACTGCTTGTAAGAGAAGTGAGAGGAGCGACTACATCTGAAAAATTTTCACAGAAACGGCGGTAGTAGCCAACCATTCCGAGGAATCGTTGAACTTCTCTTTTAGAGGTGGGAGGCCGTATGGCAATGATATCCTTCACCTTGGCATCTACTGGTGCCACTTCATTGCTTCCCACCACGTATCCAAGGTACTGTATCTTGGCATGTCCAAAGTCACTTTTCTTCAGATTTATTGATAATCGAGCTTTCCTCAATCGCAGCAATACTTCTTTCAAGCACTTCATGTGGTCCGACCATGACTCTGTAAAAATAATAATATCATCTAAGTAAACTGCAACTCCTGGAAGTCCTTCTAGAAGATCATTCATTGCCCTCTGGAATACTGGTCCTGCATTTTTTAACCGCCAAAAGGTAAACCAAAATTATACTGGAACAATCCATCGGGTGTAACAAATGCAGTAATGGGTTTTGATGATGGTGATAAAGGAATTTGGTAGTATCCTTTTAGAAGGTCTATACGTGTAACAACTTTAGAAGAACTTACTTGATCAATCAAATCATCCACTCTAGGCAGTGGGTATGCATTTGTGACTGTCAGTTTATTAACCTGTCTATAATCGGTGCAGAGTCGAAATGATTCATCGGGTTTTCCTACTAATAAGCACGGCGAAGACCAAGGACTGTCACAGCGTTCGGCCAAGTCGTTATCCAGTAGAAACTGAGTTTCTTTTCTCAATATGGCCCTCTTGTATGGGGATACTCTATAGGGTGCTTGCTTGCATGGCGTTGTTCCCTCTTTCAAAATGATCTTATATTCCAAAAGATTTGTTTTGGTTGGTACATCTCCACACAGATCTCTGAAAGACTTCAGCAAACTTTCCACATCCTTAGCCTGATGAGAACCTAAATGCATTAACTTTGCAGAGATATTCATTAAAACTTCAGAATTGGAGAGGTGAGAATCATTACCAATTTTAAAATCATTCTCTGGAACAATAACTAAATCATTTTTAACGTTTACAACTGCAAGCACTGTTGGCTTTACTTTAGTGCTCTTTGACACAAAAGGCTTTAGTCTATTCACATGAACAAGATGTCTGTCTTTCCTTTTACCAGTAGTTTCAATTTCATATACATTATTGCAGCGTCTCTCTACTACAGTATAGGGTCCTTTAAAACGACATTCCAAAGACTTCTTAGTGGGATTAAGCATTAAAATTTGATCCCCTGGTTTAAATTCTCTTGTTACAGTTTTAACATCAAACCTTTTCTTCATACTTTTTTGTGCTTTTAAAAGATTCTGATGTGCAAATACTCGAGCCTCATCTAATTGCTTTTTAAGAGTAACAGCATATTGGTGCAAGTCTTTACCTGATTCTTGGTTTTCAAGCCAGACATCATATAAAACCTTCAAGGGTCCTCTAACACTCCTACCATAAAGTAATTCAGAAGGCGATATCCCAAACTTTCTTGCTGAGTATTTCTTATGGCGAACAACACAAATGGTAGTCCCTCATCCCACTCCTTCTGATGTTCATGGCTGTACTTTGTCAGAGCCTCCTTAAGCGTCTGGTGAAATCGCTCGAGCGCCCCCTGGCTTTGCGGATGATAAGCTGTAGATATAGAATGGTGAACCCTCATAGCCAACATAACATCCTGAAAAAGCTTAGATGTAAAATTGGTACCACGGTCGGTTTGAACCACTTTAGGGATGCCATATTGAGTAAAAAACTTGACAAGGTGTGGAATAAGATTCTTAGTTGTTATATTCCGTAAAGGAATAGCATCTGGATATCTAATACTAGAACACATTATAGTCAACATGTATTGATGCTGTCTTTTTGTTTTTGGTAGAGGTCCAACGCAGTCAATAATAACTTTTTCAAAAGGAACATTACAGACTACTTGAGGGACCAAAGGCACTGGTTTAGGTGCTTGGTTTGGCTTACCTACTTTTTGACAGGTTATGCAACAATTGCAGAATACCTTCACATCACGCAAAAGGCTAGGCCAATAAAAATATTGCAATATACTGTATGTTGTCTTCTTAATCCCAAGATGAGTAGTAGAGACTTCATGGGCCACCCTCATCACATCATTTTTCAGAGTTGCTGGAACCACCAACTGATGTTTAACTTCCCAAGAGGCAGTTGCCACTGCGGTACTTGCTCTATATTTCCTCATTAGCACTCCAGCTTTTAAGTAGTAACATGTAGATTCTGCCATACTCTCCTTCTCTGTCAATGCATTCTTAAACAAAGGCTGTAAAGAGACATCGTTAATTTGCTCATGTTTCAAATCTGTGACATTAATTTTATATACATCGATTTCACTACATGATGTTGTCAATACATTTCCAACTTTTTCATTACAACCTTCCCTACTCGTAGTATCAAAACTATTCTCCCAATCCACAGTAGGAATAGCAGGTTGAAAATTTTCATTAAACAAACTATAGAGAGAGTAGTCAAAATCTGTCCCTAAATCTAAACATACTCCATCTCTCACCTTGTCATCCTCAACTGCAGACCTAGCACCACAATCAACAGAATTGAACTGGTCATCAATACTAGAAACAGATTCAGTCAAAACAATACTACGCAGGCCTCTGCTGCGTTCAACTACACAAGATGGAAACAAATCACGTTCCACATCCTCCAACTGCTGAACAGGGCTGACTTCCAAAGGAGTATCACATACCACTGGGTCCGGTACCACACGATTACCTGCAGCATCATTTCCAACAAGAACATCTACGCCAGGAACGGAAGAGACTCGACAATACCCACAATGATATCACCCTTGAATATGCCACAATCCAAATGCACTCTAGCCCGAGGCAAAGAAGTCAAACCACCTACGCTCCTAACTATTACTTTATCATTGGTAAGACAGTCTTCTAACCCAGGTACTGCCCCTCTAACAACTAAACTCTGCGATGAACCGGTGTCCCGCATTAACTTTACAACAACACCCTTACTATGTTCATCACCAGCAACCAAAACGCCGTCAAAGCAGAATGGTTTGAAACCATCAACACCACCAGCTGACTCAGCATTTATATCACAACAAGAGAAATTAGATTCCTCTCCTTTACTCTCTTTCATTCTTCCTAGAATGTTTGGGACATCTAGCTTTCACATGACCGACCTCACCACACGAATAACAAGTTACACTTGAACTAGCACCAGAGCCAAGAGATTTAACAGACAATTTATAAGGACTTGTTGGTGGTGAGTTTTGAGGTGACTTACTTGGTGTCTTCCTGGATTGGTTACCTGGTTTGCGAGGTCTTAATAACCTAAAATTCTCAGCAAGTACAGTTGCTCTTTGAAGAGTAGTTACTTCTTTCTCAAATAAATACCTCTGCGTATCAATGGGTATACCTCTTATAAATTGTTCTACTAATATTAGTTCTCTATATTCATCCATGCTCGAAACACCAGCAGACTTTAACCATTTATCATGCATACGCACAATATTATGGGAATATTCAACATACGATTGGTTGTCAAATTTAAGATATTTGCGAAACTTTAAGCGGTAATATTCCGGGGTGAGTTCGTACACACGCAAGATAGATTCCTTAATAAAATCATAATCTTTACCTTCTTCTAACGTTAAAGCCAGAAAGGCAGACCGACCTTTACCCTTTAAAGCAGGTTGAATAAGAATTGGCCATATTTCCTTAGAAAGCTCTAAACTATCTGCCAACTTCTCAAATAAAGCAAAAAATTCATCGGGCGAGTTTTCGTCGAAGGAAGGAATCATCTTTGAATACTTAATTACATTAGTATTACTATCTTCTAACGGAGCTACACCTCCAGTTTCGCGTTTAATTTTAAGTTGTTCTAACTTTAACTTATATTCACGCTCTTCCCGTTCTAACCGCTCTTTTCGGTCTCGTTCTTCACGTTCTGACTTCTCTTTTCGATCTCGTTCCTCACGTTCTGACTTCTCTTTTCGGTCTCTCTAACCTTTCTTTCCTATCTTTCTCTTTTTCTCTCTCGGCATACTGCAACTCTAACCTCTTTACTTCTAACACCGAACTCATTTCATCACAAAGATCAAATGCTTCTTCACTTAATATATCACTATCAACCAATTTATTTATTACAAAATGCTTGACTTGTGATTTACGCCAAATTTTCTTGACATCTCGACAAATTCATATTTACGTGCAATAGATAACCAGTCCTCTTTACGTATCATATGCGAACGCAAATAACCAACAGAGGGTTGACTAACAAATTCATTTAAATCAAAGGGCTCCATAATTACAATAAACTTTGCTATTCAAAACAAAATTTAAATATTAAACTTTACCCTTCACTTAACCTTAAAGTAATTTGGCCGCAAAAAATCAATAATACAGAACAGCCGTTAATAGTCAACTACCATGAAGACAATTAAGTTTCACACCACTTCGCTCGAACAATAAATTTCAAAAATACGCATATATTCGAGAATCGAGGCAATTAGGAAAATTGCTGTACACACACAACGTGTAGAATATCCCGGACAGGCCCCCATTTGTTATGATTCATATTAATATTTTTAGATTTCAAGTAGCACTTTATAGATCATAACAATGTTCTTAGTGATATTTAAGTTAGTGCTATTTTACCAGGTTCAATTTTAAAGTTTATAATTTAAAAGGGAAAATGTATTAAATCACTTTTTAACCACTTTTAATTAAAATAGATATTCTACACGTATGTATATAAATATTATAAAGAAAAAATGAGAAATAAATAAGTCCTCTGGTGTAACGAAACATAAAGATGAACAATTAACTCTTACCGTATGCAAAACACTTATATATCTAAGTAATAATCCAATAACCGTTAATCACCAATCCAGGAAGCACACTGGATAAAGAAAACTTTATTGTCAAAGTAAACAATATTCGGTCATCCAAGGACCATGAAACAAACAAACAATACTTAAATTACAATTAGTTACTCCCTCTAGTGACTGAAAATCATACATATTTAAGGATACACCATTAGTCATACCTTCTAGTGACTAAAAAGAAAATTAAACAAAATATTAAAGAAATATACAACGGGAACCATAACAACTTCATTAGCTAAAATCATTTTCTGCCCAAAACACGTGCAGACATGAAACAGAAGACCATAACATAACAGGCGTTACCACCTTTATCTCCCTATTCAGGACGATGAACGTTGATGAGATTAGACGAGATAACGGCCAGCTGTTGGTCATTCTAATTAATAAGGGAGAATAAAAGAATGACGTATGAATCCCGGTGGCATATTCCCGAACTGTTACCGAGTACCGGAATCTTCCCTGACAAAAAAAAAGACGGGTTTCCATACATTGAAAACTAACCATAGAATCGTCTTGAAAATAATGTCATTACGTTTCCCGTTGCTAACATCGTTGAATTCAGCTGGCCTAACCCACCCTAACCTATAGTAGATTCACATCAACCGTGCATTATTTTGACGTCTAGGCCAGTCCCTTACGACGCTCCTGATTGGCTGTTGATAAGCCAGTCACAGGGCTGGAAACTCTCAGCCTCTCTCGAGAGTTCACATAGACAGGATGTATGTTCCACCTCTCCTGAGGGATACTTTTGAATAAGCCAATCACATGGCTGGAAACACTCAGCTTCTTTCGAGAGTTCACATAGGCAGGATGTATCTTCCACCTCTCCTGAGGGATACGTCTTTCAAAAGTATCCCTCAGTAGAGGTGGAGCTTACACCCTGGCTATGTGAACTCTCGAGAGAGACTGAGAGTTTCCAGCCCTGTGATTGGCTTATCAACAGCCAATCAGGAGCATCGTAAGGGACTGGTCTAGACATCAGATGCATGGTTGATGTGAATCATTACAGAAAGCATTTTCTGGGAGACTGTTCGAGTCCCCTTGTCAGTTGAAACGGGAATTGAATAGTTTCCCGAAAGCTTTCAGAACTTATTTATCTTGAAATATAAGTACATATAACCGTAGATTTCTTTGGCCAATGTTATCAAATGATCAGCCTTGTACTATTTCATTAGTCTCTAGTCGACCGAGTTGATGATCATACGTATGATTGCAGGCCTGACTTTATTTTTAGAAGTACTTGAGAAACTCCAAAGTATGACCTAAGTTGTTCGTGTGTGTCAATGGCATGATGTAATCGTGTAATATACGAATGTGAACAACATTATTTTTAAGCTCGTGAGTGATGATATATGTGTGTGTGTGTGTGTGTGTAAAATGAAATGGAGAAGTTGGTAATGTCGGGGATCTTGAAAGAAAAGTATCTTGACATTATATAGTTGTCGATACAAAAGTGAGCGTGGGAATGCTTTTTCTCTCAGTTTCCCAATAGAGTTTCCATCATCACTCTCTCTACTTCAAACCAAGGTCCTTTAAATATACTCGGAGTATCTTTAAAAGACCTTGCTTCAAGCAAATTCCATACGCAATGGTTTGGCAAATATTGATTTTATATGCAACAGTCAAAAGTGACAGGACGAAACACTAAAACTTCTCGAAAATTATGCAGTAGAAGACACGCGAGAATGATTAGAAATAAAATAATTGACATATCTCTGTATGTAATATTAACTATACGTAAGTTTACAGTTGCAAGCCCCAAGTGACGTCGTGAAAGTCGAACAACTATGCTCTAGATTTCTTTTTCTCCTTCATGCACTCCCAGAAAGAATGGACAGCGTCATGAAATGTCATATGCTTTCGGTAACTCATTCAGCAGGTGTCAGCGTCACCATTCAGTGCACCAGTGCACCTCGTGCGGTGCACTGTAGGCATTGCTTAAGCTTCTGTGTAGGCTCCATTCATACTCTCTTTCTTCCATCTTACTTTCTAGTCTCTCCTAACCTTTGTTTCGAATGTAACTGCTTTGAGGTTTTCCTCCTATCACACCTTTCAAACCTTTCTACTCACAATTTTCCTTTTAACTCTGAATGACCTCACAGGTGCCAGTGATGGGCCTTTGGCCAAAAAATTTATAATACTCTATTCAAATAACATTTTTGCAAGTGGTCACTCACCAAAAAAGTGAACCCATCATCGGACTTGGTCATCGAATTGTTCCCAAAAACAGTTGCTTTTCAGTTGTTCACAAACCCCTTTCACAGTTGCAGTACAAAACTTATTGCACTGTTGATTTACTGTCATTTTGTTTACAGCACTATTTTTTCAAAAGAATCACATAAGTGATTAGGTACTGTATATGTATTTTCATAATAATGCCTCACTCCTGGTATTATGTTCGCTACACTTACATTTTATGCGAAGGCCTATTAGAAGGAGTACACAATGTCTGTAAGAACAATTTGGGTTTATTTCCGAGAGAGAGAGAGAGAGAGAGAGAGAGAGAGAGAGAGAGAGAGAGAGAGAAATTTAGTTTTCAGTCCAGTTGTATACAATGAAAATTACACAAAATTCTCGCAGGCATATTGAGGACTTATTTATTTATTTATTTATTTATATATTCATTTATTTATTTATTTATATTTTAATGGTCCCTTGCTCTTACAGAACCGTAGTAGCTGTCATTATTCCCTTTGTGGTCTTTGCCTTTGATTTTAGCCTCCTAACTGACACGAAATGCCACACTGAACCGCCATTTAAAAGTCATATATTTTTCTTTTTACTTATTCCAGATGTATTGATATACATTTATTTTTATATGCCAATATATACGTGTTTATCCGTGCGCGATATGCATTTGCTTTTTCTTTGCACGTAAATTATGGTCCTTCTTTTATTCCATGGAGGGTTACTTAACAGCTGACTGTTTTTTGGAATTATGAATTTTTGGCTTGTTCAGGATGGATGCGTACGAATATCAAATTGAACTGAAGGATGATGACGGAACTAATTTAAGAATAGTTCCCTTTTCTGTAGGAGGAAGGCCCTCTGTTATTTCTTCAATCCATTTTTGTCCTTTATTTGAAAAGAATCATTCGATTACCACACTGCTCCCGCGCCATCGCCTTACAAAACGCAGAGGAAAGATTACATGTGAAAAAAAGAAAAGAGAGGAACATGTTGCCCACTTGTAGCGCAAACGAGTCGGCACTTCAAGATTAGTATTGCTTAACTGATCGAACGAAACGTTCATATGCATTTTCCTATCTCAAAACAAACAACCAATCACAGTCGAGATCTAGACTAAAGTGGCCTATCTAGAACGAGGCGTTTCTCAGCCAGATTTAAAAGGCGGAATCCGACAGGACTCGAGACAAACGTCAACGATTCTCCGCCTTGACACAAACTCCTCGGTTGTTCGAAGGTTCTTCAGACGTTTCCTTAGGCTTCCCTCAATACATTTCGCTTTCCGATAGGCTGCAAGATTTGGAGCCCGAAAACCGTACGACTGGTCTTCTCAGCAAGATGGGTAAGATTTTTAACTATATATATATATTATATATATATATATATATATATATTATATAGATATATATATACATATACATTAATGTACATTTAAACAGTACATGCTCACGTTGGTACATACAAACTTGGCAGAATTATCCGTCAAGAATACACCCCACGCATTCTTTTACCTACGAATACACTTCAGTACTCTCTCTCTCTCTCTCTCTCTCTCTCAAGGAGGCTGCATATCCCAAAGTACCAATGGAATATCAAGCAGATGGGTCTGTCCCTCTGCTTGCTCTCTTTGCTTTTGATACCTCTCGTGTAATGTTCTTCCTGGCCTTCTCTTCCACTTACACCTCATCCGATCTGTTTCTTTTCTTGCAGCAGTTATATCAATTTCATGAAATCTTGAGCCCTATAAATAATATCAATTATCATTCCTAGTCCCATTGTAAGGATGATGCTTTTGCCTTTACAACAGCTCCTCAGTTGGGCGTGTCCAGTTCTTTCGTTTTACTGTCTCTTTTCCACATCTAATCCAATATTTCTGTTTTCTTCTCTATATTATTTTTTTCTCCGTGTTATTCACAGTAGCAAATTTGCGAAGCACGCGCTTGGTGAGTGTGGGGCTGTTGGTTGCTGTGGATTTCGTCCGTTGCGACGCTCCCGTCAGATGGCAGCACCAGGCTGAGCCTCGAGCGATGGGCTGCAACCAACGGCTCCAAACTGATATTTCTATACGAACAAATCGCACCTTAGCTGCTATAGATATCTTCAAGGAAAACTTTGTAAGTATACTAAGTACATCTTTATTTAGACGATGGCGAGAAGCCTTCACAAAAGGTAAAGAAACCCAGAACAGATTTAATCTGTTTTGTTCGTTAAACTATGAAAAATTTGTTAATACCAAGCTCTATCGCCGTTTTTCTTTAGTAGTGTAGTAGAAACTCCTGAGACTTAGAGAGGATGGGGGGGATAATTATTTCACTTCCTGCCTTTGCATTATTTGTAACTGTTATGCTTTAAAGTGAGGTTCTAGTCATTATTTCGAAAGACATAGATATGGCTGCACCTTCTAGATTGGCACTACCCAATATACATTTTCAACCTTTTACCTTTATATTGATAGAGATGGATATATTTCACTGAACTCTTGCTCCTTTATATTTTAGAAGAATAAAGAATTTGTATTTCGTCTAGTGCTGTATCATTTTGACTTCAAAACAGTCTTGGCACAAGTTCCATATGGGATGGGATAATGCCAGTGTCATCATGGACGCCAGTCGAGATAATGACTTCCTCCTGCTGTGCGATGAATCAGACGAGTGCTCTCGTGTCCTGCCCGTGGTTCCACTTTCTCCTTACAGCGTCCCTACAAATGAGTCTCACGCGAGGCAGCTGATGGCTGAAATCTTGGAGTACTCACAGCAGTACGCCATCGGCCTGGAGACCCTGTTTCTCGATCAGTCTCTTCACGCGGACTCATTCCTGCCTCACGTGAATGAAATCCACGGCGAGCTGGAGCTCCTCGTCAGCGGCATCATCTGGGGACTGAAACTGTGCCGGGTGCCTGTGCGGGAAACTACCCTCAGAGATCTGATGGAGAAATCCTACGAAGGGGCCAGCAGGACACTCAGGGATGAGAGGGCTTTTAGGACAGTCAGACAGTGCCAGTTGGGGCTTCATTACATCAGACATTTTTTCTCACTGAATGAAGCCCATCCGCTGCTGAGATGATTGACTCACGTCACCCTCTTTCAGAGCATATGTCATACATAAATAGAACTTTTTGATGAAGGGGTAAATGGTTCATATTTATTCTGCTTAAGAGAAACTTGATGTATTAATCCATTAATAAAAGTGATTACTGATTTCTCAAATTGTAATCTAATTTCATTGTCCAGCACCAAAGTCTGTCTATCACTGTGGTACAACCTCTACCGAAAAGTAATATGGAGGAGTTATAAGTTCCATTTGACAACGTCTCTGTGGTGTGTGTGTGAGAGAGAGAGAGAGAGAGAGAGAGAGAGAGAGAGAGAGAGAGAGAGAGAGAGGGGGGGGGGTGTAATTGCTGTATGGATCGTTAACGGTTGGATTGGCTGTTGGTGAGTTCTGGGTTGTCTGCTGGGGCTGTTAGAGATCAGAGTTCTGTGTTTTGAGTGAGTGTTTTGTCAGTCTTTAGTCAGAAGCTATGATAATCAGTAGTGTTGATAGTGGTCTGTGGAAAGTGTTGAGGGATTGGTTAAGTTATTTAAGTAGTGTGTTATTGGTTTGTCGCTGATTGTTGTTGGGTTTGATATTGGTTGCTTAGGAGTTGTTGTGCTGTGAGGTTTTTGTTGAGTTGTATGTGAGTTCCTGTTGGATTATATGTGAGTTGTTGTGGTTGAGGGTTGTTGGTGGTGTTGTTAGTGGATGTGTGGGTGTTGCTTTTTTTGTGTTGGTAATTGTTTGTGCATTGGTCTTTTGTTGTGGTTGTGTTCCTTGGTAGTTGTTGAGTTGTGGTTGTGTTCCTTGTTGGTTTGCTGTGTTTTTGAGTTTTGGTCCTTGGGTGTTGTGTTGTTGAGTTGTGGTTGTGTTCCTTTTTTGTTGTTGTGGGGTTGTGGTCCTTGGGTTTTGTGTTGTGGGTTGTGGTTCTTGGTTGTGGTCTTCTTTATTGTTGGTATCTCCATGACCTTGACCAGCAAACAGCACAGGATAGCCCGGGAGTATCTGGAGTTGGTGAGTACAAGTGTTTTGTGTTTATTTATTTATTTATTTATTTATTTTGTAGCTATAGGTTAATTGTCCTGCGTGTATTTTGTTGTGTAAAGAGGAAAGTGTGACAGAGGGTGAGTTTGGCAGCTGGATTGATTAGGTTTATGTGGGGGGGGGGGGGGGGGGGGGGGGGGGGGAGAATTTGTCACTTATTTCTTAAGCTTGTGATCCCGCCACAGTAGCCCTTCATTTCATTTCAGAAGCATCTAATTAAAGTTTACTATCTTTCTAAAAACCAAACAATTTTGGTATCTAATTACAGTTCTTGTTTCTGAGAAGTGAGATGAACTTTTTGTATACGAAAGAATCACCCAGTACATGGGGCTGTAATAAGAAATAGCATAAATGTTGATTTCCTTGCGTCAAAACAAATCATTATTATGTTAGACAGAATGATTCAAGACGATTAGCGTAATCAAGTTCAGTCACTGCAAGAGAGAAAAGTTAGTTTACTTCTCTCAAAATATGCCAAGGATGCCTGTTTGGAAGTGGTTCTTAGGTTAATGATTACATCTTTTGAGTTCCAGAATTTCCTGCTCTATTCTATATGATCACTTAATCAGCCTCTTTTGAAAAGGCATCCTTGGCATAGTTTGAGAGAAGTAAACTAACTTTTCTCTCTTGCAGTGACTGAACTTGATTAGGCTAATCGTCTTGAATCATTCTGTCTAACATAATAATGATTTGTTTGAATTAAATTGCTAAAGATGGAAACTCAGATAAATCAGAAGTTCCTTCATAAAATGAAGAATAGAACGGAGCCAGTTGCTCAGCTAAGTGAAAGCAAGACACAGATAAGGTGAAGTAGGCAAGAAGAGAAAACGTTGGAAAAGATCCACTTGCTACTTCTCACTTGTTGGTTTAATTTTTTCTCCCAGTATTACCGCATAACTTTTTTTCCATACTCGCATCTACTATTTAGGCCCATCCATACGGTCAAGCTTTGCTTGACGAACTTTGTTCGATGTGACGCCAGAAGCGGAGAAAATGCAGCAGAGTTCTGACTTTTCCCGCTGTTTCTCCGCTTCTGACGTCACATCGGACAAAGTTCGTCGACCAAAGCTCGACTGTGTGGACGGGGCCTAATGTTCATTACAGATCGTATGTCCCCCTGTAAGATTTATTATTATTATTATTATTATTATTATTATTATTATTATTATTATTATTATTATTATTATTATTAGGGTCACAACTTGTCGAGGAAGCTTCCTGGGACTAGAATATCGAAATACAGCAAAAGAGGAGAATGGTACAAAGGGAAGTCTCTTTGTGGCAGGCGGTCCCAATGGAGAGCACAGTTAATGACCAAACTAGGTCTAGAGTGCAGAGAACTGGCACGCAAAAGATAACAGCAGAGTTAACTGAAGATGCCCCCCATGCCAAATACCAAGAGCCAGCCAAGTGATACCTGCATTTTGTTAGATGAAGCCATCAAACAGTCTTGTTCATGTTAGCAACTCATAAATGTTATATTCCAGGGCAGGTTTCCGAACCATTTAAAAGCTCTTGATGCTCATCAGTTGATAGGAAAGTTGGATGAGAGTCCTGAATGAGTTGCAGAGAAACCATGAAGGGGAAATGAGCGTTGCGGAAAACGAAACAGAGAGCAAGAACGAAGGTGTTCATTGAGGCTCAAGGCTCAAGGGTGCAAAATTTGAGATGAAGGTTGAGAGTTAGAGTTGTAGTAGCCCTGTTGGGAACGGAGGAATTGCCAGTAGATCTGCTTAATCCAAAAGTAATGTTTTCAATGATGATCTTTCCACTTCAAGGCTTTCGGTGATTGTTATTAATATTAAACAAAAATTTTACCAGACCACTGAATTCTGATTATCATCTGTCACAGGACTGGCCCGAAGGATTCGTTTTTACTTAATTTTTTAAAAAATATAGTTTGTCAATGAAATTACAATTGTTTTCAGAACGTTTATAATTGTATTAATTGTAAAACGTTGAAGTTCCCACAAAATTTCACTAATCGATCTATTCCCAAAGCTAGATTGCCCCTGTTGATTATACTTTGGACAATCACATAAAAAATATATTTTATTGTTATCATTACTTTACACTCCGAGTATTCAGGAGCTGGGTATTGTGTATTGTTCATGAGAGGAATGTGTTTCAAGAGAATGGCCTATTCGGAGACTTGTTAGAATTACTTGCGTATGTCTCTTTGGTATGATGAATATTTGTTTTATTACTTTCAGGTTCGTCTCTCCATCTATTTTGCCATTTATTGATATTGGTTATTTTTATGTATTATATAATGATTAATATGGATATTTACATTTGAGCGTGTCGTATGGGCTCCTACTTTGGCTGCCTTATCAGTTCTTGGAATACTGCCGCATATCCCATACCCTATTGTGATTTAGATCTGTTTGTGTCTACTGGGTAATGTGGACTTTTTTGGGCTTATAGTGAGGGGTAGACAAATGCGGTTTGTGGGTCACATAGTGAGAAGACAAGAACTAGAGCATCTCTCTGTCACTGGTAAAATCAATGGAAGGAGACCGAGAGGAAGACCTAGACAAAAATATATGGATGGATTGGTGGGAATGACTGGAGGAAGAATGTCTGCAGCTCAGTTGCTGCAGAGAGCCGGAAATAAAGAGGAATGGCGAGCCATGATTGCCGACGTCTTTGGGGATATGGCACCTGGATGATGATGAGTCCCACTGTATAGGTGTTGGGGGGAGGGGAGGAATGGGGGACATCCGAAGTAGTATACCATGTGTATGAAAATATGCGGCTAGTTTGTGTAGAGTGATGTGTAGATAGACCGTATGTTTGCCTTAGAGATACTATTAATGGACAGTGCAGTAGTTTGTTCACCAAAGGGAAGCCCACTACCTGTACATTCTAGAGCTGTCAAATCCAGTTTGCAGGTACTGTGAACCCTTGGAAGCTGAGAGTGACAAATGTATATATGCCGTGTGGCTGATGTTGCGACAGGCATTCCCTCTGATGTATATAGACAGTATTTGATGACTATCTGCTGGAGTTGCATAACGGACTGGCTGGTTGTAAGCTTATTGTGATACAGTAAACTTTTCTTTCCTGGATATCAGAGTATAGAGCGATTTTTCTTTCTCTGCTTTGGCAAAGAGAGGGTAACACTTCTACACTTGTAATGAGGTTTACGTGATCTACAAGTTTGCTAGTTTTGCGTCATTAGGCATGGATGTGTCCACTTATCCAGAGTCCTCCATTGTCTTCACAGGGGCTTTTGGTTCTGGATCCTTTTTTGATGTCCTCTAGCTGCCTTTAAAGAAAGGGGGAAAGATGTCTGCAGCTGTTGCAGGGGTACATGGGTTCATTGATTCAGAAGTGTGGGGCAGCTGTGGTGCCAAGTTAGCCTTCACTACTCGCTGTAACTCAACGACTGGTGCAGATAGCTTTGCTGATTCAAAGGACTGCAAAGTTATACAGTATTTTCAAAATGCAGGTATCACTTGGCTGGCTCTTGGCATTTGGCATGGGGAGCATCTTCAGTTAACTCTGCTGTTATCTTTTGCGTGCCAGTCCTCTGCACTCTAGACCTAGCTTGGGCATTAAGAGTGCTCTGCATTGGAACTGCCTGCCACAGAGATTTCCCATTGTAACATTCTCCTCTTTTGCTGTATTTCGGTATTCTAGTCCCAGGAAGCTTCCTCGACAAGTTGTGACCCTAATAATAATGATAATAATAATAATAATAATAATAATAATAAATCTTACAGGGGGACATACACTAAGTAATAAACATTAGTAGATGCGAATATGGAAAAAAAAAAGTTGTGCAGTAATGTTGGGAGAAAAAAAAAGTTATGCGATCATGTTTTGAAATGTATTGTTAAGGATCAACCTTGACTTATCGGAATTTAGAACAAACAAAGCGTGATCCGACCTCCAGCTTACTCAGGGCGCATGCTGCAATCTACGGTCAAATAGACCGTTGTTTCACTAACGAAAATTAAAATAAATACGCTATGTTTTATTAGAAATACATTTCTGTACTGTTTAATATGCCCATTATGTAGTGTTTACATCTTCATTCTAATAAATAAATCATAAATATTCTATCCTAAAATTCCTGTATCTTTAACTCAACGCGAAACACCTTTTTCAGACTTTTTTAGGCTCGTCCATAGATCTTTCCTACTCCCAACAAGATCAACAACAACAACAACAAATTAGTAGTAGCGAAAAATGAAATATCCCAGTTGAAAGTGACCTGTGCCTCTATTCATCAGACTAAAAAAAACGCCCCAAGATGCCCCCTAACAGAGAAGGCGTAAAGTATAAATGGAAACAAGCAATGAATAAAAATGATCGAAAGTAAATTCATCACAATAAAATCATACCGGAACATGAGTCGCAGACGCCAAACGTAAACAAATCACCAAGAAAGGTCTGAAGTTGAAAAAATGTGTCAACGTCACTTTGATAATTATTATAATCTTATCCATATCACTTGAGATATAACCAGAAAAAAAAGAGATTATCAGTATATCGTTCATCCAACAACTTGCACACAGGATTGATAATGACATGGTGATTCACAGTAAATACACGTCAGGTTCTTAGAATCACGAAGTGAATTCGGTGAGAGATATATCTTAGACATTATCGTCAATGTGCTTGTTTATCAGCGCCGCTCAATATCGTACGTTACTCGTGACCCACACAAGGGAAATCCCTCCTCATCCTGTTCCAAGTATGATCAATATATCACTATTTCTTAAAACTTTCTCTCTTCGAGTCAGGGGCGTCATTTGAAGAAGAAGGGGCAGGGAGTAAACTGCCCCACCACCCCCCCCCCCCCAAAAGTCAACTTGTCTTCTCCCCCCCACCCCCCACAAGCCTCAACTAGGCTCCCCCTCACCACCCAAGCCCCAAGGCGTTTCTTGATTCTTGTCTGTCTACTATAAGAGCTACCAGTGATGAGATAAACAAACAGTAGTGGGAGTATTTAGTTTTTGCTGAAATACCTTGCTCATGTGGCTTCAAAACACATAAATTAGCTTTAAAAAAACTGATTAGGCTCGTTTCGCTCGCCAAACCGTCTTTACCCCCTCCCCCTCCCCCCAAACGAAAATCTGAAATGGCGCCCCTACTTCGAGCGATTCAGTTCCCACGATAAAACGTGTTGTAGTTTCTTCGAAGTCGTATCCAAGCAACTCGGTATAACAGGTTCATGTCAAACATTGCAGAGCGTAGAATCGTTTTCGGGTTGCCTCCACTCTTCAGGCTGATAAGAGAGACACGTTCGAAAGATGTCGTGAAAAAGTGGTTTACGTACTGGTCCATGACCCTGAATTTGAAATCACAGAAATTTGAGAGGCGTTATCGGACATTTTCCTGTCCCCTACACCCTTGCGGATTTCTTTGAAAAGCTTCAGGAATTTCGTCACCAAGCCGGGCAACAGATGGGTCACTGCTAAGGGGTGTTAAAGGTCTCATACAAACTCCTAACATCAGTTGATACCCTTACTACGTATTACTACAAATTACAATGTGGAGTTCATGACCATTATTTCCAGCTGAAAAGGGTAAATATGAAAGGGGCGTCTTGTATTATACTAATAATAATAATAATAATAATAATAATAATAATAATAATAATAATAATAATAATAATAATAATAATAATAATAATAATAATAATAATAATAATAATATCCTTTATTTCAGCTCAGGGCCATATACATGGAATATACAAAATACAGAAAGTAACATACACAATCTAGATACATGAGACAACACGAGAAAAAAAAAAAAAGATAATCGGCACTTATCCACAAAACAGCTGAGGTAGCATAAAAGATAGTAATCATAATACTGGTAATAACTGTAATAATATTGGTAAGTAAAAAAATGCATTGAGAGTTATAACAGTTAGTGCACAGATTATATAACTTAAATTTCAACTAGAGACCTTAGGAGGTTATATTATAGTAGTCAGGTCCAGAGAGCTAAATACGAAAATTGAATGTAAAAAAAAAATCCTTTTACTTGATAGTATTCACAGCAACAATGAAAAAGTAAAATATCAGCAATAAATATAATAATATTGAAAGAATCTGCAGATGACATCTTGCCAATACAGAGATTAAGTCCTCTAGAGGACAAAGACCTCATTTTCCCATCTTTCTCACAATTTAAATCTTGCTTCACTCCTTAGGATCCTTTGTATGAGCGAGTTGCTGCTGTTTCTCACTCGTGTTACCAGACTGGACATTGTTCAACTTACAATGATTTTTAAATTGTCCAGGTGGTTTTCTATGAACATCTGTGTGGCGGAGTGGTAGCAGGGAGTGTTTGTGAGGCGTCTCAAAATGTCATTGTGCACAACAGTGATGCGTCTCATGGTCTCTTGGGTATAGTTCTTCCAGAGGGAACACCCATAGATACTGTAGCAGTACGAGCGGAAGAGCAGCAGTTGCACGTCTCGGTGACAGAAGGCAAACCTCCTTGCAATCATGTTACCAGTTGCACATAGTTTACGACACCTACGTTCAATGTCTGCCGTATCTTTTAGGTCGTCGGTGATAATGTGACCCAAATAGAGAAATTCGTGCACAAATTCCAGCCGATGGTTTCCGAGGAAAATTTGTGGTTTTGCTATATGCTTAAGCGATCTCGGGAGCAGCGATGTGGCGGAATCACAAGCTGCAGAATCCCCCCCCCCCCCCCCCCCCACATATACCTAATCAGTCCAGCTGCCAAAATCATCAATCCAGTTACTCAGGGCTATCGATCCTGTGCTGTCCGCTGTCGAGGTCACAGAGATACCAACAACAACACAAAAAATCACAACCCACAACCCAATAACACAACACAACGACCAAGGACTACAACCCAATAACAACACAACAACCAAGGACAACAATAACAACAACCACCAAAGAACACAACCACAACTCAAGCAACAACCACCAAGGAACACAACCACAACAACAATCAAGGATCATAACCACAACCTAACAACACAACAACCAAAGAATGAACACAACCTCACACATAACAACAAAACACAACAAAAGACCACTGCACAAACAACAACAAAAACACAAAAAAGGCAACACACACACCCATTAACAACACCAAGAAATCACAACAACACAGGCACAACAACTCTAAGCAAACAACATCAAACTTAGCAAGAACTAAACAACAATAAAAAACACAAAACTCAACTGACTTGATTCCTCCAATAACTGCTGTCAACACTACTGTCACCAGCTCTCACCAAAGACTCGCTTAAGACTGACTGAAAACCTCACTCAAAAAACAGAACTCAGATCTCTACCAACACCAACAGCCAATACAGTCGTTAACCATCCAACTACCAATTACACCCTCTCTCTCTCTCTCTCTCTCTCTCTCTCTCTCTCTCTCTCTCTCACACACACACACACACACACACACAGACGTTGTCAAATGGAACTTCATAACTCCTCCATAGCGACATGCACTGGGTCTTGGTTTCGTTGTAAATTATATCAAATTCCTCTGCATATTGGCGGCAAGTGTCGATGAGTCGTTGGAGACCTTGCACTGATGGGGAAATCAGAACCATATCATCGGCGTAACAGAGGTTGTTTATAGTTGTTTCATTGACAGTGCATCCGATTGGGAGTGAGTTCAATTTGACATTCAAGGCATCTGTGTACGTATTAAACAGGTATGGAGAGAGAATGCCCCCTTGCCGAAGCCCGTTTAGGGAGCCGAAGGTGTACAATAATACGTTACCCCCATTTGACGCAGAATTGCTGTGTGGAGAACCAGCAATGTAAAATGCCAATTAGATACAGGGGTGTGCCCCTTTTATGCAGCTTCAGGAAGAGCTTCAGGTAGTTTACTCTGTCATATGCTTTCTCACATCCACAAAACAAAGGAAAACAGGAGAGGCTGATGATAGGTAGTAGTTCAGCAATTCTTTCAGTATGTAGATGCACGTGTCGGTCGAGTGGTTTGCTTGAAACCCAAACTGATTCTCAGTGGTGTAGAAAGGGGAGGTCTCACTAAGAGAATCGACTCAAGTATCTTCGATGTGATCATTATGATTGCAATCGGCCGGTAGTTGCCAGGGTCAGCTGCGTCTTTTAGCTTGTTTTTGATTAGTGGTATCCAGTGAACTAAGAGTAGGGAGTCTGGAAGAAACTGGTGAATTATGCACGCACTGAATAGGGCAGCTAGCAAAATGTAAATTATCGGATGGCAAAATTTGAAAGCCTCTGCGGGAAGACCATCAGAGCCGGGTGATTTATTATTAGGTAGGCTGTTTATGGCATCGCTGATATTACCTGGCGTAATACGGTCTGCAAAATGAAATTGAATGTTGTCAGAAGGAGGTTATCTACATCCCTTCGGGAATCTTGATCATTTATGCAATTCAGGATATTGTTGAAGTGATCGCCCCACACACTTGCGATAGTCTCGTCTCCGACTGCTTCCCCTACTCTGTGATAGTAGGGGTGGTCATTTCTACAATTTGTGTTATTACTAAGTAAGGCGTTTGCCGGTTGAACTATTGACCGCAACCTGGTTTCCGTGGTCGCCCTAAAGCATCAGGTTTTCTGTTGGTTTTTAAAATCCCAGTTTACCGCTGGTGGGCGGTCAGTTAGTCGGGGGTTCACGGTAGGGAGGGATGGGGTACTGAATGACACCTGTAATGGGATGTGATCGTAGCCCGTTGCAAGATCGTAGTGAATATTGCAGGTGTATTTGTAAGTGATTACATAATAAAGATATGGAATGTTATTCCATATATATAAAAAACTAAAACTAAAGAAGTCAACCACATTGCTTGCAGGAATGTGATCAGACCAGAGACGATAAAGATGACGTATACAATAAAGTAGGCTAAGTTGACTTGCCGTCACCTGTGGTCATTCATTTGTTTTGAAACATTAGTCCAAGCTTCCTGCTTGAGACAACTACCGTGACCTATAATTCAAACGGCCTACGTGATTTCTAATGTGTCTCATTTTGTATGTATGTTCATATGTTCGAACTACTGTCTGCTTCCTTTATGACCTTTAACCGAGATGGTAGTGAGAACAGAACAGAATAGAGTTAGCCATCATCATTGGCAGACCTGTACATCTTTATCTAAGCTTCATCATGTAGATTTGAATTAGCCATCTTCATTGGCAGACCTGTACAAATTTCCTCTGATCTTCATCATGTAATCTATAGAACTATGATCTTCATCATGTAATCTATAGAACTATTTTTTATACTTCGTGTTTTCTACTAGAAACCTCACATCAGAAAGATATCATCATGAGTTTAACACATCATCGTCATAACGAAAGAAAATACTTACTTCGTTAGTTATCATCAAACCCCAAGACACTCCAATGAGTATGGAAGTGCATAACCAACCGACTTAGCGTAAGATTATCGCAAGTCTAACATTACCTCATAGGGCGCCTTATTATACAAGGCAACAGCCCTAATATTGGTGGCAGACTACTACAAGAACTCTACAACGTCTTCCGAAGAAAAACCAGAATAATGAATAATGTATCATATCAGAAGTCAACGACAACAAAAGCAACAGATTCTTCAAGCAACTTAGTATCATCGTTTAGTGAGCGACTTCAGAAAACAACAAGAACTCTTCAACGTCTTCCGAAGAATAACAAATAATGTATCATAGAAAACAACGAGTACGAAAGCAAGAGATTCTTCAAGCAACTTAGTATCATCGTTTAGTGAGCGTTTCCAGAACTTCAAGAAACAAACCGAACGCGTCTTCAGCATCGGATCTTCAAAGGCTTTAATCACAGTCCCAAAGGAACTCGTTGGCATATGATCATTCAGGTCTTTGGAGCCAAGTTAAGGTATCTACCTGGGAAAGCAATTATCATAGCTGACGCATTATCCTGCAATCCCGCACCATACTGCAAAGAACCATTAATTGGACTAAAAGATATAGAAACATCCGTGCCTATTGTTAAAACCTTATCTAAACAAGAAAATTCATTAACCCAAGAGATCGCGAGCATTGAATATCTGGGTTGGAGCGCCGAACTGTTACAAACTGAACAAAGCAAGAGTCAACAGCAATAAGCAAAACAATAAACACTTCGAACGGAAACAGGGTCAGCAGCAATAAGCAAAACAATAAACACTTCGAACGGAAACAGGGTCAGCAACTAAGCAAGACAATAAACACTTCGAACGGAAACTCTAAAGCAAAAGTATATTTAAAGTATGTGTATCAGAATTATGTAATCAAATGTAATATTATATGTAGGTCTGTGACGAGGAAAACCCGAAGAACACAGCAGGTGACTAACGACCAGGGTTCTCTATTATGTCACAGAAAGCCAAATCACTGTTTTACTGGCCTACAATGCTTACAGATATAAAAAAAGCACATAACTAATTGTAACACGTGTCATGAAAACACGGGACACACTAAGACACCTGTCAGTTTAAGAGCCTATCACGTGCCAAATCAATCCTTGAAAGAATACACGTAGAATTATTAACAGAGTTACGAGTCTGACAGAGCAAATAAACACTTCTTAGTGTTAATAGTCCCCTTGACACGTTATATAGAATTAATAGCACTAAAAAACAAACACCTCAATTGAGTGCGCTAGGAATATTTATGAGTGCTAAATCAGTAAACATGGAATTCAACACATAATAATCTCTGACTCGGGTGGTGTAAATCAATAATAATCTCCTTAACTCGTTGTGTGAATTCCATTCCATTAAGAAAACCAATACTATATTTTATTACCCAGAGTCAATAGGTTTGGTAGAACGGATAAATAAAAAAAGTGTCATGTCTTACGAGTTACAACTCGTGATATTGGATCCGAACTGGATTATAGCGGTTCTCACAGTTTTAAATACCTTTATCATTCATATCTTGTATCTATAGAATTGATACCGCAAGTAGCCTTATACGGTATGCCGCTAGAACACTTTTCCACATATTCAAGCCAACCATTAATTTATCAAATATATATATAAAAAATATATATAAATAAATAAATATAAAAAATAAAATAAATATGGATACAAGTGGAGTCGATATAATACACTCCGTAAGAAGTCGGAAGGGTTACAAATTATAATAAAAAAGGAATCACGATAAAATCAATAAGCAAAACGTAACCATAGGTTTATATAATATCCAAATATATATGTGTAAAGATTTGAACTCTAACTTAACGCTTTAGTAATGACAAATAAGCTAAAAGTTCAAACACATATCAAAACCTACTGGCATATTGTCTGTCCCGGTGATTTATATTCGTAGTCAATGAAAAAAAATAAAAAATAAATAAATAAATGAAAGAGATTTTAAAGTCAGAAGTCTAGAAGTGAAAATGTATATCTATGAAATAATCCTATACGGATCTTACAGGGCAAATAATATATATAGAATTTGTATGGAAACCCTTTTCATTAGTTTGAATAAGGAATATCTAATTTAACATAATTACATTTATTTACAATCATGCAGATTTCCAACATGAAACTAATATATTGTTCAAATTTGGTACTGTTTTTTTTTCAGACATTCTTCTCATGTGGGTGGAGTATTAAAAAAAAAAAAAAATTTTATACTAAAGTCGTATTTATTACAGCAAGTAACGTAACTCTTAGCTGGCTGAGAGCAATCTCCTGCCAGGTGACGATGTCATCGGTCCTGAAGGTGTCTGGCGCATTTGCCGTATCAGCATTGTTCCTTTTAACCTCAATAAACCGCTTGCAAAGCAAGTTGGCTGGAGAGAGGAATGCTTAGCTCATGAACTTCACATGTGGTTCATAGGTCATGATGACATACATAGCCATGACCTATTCTTATCCACATTGCAATGCAAGCTTGGTTAAGGAATTGCAATCGTTTCAAAATTAATGAACAAAATAAGCAAACAGAATTTCTATAACATCAAAATGAACTAATTTTTTCTGAACCTCATAGACAATTAGTCAATAATTCAGCTTATGACATTGGTAAATGGACATTTAGAAGTATCAAGTCATGGATATGAAATATTTACTTGCAACATTAGTCTATTACAATTCAAGTAAATCACATTCATGGGAAAATGTCACATTTTCTTGAAAAACCCAAAGTATATATAAAAATTAGTTACATAGTGGGTTCTTTCGTTGCATCTCCTGCCTATTAATAAAGTTTTAAAAATTAAGCTCAGAGGATGCGCGCGAGAAATTTGAATATGAAACTTTTGTTAGGGACACATAGGATAGGATTTTATCACAACTTAATTTCAGTAAGCATAGAGAAATACAGAATCATGATTAATATTCTCATTGACTCTTATGTTGCCAGGCAATCTTACAAATAGCTCCGTTTTCCACTTCTTTGTCTAGTAACTTACTACCAGTAATATAGAATTTTCTTTGGGATTCGTATTAATATCTGTTTATTTTTTATAATTATGGATATTTTTACAGTCATCATAGACCTGGATAGGTTCACTAATTGTTATAAAGCCATGAATAAAAAAAGTTTGTACAGCTGACTCTTTTGAATTCCATAAAATATCAGCGAATTCATGTGGGTTAAGTCTGGTTCTTAATGGCTTTCTCCCTCCCGTATTTGGATATTCTGAATTTACTTTGCCCTTGTGACAAGTATAATTTCACTTGCAGGCTGATTAATGGAACCTGGTTACAGTATCCTGCAGGTACGAGGAGTTTCAACAATCGCAAACTTTCAAAAAATCGTTCGTCGCTGCCAGAACGACGGGCAGTCTAAGTAACAACCGCCTACAATGTGAAAGGAATAAGCACCATCATAAGTGAACAAGCTTATCTCATGGACTTCTTCGACCGACACCCGTATCCCGTCGTTAATCTCGTTTTAATGCAGAATGCTCCGGCGGCTGTCGGAAATCGACTACAAAAGGGACATACTTCCGACAATTACGACCAGAAGGATATTCAAACTCTACCATTGCTGGCGAAGGACTCGTGCTGGGGATGATTTATTCATCGCGAACGTATTCGTGTGGCTTAGGATGCAGAGAACAAGTATGAGCGCAAAATAGAACGTTGGACCCTGACCAAGCAATTTTCCCCTTGTTTTAACCATTTGGAATTGGCCATTTCATTTGGCTATAGGTGGTTGTCTGGAACTGTGTAATGGACGAAAAGTTGTTTCAGAACGGCTAGTTAAATGCGTAGTAGTATACGAACCTCGTCAATGTAATCGCCTATATATAAACGGTATCAATGGTATCCTATATATAAATGATCATAAATGAATCATAAATAACAGAGTCGGAAATATATCTTTGTTTGTGTACGCACTAGGGAAATCTATTATATAAATGACTCATAAATAACAGAATCGAAATATATCTTTGCGTGTACGCACTAGGAATCTATTCAAAGTGCACCTAGATTAATCACTTAGGTTAGTCGTTTATGTGAATCAGTTGTATAAAGTGCACATATATTGATCATAATTATATGAATCCATATACATATGTATAAATAAATCAGGTAGCCTATAATCAATCTGTTACCTTTTATCTTACCAATAACTGCAGATATATAACAGTTAGCATAAAAATCAACGAATCAATCAGCATAAACATTAATAATTTTTATCAATTCATATATGAATTTTTATCAGTTAAATATGATTTTTATCATGTTAATCTTTATTCTATGCAATTATCAGAGTACATTAGTATTTTCTGTAGCATATGTATCTTAATGATATGAAGTGAAAAACTGTATCACGTGATCACTATTATTTACGAATATCATCATATGCATATTGTGTCTTATATCTTATTACTTGAATCTGTATTTGTGTACACCATGATTTTTTTTTTTTACTTATAAGATTTTTATATTTATCTATATATTCACATAGTGTCTGTATCACACTCCTATAAGTCAAATGCAAGTCAAGCTTGAGTAATATTCAGTGGTTGGTTTTGTAGCTGACCGAGCTTTTATGTAAATGATTACATAATAAAAATATGGAATGTTATTCCATATATATAAAAGACTAAAACTAAAGAGGTCAACCAGATTGCTTGCAGGAATGTGATCAGACCAGAGACGCTAAGATGACGTATACCATAAAGTAGGCTAAGGTGACGTGCCGTCACCTGTGTTCATTCATTTGTTTTGAAACATTAGTCCAAGCTCCCTGCTTGAGACAACTACCGTGACCTATAATTCAAACGGCCTACGTGATTTCTAATGTCTCATTTTGTATGTATGTTCATATGTTCGAACTACTGTCTGCTTCCTTTATGACCTGTAACCGAGATGGTAGTGAGAACAGAACAGAATAGAGTTAGCCATCATCATTGGCAGACCTGTACATCTTTATTTAAGCTTCATCATAGATTTGAATTAGCCATCTTCATTGGCAGACCTGTACAAATTTCCTCTGATCTTCATCATGTAATCTCAGAGAATAGAACTATTTTTTATACTTCGCGTCGTTAGTTATCATCAAACCCCTTATTATACAAGGCAACAGCCCTAATATATTAACCAGACACTGATAAATTTGCACAGAAACTTAATATGAAGGATTTTATTCAAGGAAAATTATTTTATTACTATGCAAATATACTTAGAATCATGTTAAAGTTAGCCTGTTTTCTTACAGTGCCCACAGGTGCTTTAGGGGCAGTAAGAGAGAGAGAGAGAGAGAGAGACATGTCCACGTTCGAGAACAACATGGTGATGATTCCATTATGTAGTATCCGTTTTCTGCCTTTGAATTAAATTGAAATCATGAAAGGATTAACTTGGGAAGGGCTCTGGTCCGTCTTTGAAAACCAAGGCCATAGAGGAGATACGCTATTTGTAGTTTACCCGAGACTTTTATCTGATGATTAAAGAATACTCGATAGGTGTATAAGGGCTTCAGTGGAAGGGACGGAGGGGCAAAAGATTGGGAACAATTCAGGTAAAAGACGGCTAATCAGAAGAAAACTCTTGGAAATTCTAACAGAATGGTGGTAGACATGAAAGGCCGTCTAGGAGGGTGGGTAAAAAGAAAGAACACGTGTAACATAGGTGATTAATCACAGAACACTCACTTTCCAAGGCGTGGCGTGACTTTTTTTATTCAAATAACCATTCACTCACTTTCGGCAGTTTGATTGCTGGGAATATGTCTCCGTATCTGTGGAGTAAAAAGCTCTTTATAGATTTGCTTCTTC
>NC_061097.1:41566542-41589511 GCF_015104395.2 Macrobrachium nipponense
GAGTATGCCTGGAATGGAATTGGCACAGGTGGAGAGCGAGGGAGGTGAAACGAGAGGAATACGATAGCCGAACTTGAGTACTTGCACTACCCAGGCTTCTGCCTCCTCTGTTTTCCCATTCCTCCCAAAACTAGCCAGCCTGGCTCCCACTGGTGCATGAAGAACCGAGCTTTCATTTGGAAGGTTGTTAACCTTGGCCGAGGCCTTAGACTGAGGTCGCAAATTCGACTTCGGCCGAAAGAAGAAGCGCTTGGGTTTTCTCCCTCGAAAGGCACTTGGGCCAGAGGAGAAACCGAAGGAACAGTCTCCACAGGAGCTTTAGGTCTCTTAGTAGACTGTGCCAGTAAATCCGAAGTAGATTTCTTATCTAGCGCAGACGAAATTGACAACACTACATCGTCTGAAAGAGGTTATCTTTCACAAACGGAGCAAACAAGAGAGCAGACTTCTGTTGGGAAGTAACCCTTTTAGAAGCAAAGGAGCACCAAAGTTGCCTTTTCTTAAGGGTACCAAAGGCGATGAGCGAAGCTAACTCATCACATCCATCCCTAATGGATTTGTCCGCGCAGGACAGAACACCAAATCCAATCCTCCGCTAACTCCTGAGAAAGAGAAGGGAGGGCAATCTTCGATCTTGGCCGCTAAAGCGCCAATAGTCCAATCAAGGAAGCTAAAGACTTCCAAAAGTTTAAATTGATTCTTTACAACGTGGTCCACTCAGGCGCTGTAAAGAAAACTTTCGCTGCGGCGAAAGCAGATCTTCTAGAGGAGTCGATTAAACTGGAGAAGTCTCCCTGGGAGGAGGCAGAAACTCCCAGAGAAGGAGCTTCCCCAGTACATAAAACCTATACCTCTTACGAAGCAACTTAGAGGGAGGGTAAGCAAAAAAGAGCCTTCCCTAAGTCTCTTTTCATAGACATCCATTTTTCAGTCTCTTTCAACGAATGTCTAACCGCTTTAGATAGAACAAGTTTTGGGAGGAGAGGGTCTGAAGTTTTCCTCCTCATCAAAAGTCGAAGTTGGGGAGCGCGGAGCCGCTTTCTCAAAATAATCTGGATAAGATACCAGAAGAAATCTAAGGAGACGTGAATAACACGAGAGGTGATGAGAATCCTCCTCCTCTACTTCTTTTCTTCATTCTCCGATACCGCCGAAGAAGTAAGCACGAAACTACAACCGGATCTGAAGGTTTCGAACCACCCTTGGACTCATTCATCCAGTTGGTTAACATCTCTAACTGCTTGCGCAAAGGCGCCAGAGACGAATCAAAAACAGTTAACGTAGGCTTGGAAGAGCTAAATGTCAGCAGGAGGCGGAAAAAAACTACTTGCGCCTCGCTCTGAGCCGCCGAAATTCGAGCGAAACAGGCGCATCAGGCGTAACAGACGAAAAAGCGCCTAAAGAAACACCCTTAGAACTGCTAGCTACAGCGCTAAAACCACAATCTCTACTAGTAGATGGAGCCGAAAAAGGCACAGATTGAGGCGACGAACGATCCGCTAACGGCCGCGGCGCAACCCTACTCTCAGGCTCCTTATACCGCTTGACTGGAGGAGGCGAAGAATCGGCGCCTGAACGCCTCTTTAAGGGACGCGAAACGGGCGAATCTCGCCAAGAGCGCCGCGCGACCGGAGACGAATCGCTTGAATCATTCGAAATGCGTCTGACCGCAACACCTTTCCAACGCTTAACCGAGCCCTGTTGAGGCGCAACAGGCTCAACAAGAGAGGCGCCTGTCTGTGGCAAATCCCGATCGACTCCCTTCCAGGACTTCGGTATGTCTTCTCCCCGTCGGGGGAGCTGGACAGTGACCTTTGTCTAGGAGACGTGTCAGGACAGACAGACGCACCCTCAACTACACTCTTACCTGAAGCCGCTTTCTCCAAAAACGTCTTAACTGAATTACCAAGTTGCAAAACCGTATTCGCTAGTACCGAAAATTTCTGATCTAACCTCGATTCCAGACTGGCAATGGTGTCGAAGAAACTACACGGGAAGCCGGAGAAGTGGGATTAGTAGGAGGAATAGGAGGTGTAGTTAAAGGAGACATAACAATTTGAGGAGAAACAGAAGGAACAGAAGCATCGCAAGACGAAGCAGAGCTAAGTCTACTTTCCCTAAGCGCTGCTTTTCTAATTCTGTCTTTAGCTAATTTCTCCGAGTATGAACTAAAAAACTTCCATTGAGAATCAGTCCAATCACTACACTCGTTACATGTTCGATCTGCTGAACAAACCTGTCCCCTACACTTAACCACATTTAGTGTGAGATCATATTCTAACTTGGATAATCTAGTTTTACATCCTGAGATGCAAAACCTAACTCCGACGGGACTAGAATCCGACATGGCAACGCCTAAATAAAAAGCAGAATAACAACAAACGCCAAAAAAAGAGTACTTCACCAATTCCGAAGATCAATTCCACAAGAAAAAAGCGAAGCAAAGTCATCCAACCGCACCGACCACCGATGTTCACGGACGCCGGCAGGAAAAGAATTGAATCAGTGTTGCCGTTCATTCTGCGTGAGGCATTCTGCACGTTTTCTTAAATAGTGAAAGGGCACACTTAAGCAGTTGTTTTCTAAACAAGAGGGATAACCGAAATATTTCTTTGTTATTTTTAACACCACTCCATTTCAAATATCTGTGAGTAGTACCAAAGAATCCCACCAACAAAAGTTTGTCATGTATTTTCCATTGCAACCTTTCTGGTGGTTCTTGGTTGTTATTCATGATGCCTGCACACCGGATTATTTTTTATTATGTGACATTTATTAACTTCGTCATACAAATTTTTAGGAGTACAAAATATACATATTTTAATTCGTTTATATGTAAATTTACAAAAGTAATTAAGAACACACACACACACACACACACACACACACACACACTATATATATATATATATATATATATATATATATATATATATATATATATATATATATATATATAGATATATATATACGTATATACGTATATACATATATACAAACCTAAGAACTAAACAGCAAAAACAATTACAGGATTCCTAATTTATTTATACCATATATATAAATACTATTTGCAAAGTAACAATACAGTATGCTATTGCACTGCACAGTCATTAAACATTCTACATTACTTAGTGGGTTATTGCACTGTCGAAGAAATACAGAAGACATACACAGTGAATTACACTTCTTGGTTATCCTCATCTGGTAAATTTTGGGATCTTTTTATTGCCTTAATCATAACATGATTAGGATCAAAATTCAGGTATTCTCCACAGCTTTTTACCTGTTCGGATACGAGCACCAACGCTGCCTGAGTGGAAGTCAGCAGCTTATTTATAGTCTTGGTTTTATTCAGGTTCACTTTAGAGAAAATCCTCTCTGCATCAGCGTTGGAAGTCGGTAGTGCCAAGATGTTGAAAACATAATCTGGAAGAACTTTAAAAATCATCGCATCATCAGCATCTCTTAGATGAGACAATTAACGGAAAAAATCTTGTGGATTATTTTTTTTGTCTTATATCAGTTAGGGAAAGAGATGTAGAATGTTGCGCCATTCATCATCTAACTTCTGCAGATCCCCTGAGTATATCCGAGGTACTTATGAAGCTAATGTAGATAACGATAGAGTCTTCATCAAAAACATCCTTACTAATGCAGTTGGATACTGACAATGCATTGCAGTCTAAGTAAGTGCGAGTCAAAGGGTAACGTCATTCTTATCTGGACGGCTGCTGTTATCATGAATTGTCTGCAGCGTTATACGGACATCATCTATTAATTTCTGTTGTTCTGATGTGAGGTTTTTGTAATTTACGCGTTGCACTTGCACCAAGGTAACTGATGTAATGAGACGAAATGCTCCTCATTTGATGGGTCTATTGAGTCTGTCATGGTTGTAATAGTATCTCAAGATATCAAGTTAGAGGACTTTACATTTGTCATAGAGTAAGTGAATGGTAGGGTCCTTTTTTTGGAATGTTAGATTAAAAGCGGTTATTTTATTAAGAAATTATTGATAAATCAATAATACAAATGGACAGCAGGATCTTGAAGGCTGTCGGAGATCAGCGTCGATGTTGATAGCCTAAAGTAAAGAGAGAGGGCATTCCTCTGCTCTAACACTCGAGCAACAGCTTCATGCAGCGAAAGCCACCTTGAAGTGAAACATGAAGTAATTTGTGTGATTTCAAATAACAAAATGTTTGAAATTCTTACACTGTGAGAGAAATAGGTATAGATCTTTCTAATCAAGTCTTCACTAACACGAGGAAGAGTTTTTGCAGCTTGTGATGCACATAAATAAGCTGAATGACAAATACATCTTACTACAGTGATACCAGGTGCAGCATTTCTAAGTCTACTTGCCATTGAATTATTTTTGTTTTTGTTTTTTAATTATTAACCCTCATTATATTGCTCGCACCATCTGCTGCAAATCCTACTAAATTTTCAAGGGGGATTTGGTGTTCATTAAAAATAGGTAAACTAAGATTATACATATGTTGCCCCGTTGATCCCTCATCTTCACTGTTGCCTGTGTTATAATAGTAGCTCAAGTAATCGTGTCTCTATGGATCCTTTGGTCTTGTCGAAATATTGAACTATTACTGCATAAGTCTTTTCTGTGCTAATATCTGTTTTTCTCATCTATCATAATAGAAAATTTATTGGACTTTAAAGCTACAATCACTTCCTGTGATATCATTCCAATTTCCTTAATTACGCGTGTGGCCTTCGATCTTTTTAAGACGTTTTTCCTGGCGGATATTAAAGAGTCTGGGAATATATCTTTAATTACCTCAATCAAATGATCGAAGCATTGAAAGCAATATTGTCCTCAGCTAAAAACGCAGCAGTTTGACATATATTTTCAACAGGCAAGCTTACAATAATTTTGTAATTTAATAATGTACGAAATTTGTAAGTAATTTTAAAAAAATGTAAGTAACTTGAAAGTGGCGAATTTTTTCTGCATAGACGAAGACGACGAATCTTCGTCTGCACTGAAATGCGAGATCACCCTCCGTAGAGTTTTTTATTCTGCATAAACCCAGAAAATTCTGCATTTCGGCAACCTGATTGAATTCACCTGGGCAGTTGTACCTGGTTCTCCCGCCGAGTGGGGAGGGAGATGACGGTCTCATCCACCCCAGTTGTTGGCGGACCGCCGACGCGCTAAATTTGAATTTAGTATCCTGCCGCTCGTGGAAATCACGGCTCTATAATTGTTCGGTAAGACACTACAATAAAAACATATTTTATGAAGAGCTCACATGCTTATTTTAGTTCGTATGGGGCTTTCATATATCACATTATGTTGACGAAACTTCAATCTTTTAAATGGTATGCTTAGAGTTGCAATTGTATTCTTGTTTCACCAATTAAATATCGAGTGAATAAGACCCGTCCACCGTGGTGAGGGTTGGCCTTCCATGGTGTTTTACCCTAATGTATTTATCACTCTTGAATTCTTGCAGCTCAGGCTTATACAGTTTTATTGCTACACTATTTCATACTCTCTTACATTTGCCAACCACACTTCACCACAGAAGTCATTATAGTAATAGGTATGCGGCTTCCTTGGTGAGCTTGTTTGGTAGGAATTGCACCATTGGCCTACTAGCCTAGGTCTTTTAGCTTTGTACCAATAACAACACTGAAGCCAATCTTACCGTAGCCACATTATTTTTTATGTGTAGCACTGACATGAACCCGTTCATATGCTTTCCAGAACGATAAGTGATGATTAATCAAAGAATAAGACACTAAAATCACGCGAACTCGAGTCTGCTGTGACACCAAAATCGAGGATGAGAAAATGTAAACATTGCCATCATTTGAATTCGAGCTAACAGTAGTAAGATTTTCTAATGATGATTATAAAGATAATTTTTCTTTGTGCATATGGAAATTCATTACTTTATAAGAAAAAGTTCTGGAAATCTATTTAAAAAATAACGTGAAACCAATCATCAAATAGTAATAATAATACTTTCAATATCGAATGCTGGTGGCATTATGCTACGTTAGGATGCAGCATCGAGGGAAATCTCTTGACGATGTATAATCTATAATAAAACGAACAAATTTTAGTATTTGTCTTATAAAGTATACTGTAGATTTGAATAATTAAATACTAAATTTAAATCAATATTACTCCAAATCCTGATTGGCTGTTGATAAGCCAATCACAGGGCTGGAAACTCTCAGTCTCACGAGGGAGTTCACAAAGGTAGGATGTATATTCCACCTCTCCTGAGGGATACGTCTTTCAAAATAGGTGGAACATACATCCTGCCTATGTGAACAATCTCGAGAGACTTAGATTTTCTAGCCCTGTGATTGGCTTATCAACAGCCAACCAGGAGCGTCGTAAGGGTCGGGCCTAGACATCACATGCACGGTTGATGTGTATTCTACTATAGTTGATACCTATACTCGGTTTTTTTCCATCTGTCCACCCGCCTGTGGTGTTTGTGCATGGTAACACTATGTCCCGGACTTTAAATAGCTACGCTATGTGTAAGTTTTAGGTAAATAAAAGGATATCTGGGTGTACATTTGCACCTGAAAAGTGTTTTGATAATTCACTGTATGCGAATTACACTGTTAATATTCGAAATAGGATATTTTCATTATTGTTAAATGTAAGCTGCCTTTTCATGGTGGCGAATGGAACAGCCAGACGCAGTGATGGGAAAATTGTTTCTCTCGCTGTTCACTACGCCAAGATGTCAACTTTACTGGACCACACCTACTCTGCTACGAAGCTACGTGTTACTTCATTACACGTAAGTATATCAATATATACTTTTAATTTTTATAAAGTGTGTTTTAGCACTTTTCCCCCCACTGCGTCTGGCTGTTCCATTCGCCACCCCGAAAAGGCAGCTTACATGCAACAATAATAACGATATTCTATTTCGAATATTAACGCATATTGTACACCCAGATATCCTTTTATTTACCTAATACTTACACATAGCGTAACTATTTAAAGCCTGGGACGCTATTTAAAGCCCGGCCACGCTGTGTTACCATGCAAAAACACCATAGGTGGGTGGACAGATGAAAAAAAAACGAGTATAGTTCCTTCCATTCAGCTCTGAACGACTGACCCTTCCACTGATTATGGGGAAAGTTTCTTTGACATTCCTTCAGTTTTTTTATTGCATTTTTTTTTTTTCATCCTGCATATTTTCTCTTCCTACTGGGACGACATTCTTTAAGCTGAACTCTACCACGCCCATGAGTTACGGGCTTTATAGTCTGTTGTTTGGGCAGAGTCCAATATGTCCACACCAGACCTCCTAATCCCATTCACACCTTACCGCCTCATATTAGGACCCTTGCTGGAATAACCCAGCGTAATTTTAACCAACCAACCAAGGGAATAATTATGAAAAGATGGAATCCAATTTTTATTAAGGAATAAGTAAATAGGAAAAACTCAAAATTCTTTCACAAGCGAACACCAGCTGTACAGAACTATGGTACAAAAGAAGGTATATAACAGAAAAGATAATAGACAGACGATTTTTTAGAATAAGGAAGAGGAAAGATGAAAGAAAAGAGGAAACTTGACGATGGAATTTTGAGAATAGTGGTGTTGACCACATATATATAGAGAGGAGACAGGAGACTTGTGGGGAAGGGGTGTGGGAGAATGTGGGGTTCTGTTGGGAAGGGTATAGGGATCGCTTGGGAGAAACAGGACATCCAGACACCGGCAGAAAGAAGAAGAATCAAGCTGACTGCGCATTCTTGACTTGTAACGGATCAATCAATGCTTCCTGTTCAATTCAAAAGACATCTTAAACCTTTCTTATGCAAAGCAAGGAAAATAGAGAAAGTGGAGGAGAGCAAGAATAAATTGATTTTTTTTCTTTTTTGCTTCCAAGGTCTGGAGGCGCCCACGGACAGAATTGCAGCCGGCTAATTGTAATATTCATAAGATTATCTTCAGGCATTTTCGTCCGAGCATTAGCCTCTTGTAATCCTGCGGAATTTTGCTAAGAACGGCAGTTCCTTTGCACTTGGAAATGAAAACTTACTCGTAAAGTTTCATATACAAGATAGTCGAATTTTATCTGCACTGGCCATTTCTAGAGATTCGTGTCAAAAGATAAATATCTTAAAGAATAGAGTATTAAATCCAGATAATAAAACAATCATAATTAAATGGCTCTAAACAAGCATATTTCATAAAAAGCATGATCAACTGAATTTTTATTTTGCTATTCTTTCTGTCACAGCAAAGTTTACCAAGTTCTAAAAGCCTTTATATCACTTCATAAGTGACAAATAACAAGAATATTCTAGAACCGGTAGGAGCGGTATTCATCAAGACATTTACTGGTCCTGATCTTCATTAGAAAATACACACAGACACACATACATACATATATAGTATATTCATATGTATATATTTATCTATCTATCTATCTATCTATCTATCTATCTATCTATCTATCTACTATCTATCTATCTATATATATATATATATATATATATATATATATATATATATATATATATATATCTATATATATATATACATATATATATTCATAAATAAACAGTAAGCTTTAACTTGTCATACTTTATTTATGGACGCCTTTAGAGATAGTAGTTAATACTGTCCTAAATACTACATACATACATACATACTACATCCATACATACATACATACATACACACACACACATATATATATGTATATATATATATATATATTATATATAATAATAATATATATACTTATATATAGATATATATATATATATATATATATATATATATATATATATATATATATATATATATATATATATATAAGCTACAAATGTCTTTTAATATCCACTTCTCTCTACCTCGGAGATAACATATTTTCATTTACGTTAAACGAAGGTAAATTTTTTTTTAGTTGAGCAGAGGTTCGTGGTCTCGTGGGATCAAACCAACGAAACCCATGAACTCAGGACTGCAGAGACGCCTTAAACCACACGGCCAACCAGATTTAAGGCATCACGGGGTTCTGAGTTCATATCTTTTCTTGATTCGATCCCACGAGACGACGAAATTATTACCAGCTTAAAAATAAATCCCCTTCGGTTAACATATATGGAAATATATTAATTCCGCGGTAGAGCGAATTGAATATTAAAGGGCATTTGTAGCTCAATGCTTGGATGTGAATCACGGTGATGTGATAAAATTTACTCATATGTATATTATATTATATAATAGGTATGTATATATATTTATATATGTGTATACATATAAACATATACTAGACATTATCTAAGTGTATGTATGTATGCATATATATATATATATATTATATTATATAAGAATATATTTATATATATATATATATACACCACCACACACCACCACACACAACACACACACACTATTATATTATATATATAATATATATATATATATAATATATATATAGATATATAATATATAATATATAATATATGTATATACACACACACACACACACACCACCCACCACACACACATATATATATATATATATATATATATATATATATATATATATATATATATATATATATACTGTATATATATATGTATATATATATATATATATATATCTAACTACAAATGTCCTTTAATATCTAATTCGCTCTACCTCGGAATTAATATATTTTCATATATGCTTAACCGAGGGGGAATTTATTAAGCGATAATAGAATTGGCCATCGACAGGCGCGAACCAGCGACTTCCCAATCCCAGGACTGGCAGTGAAGCCTTAAACCACCCCGACACCGCTCCAGTCCTGGGATTGGGAAGTCGCTGGTTCGTGCCTGTCGATGGCCAATTCTATTATCGCTTAATAATTTCCCCTCGGTTAAGCATATATGAAAATATATTAATTCCGAGGTAGAGCGAATTAGATATTAAAGGACATTTGTAGTTCGATATATGTATATGAATCACGTAATGTGATAGACTTATATATATATATATATATATATATATATATATATATACATACATACACGCATACACACACACACACACACACACACACACACATATATATATATATATATATATATATATATATATATATATATATATATATTTATTTATATACGTATGCACATATATGTGTGTAAGGTTGTAGGTTTACTTACTCGGAAAACAAACGAATATACAGTTACGAATTATGCACGCAAACCTCCGAACGAAAGCAAGCAGAAGGACGGTACCCGCATTTCGCTCAACCCTCCCGCAATGATCCCAGGTCGTTCGGCGGCGGAATGAACAGCAAGAACAGCAATAACAGCATTTAACCCCAACGTGGGTAATGTAGTCATGCGAGGAACAGCTGCTGTAGTTATGTGGCTAGTGACCTTATTGTTGCTTCTGGCCTTAATTTAGAGGTAATTTACTGGCGGAGCTTAATTGCCGGGAACCCTTTCGTGGACGGTATTAATTGAGGGATCAGCATCGAAGTTGAGGAACTCCGGCTGCCTGATGATTAGAAACTGGCTTTTCGCGGGAAATTGACTTTTTATATCTGATTCGATTTTGCCCGTACTATAGCTTGGAGTATTCCTGTGAAGCAGTTGCTATAAATATACACAGACATTTTCTGTTTTACTAGATAACGATAGATTCGCATTTAACTATATGAAAACAATTTTTTTTTTTCATATTTATTTTCTGTAAATGTACAAAGATTTTTCTATAAACAAAGATAATTTACGTAAGGAAATTGCGCTTGCATATCTCTAGAAAAGGGTAAACAAAACCTGTTAAATTAGTGATCAGGAAAGAAATGCAAGACTTTCAAATTCTAACATAAACAATACCTCGGTTCTGTAGAATTTAGGCCAAAGGCCAAGCACTGGGACCTATGATGTCATTCAGTGCTGAAACGGAAATTGACAGTAAAAGGTTTGAAAGGTTCAACAGGAGGAAAACCTCGCAGTTGCAATATGAATCAATTGTTAGAAGAGGATGGAAAGTAAGATGGATGAAAGAGAAAAGAAAGGAGGCACTGTAAAAGGAACGAAAGGGGTTGCAGCTAGGGTCCGAAGGCACATCGCAAAGTGCCTTAATTAATGCCTACAGTTCACCGCATGAGGTTCACTGTCGGTACTACGTCAGCAACGGGATTCTTACCTTGGAAAACCGTGGGAGAATCAAGTAGTGTGGAATCTTCTGTTTGCATAATTACTTTGATGCTATATCAGCTCCATAAAGAGAAAAGATGGAGACACTATTTTCTATGAAGTTTGTTACAGGTGAAATATTACTTCATTATCTTTCACTTTCTTTCCGAAGCTTACTTCCTCTAATGCAGGAACTGTGTAAACAAGAAAAAAAGATTAAAAGTTACAAAAACTGCAGAACATTGTGTTCTGCGTCCTAGTCTAAATTCCTTTCTGTATTAATTTTCTTACCGTCAGTTACACAGCTCACCTGTTGGAATTTGGCTCTGCTCTTAATTGCAGGTACCTCTCTGGCTTTCGTTGGCAGTGATGCACTGTGCTAATAACAGGTAAAATGGTGGGGATACAATTTAAGAATTGCATTGACATATTCACGCTTCTAGAAATTAATTTGCAGCTACGCTAGCATGTGAGTTGTAGAGAAACAAGGGAAAAATGCAAGTCCTTTTGACAACTTGATATTCTGGTGTGAAAAGGAAAGCATTTCTAGAGATGTTGATGAAGAAAAATGTTAATTAAAAAATTGTCCTTTTTTCCTTATTCAGAATAGACCATAAATAACCAGGGTATAATTCTGTTTATTTATTTAGCCGAGTTTTCGAGACGACACGTCTCATCATCAGGGCAGTAAGAATACAAAGGACATTTTTATTCCTTATTCCTTATCGATGAGCCATGTACACACACACATACACACACACACACACACACACACACACACACATATATATATATATATATATATATATATATATATATATATATATATATATATATATATATATTATATATATATATATATATATATATATATATATATATATATATATATATATATTGTGAGTGTATGTACGTATTTCGAATGAATTTCACGACCAATAAATAAATTTATCATGCTTTTAATGAAATATTGTATGTGTTTACATTCATTTATTTATAATTTCATATTCTCTTCTGGCACATGTCTGCAGGTCAGACCAGTATAAATAATGAGATAAAGGATACTATAACAATGTATTCAGTATTTAAAACTTTAAGAGCAAATTTTCATTTGCAAGTGCAAAGGAAGTTCCATTCTTAGCAAAGTTCCACAGGATTGCAAAAGACTAATTCTCGGATGAAAATGCCTCAAGTTGATCTCATTAATATTATAGTTTGTCCGATTGCAATTGCCGCCATGGTCTATAAACCTTGACTATCTCTAGACCTTGGAAGTTAAAAAAGAAGAAAAAATCAATTTAATCCTGCCCTCCTCGTCCCCTTTCTCTCCTTACCTTTCTTTACAATAAGAAAAGTTAAAGCTGACCTGCGTGGTGAAGAGACTGCTTCTGTTTTTCGAATGAAATCGGAAGCACTGATCCCCTACACGTCAAAAAATGTCGCCTTATCATCACTGTCTCAAACTTCTCTCTTCAACTTCTCCATTTTCTTTAATCTTTCCTCCTCCTTTCAAAAAAAAGGAATATTTCTTAAGCTTTCTCTCTTCTGTTGTTTCTAGAGTTGTGCTAAAGCTCTATGCAACTATCATTCCTTGTGAGTGAAAGATTTTGGATTGTTCGTAATTACTCACAGCTCACAGAGATAGGATATCTCCTTGCCATGATTACTTCCTAAGGACTCTTTCCAAACAACAGATCATAATATTCGTATGCCTTGGCCGTGGTAAAGTAGTCTTCAAGACGATTGTCCCAGCAGCTATATATATATATATATATGTATATATATATATAAATATATATATATATATATATATATATATACTATCTATATATATATATATATATATATATATATATATATATATACATATATATATTTATATATATATAATCTATATATATAATATATATAACTAATTATATATCATATATAGATATATATATGTATATATATATATTTTGTATTTTTCTATATTTAATATATTAGATTTTGATTTTTCGTAGTAAAAATAGTTTGAAAATTATCTTTGATATCACATAAATATTGTTACAAGTAATTCGAATGCAAACTATTGCAATAATGTTTACATCCACTCTCACTTGACAAGTTGACTGTAAGGTGTAAGTGTCGTTAGTCCATGTTGAGTTTGCGTGATTTAGTGTCTGTGATTAATCCTGATTTATCGATCTGGAAGGCCTATGAAGAGGTCTATGTAATTGCAACAATTAAAAAGGAGCCATTATGCCTACGGTAAGATTGGTCATACCTAGTAGTAGTAGTGTGTCACTGGTAAGATCAGACATAGGCTTAGTACCTAACCCAAAGAAGACTACAGGATGTGAGTAGCCTACCTATCTTATGATTAGGCCAATGAGAATGACCCAGAACTCTAACCAAAGAGATAGAGGCTAGCAATGAATATTTGATAGAAGGGTAGAATGACGTTTCACGTAGTACCATTCGCATAACGGCCTCAAATATTGCGCAAGTTTCGAATTATGGAAGGGGTAACGTTCAACCAGGAATACTTTAAGAACCTTCCCCAAAGACGGCGTAAGTGTCCCTTTATATTTTTCCAGTTGTAAACCTTCCATTGAGGTGTGTGTATACCTGTTGAAATGTAGTTTTCATGGTTGTACTATTTGATTTGATTCTAACGAATTTCTTATCCTATGTCATAAATGGTTGGTTAACCTATTGCAACATGCTTAAGGCCTATACCTATTTACCATTAGTGGAAGGCTCCCAGTAAGAGGCAGCAGTTTTTCGTTGAGGGTTACTTAAATAATTACGGGGAAAATAAAATTAATGCTTAATAAAGTAATATTTAAGTGCAAATGTAAAATCAATGTTTTAATGGGTTTGTTGGTGAAAATTCACTTCAATGGCAATGTGTGGATAGCCTAGTTCACCGATGCCTAACTGTAATGGGGAACTGAGTGGGAAGTAAGGTTTTTATGGTTGAAGAATATGAAATCAGAAAAACATAGTGGTGGGAAGTTATGTATTAGTCTGTGTCCAACTTTAAATTTTTTTTTCAGACTTTATCTTCTATTTAAGTAATGTTGACCATTATTGTTTTTGCAAAATACCTTCGTTGATGGAATTCCTACTGTATGTGACAATTGTGGGTAATCCAGAGGAAACCTATTATTTTGTTTATACATTAAGATTTTATTTGAGTTTTTAGGTTAACCCAAATTTGATTTGATTTTGACCATTGCTGTTAATGCAAAAAAAAAAAAAAAAAAAAAAAAAAAATTATATCTCCTGAGGGAAACCTGGGGTTTTGATTGGATGAGGGTGAAGGTGGCGACAAAAATGTGTGAATTGCAAAAAAAAAAGAAAATAGTCAGAAGTGCACAAATTAAAGGATTATCTGTTGGTAACAAAATGGCTGTGTTCAATTGGTAAGAATGCCTCTAAAATTTTAAAAGTTAGATTTTATAGCAAAAGCAAGTACTACTAATAGGATGTATCCTAACCTAAACTAAGGATGCTTGGATTGAAAGCTTTACTCCATTTTGGTTGATCCTTGGAGTCTTGACTCAACCTGAATTAAAAGTGGCATAAATCATAGAGCAAAATACAAGGTTGCATCTTGACCTAAACTAACCCAGCTTGTGGGCCATACTCATCAGAGGGCTTTTCACTCCTTGTATGCTCCCCAACCTTACCGGACAGTGAGCGCCATAAATCAGAATAGAGTAAAAGGATGCATTCTTACTTAAACTTAACCTAACCTAGGGTCTGGTGGTTGACAGGTCCCTACCTAACCTACCTTGGACACCCTGTACCTCCAACTTATTATGGCCTAGGGTGCTCTAAATCAAAACAGGTTATATAGGGATGTACCTTAGCCTAACTGGCAATTGGAGGAGGGAAATTCCCTGTACTTCCCTAAATATTGCTCACAGTTTAACGTATTCCTTTTAAAATATTGGGAGATAAAAGGCTGTGATTCACCTTTTGACAAATTTTGGGAAGTCAGTTATCATGAAAAAAAGGATTACTCCACAATCTTCTAAAAATCATTTTACTTCCTTATGTATGATATTAAATATACCAATGATATCATTACATTCTGGTGGCACTTCTTAACAATACAGTCTGAAAACATCTGAGAACGGAACCTTGATAATTTACAAATTTAATGGGATGGAAAATGGAAGAACCTGGAATGTAAGACATAGACCCATAAATCAATCATATGATTAAAAAAAAATGGGTAAGTCGTAAGAGATACTGTGTGTATGCACTATTTGTGTCAATATTCATGTTCTTATTGTCACAGATAGTGTTAACAGAATGTAATAACATCTTTGGGAAATTTATGTCAAACATAAGGAAGTAAAATAATTTTTGGGAGATTGTGGAGTAATCCTTTTTTTCATGATAAATGACTTCCCAAAATTTTACCAAAGGTGAATCACAGCCTTTTACCTCCCAATATTTTTAAAGGAATATGCTGAACTCCGAGCAATATTTAGGGAAGTACCCTCCTCCAATTACCATATAGGCCAAGGTACATTCCTATATGACCTGTTTTTGTACATGAACTTTCCTGCCAGATATATACTTAGCTTACGTCTCTGACGTCACGACAGAATTCAAAACTCGTGGCAAATGCGACAGGTAGGTCAGGTGATCTACCCCACCCGCCGCTGGGTGGCAGGTGTATGAACCAATCCCCCTTTCCAGTCATAATTTTTCTGTCGCCAGTGTCGACTACATCTGTTGTCGATACCTCTCGATTTTGGATTATTACCTCGTTTTCGCCCTGATTGTTTCATCGGACTTTTGGTGGAGTACCTGCTCCTTGGCTTGGCATTTGCGATTTGTGGACCCGGTTTTTTTGATTATTCTTTTGATTATTCTTGGAATTTCATTATGTCTGATTTAGAAATTAAGAAATCAACTATGTTCAGAGTTTGTTCTGTTAGCGATTGTAAGGTGAGGCTACCGAAAGCTGCGGTAGACCCTCACACAGTATGCATGAGGTGTAGGGGGAATGACTGCTCATTTATTAACCCTTGTAATGAATGTGGTAATTTGAATGAAGAAGAATGGAAGGCGCTTTCGTCTTATGTAAGAAAGCTTGAGAAGGACAAGGTTAGGAAAGCTTCATCTAGGAGTTCTAGTAGGTCTCGCGCTAGCGAGTTTGAAGTTGATAACCCTGTTGTAGACGTAGCGCCTTTACCAGTTTCAGCCCCTGCTTCCTGCACCAAACCCGAAAGATGCGCCTTCGGAGGTGGTGGACACTATGAGAGCCACTATTCGCAGCATGGAGCTGAAAATTAAAGTGCTAGAAGGTAAGAGTGATAGCAATTTGTGCAGTGATCCCAGTGCAGTGGAGGGTGCGTCTGATCGGCTCCCTAATGCTTCTAGGCCTAGACCTCTTCCAGACTCCCAGAACCCAGTGGAGGAGGAAAGTCGAAAGCCGCAGGAAGGTTAGGGAGAACCCCCACCGGTCAGGCGCGTCCCCTCGTGGTTGCGCCTGATGTTCGCTCCCAGGCTACCTTGGATCGCGCCAAGAGAGAAGTCTTACGCATGCTTCTCGTCTTCGCCTTCTCCTTCGCCCAAGCGTGGTTGGAGCTCCTCGGAAGCTTCTCGGCCGTCGAAGAGAGCCTGGCAGGCTTCTTCCGCTCTCCCTCCAGCCCTGAAGTTTTTTCGGAAGATCCTGGATTGGATGTGAAGAAACCGAGGATTTCTTTGGAGTTTCGCTCTCCTAGTAAGGATCGAGCTGCGTCTCCCGTGAAGGACTTTGTTAAGTGTCCTACACGTGTGTTGGCTAGTCTGCAGGCGCAGATTACGGCTCTGGCTGACTCTTTGATTGTGACTTCTTGTCGTAGGAAGGACGTCTCGCTCCCGGTAAAGAAGTCCAGGCGCTCTTCTCCAGTTTACGCTATTCGTCAGTAACCGCCCTCTCTCCAGGAGTGGATCGTAGTACGAGGCGCTCTTCAACGAACAGGCGCTCTCCTGCGGACATCGTTTCTCCGTCGGACAAGGGGCATGCTTCCCGTAGACGAGCCTCTCCTGACAGGCGCTCGTCTCGAGACAGGATCTCTCCCGCTGGCAGACGCCAGGAGCCTGGTAGGCGTTTCTCATGGTAGCCGCTCTCCTTCAGGCTTTCGCATCTTCCTGTGACCAGACGCCCTTTGGTAGATAGGCGCTCTTCTCCTGTCAGCCGCCCTTGCTAGCAGGCACCAAGAGCCTGTAGGCGCTCTTCTCCTTCAAGGCGCTCTTCTCCGATTTTCGCTCTCCTCGAGTTAGGCGCCGGGAATCTGTCAGACCGCTTCTCTCCTGGTAGGCGCTCGTCGCCAGAGTTTCGCTCTCCCTCCGCAGCATAGCGCCCAAGTGAGCCTGATAATCGCTTCCCGCATGACAGGTGCTCTTCGCCAGGCAGCCGCTCTCCTTTAGACAGGCGCCAGGAGCCTGATAGACGCTTTTCGCCTAATAGGCGCTCTTCAATCGCCAGATTTTTCGCCCTGCGTTCGTTAGGCGCCAAGAGCCTAGAATACGCCCTCATCCTGACAAGAAGGAGTTTTCAGGCAGAATCTCAACGGAAGTTATAACTTCCCCGGTTAGATGTCAGAGTTCTTCCAGACGTTCTTCCGGAAGGATGGACTCTCGGCTGAGGACAAGACAGCCTTTCATCGTAAGGATCGTGAAGGATCTTCGGCGGAAGAAGAACAGGATCCCTCGGAAGAAGAAATTCCTAAAGATTCCTCCGTTTCTTCATACAAGCGTTTGACGGACCTGTTACTTCAGGAATTCGGAGACGCCCTTTCTCCTGTCGCCCCGCCCTCGCCTCTTTCGTTATTTTCGACTTCGAAAACTTCGAAGGTTTCATCCTGTGTCAGGATGAAGCCTGCAATCTCTATGAAGAAGGCGCTTAGAGGTTTTGGTGAGTGGCTTCTTTCGAAGGAAGAGAAAGGGAAGACGGTGTTCTCTTTCCCTCCTTCTAAGCTTACTGGAAAACTAGGATTCTGGTATGAATCGGGAGAACCCTTGGGCCTCGTTCTTCCATCCTCGGCAGACTCGGACTTCTCTTCGCTGGTGGATTCCTCTCGACGCTCTGCCCTCATGTCTGCTAAGACGACATGGGGGATGAATGAGCTTGACCACCTGTTGAAGGGAATGTTCCGAGTCCTGGAGGTGTTTAACTTCCTAGACTGGTCTTTGGCGTTTTGGCCAAGAAGACGCAGACCCCGGATTCCATTTCACCTGAGGATCTTATCAGTGTTCTCACGTGTGGATAAGGCAGTGAGGGATGGATTCGAGTGAAGTAGCTTCCCTTTTCGGAGCGGGAGTGATCAAGAAGAGATCTGTTTACTGTTCGTTCCTGACGAAATCAGTATCGCATGCTCAGAGAGCCTCTCTCCTGTATTCTCAGCTCTCTCCTCAACTCTTCCCTAAGAAGATCATTCAGGATGTTTCTTGTGCCCTTTCAGCTAAGGCTACCACAGGTACATGCTAGCCCAGTCTACCAGGAAGCCTCACTCTTCTTTCCAAGCTAAAACCAAGAGAGAGACTCCAGTTAGCAGAAGCCCTTTCGAGGAGTCCCTCCTGCCAGAGCTTCTTCCTCTAGAGGATCTAGACCCACTAAAACGAGGGAAGACCTTCTCTAGATCCATCAGAGGGAAGAAGTAGGATTCAAGTTCTCCAGACATCAGTGGGTGCCAGACTTCTGAAGTTTGCCGACGTCTGGGCCCAGAAAGGGGCGGACAACTGGTCACTCTCGATTGTCCGCAAAGGCTACCTCATTCCCTTCTTATCAAGACCTCCGTTGACGACGACTCCGAGGGAGTTGGTAGCCAAGTACAAGGACCCCATCATGAATCAAGCCCTCTCTCTAGCAGTAGATCTTATGCTGGAGAAGGAGGCGATAGAACTAGTGAAAGATCCTCATTCTGCGGGTTTTTTACAAACAGACTGTTCCTAGTTCCCAAGAGCTCAGGAGGATGGAGACCGGTTCTGGATGTAAGCGCCCTGAATGTCTTCGTAGAAAAAAAAGGAAGTTCGCCATGGAGACAACTTCTTCAGTGTTGGCGGCTCTTCGTCCAGGGGACTGGATGGTGTCCCTAGATCTTCAGGACGCTTACTTCCATGTGCCTATCCATCCTTCTTTACGGAAGTTTCTGAGATTCATGATGGGAGGGAAGATCTCCAATTCAGGGCCTTGTGCTTCGGCCTTTCGACAGCCCCTCAAGTTTTCACGGTTTTAATGAAGAATGTAGCGCAGTGGCTACATTTTGGAGGGAGTGAGGCTGTCTCTCTATCTAGACGATTGGCTGATCAGAGCAAGCTCACAAGAACGATGTCTGGAGGACCTACAAAAGACACTGACTTTAGCAAGTTCGTTGGGGCTTCTGGTGAACTTCCAGAAGTCACAATTAATCCCCAGTCAAGAGCTGATATATCTGGGGATTCGGATGGTTTTCTCCGGATTTTCGGGCATATCCGTCACCAGAGAGGATTGCCTCGTTGCCAAGAGAAACTAACGACCTTCCTAGAGAAAGATGCATGCACAGCGAGGGAGTGGATGAGTCTGTTGGGGACACTTTCCTCGCTGGAGCAATTCGTTTCTCTAGGAAGGTGCTCTCAGACCTCTCCAATTCTTCCTTACCGGAACTGGAGGTGTGTCCCCTCTCTCTAATGACCTGGAATTCTCCTCATGATATCAAAAGGAATCAAGAAGGACCTTCTGTGGGGGGTGGGGCAGATCCTCTCCGATTTGCAGAAGGTCTGTCTCTGTACATGCCAAACCCGAACCAAGTTTTGTTTTCCGACGCGTCGGAGACGGGTTGGGGTGCGCCCCTAGGGTCAAGAGAAGTGTCAGGCACCTGGGAGGGGGAACAGGTGTCCTGGCACATCAACAACAAAGAGTTGATGGCAGTGTGGTTGGCGTTAAAAGCCTTCGAGCCCCAAGTCCGAAATGCTATAGTTTCAGGTCAACTCGGACAACACCACAGCCTGGCTTACATAAGAAAGCAGGGGGGACACACTCTTTCTCCCTGTACGAAACAGCGAAGGACTTGCTGTTGTGGTCTCAGGCAAGGAAGATCGTTCTCCTCACCAGGTTCGTACAGGGAGAAAGGAATGTCAGAGCCGATCTCCTGAGCAGGAGGAATCAAGTGCTCCCCTCGGAGTGGACTCTGCACTCAGAAGTTTGCCAGGACCTGTGGAGGTTATGGGGCAGACCTCATATCGACCTTTTTGCGACAGCAAAGAACAAGAGAATAGACCTCTACTGCTCCCCGATCTCGGACCCAGGAGCAGTGTCAGTCGATGCTTTCCTTCTAGACTGGAGAGGTCTGGACGTCTATGCTTTTCCTCCATTCAAGATTCTGAGTCAAACACTCAGAAAGTTTGCGGCCTCGGAAGCGACAAGGATGACGCTGGTAGCTCCATTCTGGCCGGCCCAAGATTGGTTTCACAGAGGTACTGGAATGGCTGGTGGACTTTCCAAGAGCTCTTCCACAAAGAGTAGATCTGCTCAGACAACCCCACTTCGACAGGTATCACAAAAACAAAAACCTCCCCGCTCTCAATCTGACTGGCTTTCGACTGTCAAAAGTCTTGTCAGAGCGAAGGGGTTTTCAGCTAAGGCAGCGAAGGCTATCGCCTCAGCTAGAAGGCCCTCTACCCTTAGTGTCTACCAGTCGAAGTGGGACGTCTTTCGCCGTTGGTGCAGAAACCAGAAGCTTTCCTCTTCCAGTACCTCTGTGACCCAATCGCAGATTTCCTGGTTTTTCTCAGGGAAAAATGCGGTCTGCAGTTTCGACCATCAAAGGATATCGGAGCATAGCAGCTGTGTTTAGGCACAGGAACTTAGATATCTCCAACAACAAAGATCTACATGATCTGCTAAGATCTTTCGAAACTTGCAAGAAACCCTCGTCTCAAATTCCGAGCTGGAACCTCCCCCCCTGGCTTAGGATGTGGTTCTTCGTTTCCTGAGGGTCCTCGAACGTTCGAAACCTCCCCAGTCATCTTCTTTCAAGGATCTTACGAAGAAGGCTCTGTTTTCTTTTCTTTGGCTTTAGCATCTGCCAAGAGAGTTAGTGAGCTTCATGCTCTAGAAGAAGGGTAGGTTTCAAAGGAGATTCCGTGATTTGTTCCTTCCTTCCTTCTTTTCTAGCTAAGAACGAAAACCCCTCAAATCCTTGGCCAAGGAGTTTTGAGGTTCCAGGCTTAGCTCCCCTGGTAGGGGAAGAGCCGGAAAGAACTCTTGCCCTGTGAGGACTTTAAGATACTACCTCCAGCGGAAGAAGTCTCTTAAGGGCATTAAGGACAGACTTTGGTGCTCTGTAAAGGATTCCCAGTAGACCATTGTCTAAAAAATGCTTTGTCCTTCTTTATAGAAGCCTCGTGAAGGAAGCACATTTGGCTTGCGGTGAGGATCAGTTCAAGCTTTTGAAAGTCAAGGCTCACGAGGAAGTAAGAGCCATTGCTACGTCCTTGGCTTTCAACAAGAATATGTCACTCCAGAATCTGATGAAAGCAACATTCTGGAGATGCAATTCAGTATTCGCTAACCACTACCTTAGAGACGTCAAGATTACTTACGATAAGTGCTTCGCGTTAGGCCCGTATGTATCGGCGGATTCGGTGCTGGGGCAGGGAGCTGAAGCATATCCTTTGTAAATTTTTCCCCTATTGTTTCGTATTGTGTTTTTATGGTTGTTTGAAAGAGGATGCGGGTAGGCATCTTTCTTTCTTCGTATACTAAACATTAGAATGGTTAGGTGATCTGTTTGTGCTAGAGCTCCCTGCATTGGTAGTGGTCAGGCTCTGTCATTTAAGAGGGCGAATCCCCATTGACATGATCCAACTTGGATTCTACTGAGTAAGTGGATATCAAATCCCTTCGGTAGACCCAAAGAGTCTTTTCAGCTGTAGGTCACGCCCTCGCTGTAGCTTTTCAGGCTTTGCAGACTAATAGACAGTAACTATGAAGTCTTCAGCCTTATCAGGTAAGAACCAAGGTTTGTTAGTATCCTACAACAGATGTTGTTTCCCCTTTTTCCTTGTTAGCTCTGTCTTTTTCCCTCCACCAAGGGTGTCAATCAGCTAAGTATATATCTGGCAGGAAAGTTCATGTACAAAAAAATGATATTGTTATTTTTTACAATAAAGTTTTTGTTACATACTTACCTGGCAGATATATACGATTGATGGCCCTCCCAGCCTCCCCTCAGGAGACAGGTGGAAGGAATAAAAAGTTTTTTGAATGACCCCTTATGGGGAAAAAAAAGGGGGATGGTTTCAATAACCACTGGCCCACCCAGCGGGGGCGGGTTGGGGTAGATCACCTGACCTACCTGTCGCATTTGCCGCGAGTTTTGAATTCTGTCGTGACGTCAGAGACGTAAGCTAAGTATATATCTGCCAGGTAAGTATGTACAAAACTTTATTGTAAAATAACAATATCATTTTAACTTACAGCACCCTAGGCCATACAAAGTTGGCAGTACAGGGTGTCCAAGGTAGGTTAGGTTAGGACCTGGCAACCACCAGACCCTAGGTTAGGTTAAGTTTAAGTAAGAATGCATCCTTGTATTCCATTCTGATTCATTCTGCTCACTGTCCGGTTAGGTTGGGGAGCATACAAGGAGTGAAAAGCCCTTTGATGGATATGGCCCACTAATTATGTTAGCTTAGATTAAGATGCATCCTAGTATTTTGCTCTATGATTTATGGCACTTTTAATTCATGTTGAGTTACGACTCCAAGGAGTAACCAAAATGGGGTAAAGCTTTCAAAACAAGCATCCTTAGTTTAGGTTAGGATGCACCCTTTTAC
>NC_061097.1:41590011-41595011 GCF_015104395.2 Macrobrachium nipponense
ATTAAGGAAGTGCGAGCTTTTCTGGGATTTGCAACATTTTATAGAAGATTTATTAAAAATTTTGCCATAATTGCCAAGCCACTCAATGAATTATTGAAAGGAGAAAAGAAGAAATCCAGTCAAAGTATTAATGATAAATGGACAGAAGATACGGAAATGGCCTTCCAGACATTGATAGAAAAATTGATAGCTGCCCCAGTAATGAAAGGGATAGTTTGGGAAACCGTGTACGTTAGAAATAGACGCTAGTTACGATGGATTTGGTGCTGTTTTGTCCCAATATAAGGAGGATAAGCTGCATCCTGTAGCTTATGCAAGTAGGTCACTGAAACCACACGAAAGAAACATGAAGAACTATAGTTCGAGGAAACTAGAATTGTGTGCTTTGAAGTGGGCTGTTACTGAAAAATTTTAAAATTATCTTATTGGCACAAAGTGCATAGTGTATACTGACAATGCCCCTTTGAGCAATCTCAGCACAGCAAAACTTGATCACCAGAACAAAAATGGGTAGCAGATTTGTCGGTATTTGACATTGAACTTAAATTCAAGACCAGGAAAACAAAATGTTAAAGCCGACATTCTGTCACGCAAGCCTAGAGAGGAGATGGCGATGAGTGAAGACGAAGTAGTATGGGTAGCTCCTCATGAGGACGCAAATTTTGTCTGTGCCATAAGTAGACATCAGATTTTAGAGTGGGAGGACGTTGTTAATAAAAAGAAAACTTGTCCAGTTTTAAAGATTGTAAGGAAATGGCTAGAAGGAGAAAATATTGAGTTAGAAAACATTAATCTAAATCTGAATTAGTTACGTGGAAAAATGATAAAGAAAGTCTTGTGATAAGAAATTATATTCTTTATAAGACTCATATGGATCAATTAGGTAATATGATTTGTAGATTAGCCGTTCCTGTTCTTTTAAGAAATAAGTGTTTAGTCGAAACTCATGATAAACTAGGGCATCAGGGTATTGATAGAACTTACAAATTACTGAACTCTAGGGTTTATTGGCCCAACATGAGGGGATTTGTAACGGAGTTCATTAGAAATTTTGAAACTTGTTTAAGGGCAAAAGATGAAATTCCATATAGAAATACCATTCCTGTTCATGTTGAAACTTCTCAACCCATGGAAATTGTGGCGATAGATTTTTGTTCCGTGGAAAGATCAACCTCTGGAAAGGAGCATATTTTAGTTTTAAGTGACCTGTTTAGCAAATACGTGTGGGCATATCCAACGAAGGATCAGAAAGCGACAACAGTGGCTAAAATATTGGTGGAAGAGCTCTTTTATAAATATGGAATTCCTCAGCAGCTTCATACTGACCAGGGGAGAAATTTCGAAAGCGCTCTATTTAAGGAAATCTGTAAAAGGTTTAATGTAAAGAAATCACGCACTTCTCCATATCACCCTGAAGGAAACGGTCAAGTGGAAAGAATAAATAGAACTCTGTACGGTCTACTTAGAGGTTTGGAGGAGGAGAAGAGGAACAAATGGCCATTGTACTTGCAGAGTTTAGTATTTGCGTATAACATAACACCTCACTCTGTGACAGAGTTTTCTCCATATTTCTTGTTGTTCGGGAGGGAACCTTGTATTTCGATCGAGAGCTGGGGGTATCTGGAAGACGTTTACAAATTTCAAGACGGAGACTGGTTACGACAGCAATGCAAAATGCAAAAAGAAGTTTGGGATTTGATTAGAAGGAACACACAAAAGAACTGGGTTTCAAAAGCAAGCCTATGTTAGCAAAGTCCAGAGAAAGGGATTTGGAGGTAGGACAAAAGGTTTTATTACGAGAAAATAAAATAATTGGAAGAGCGAAACTAGGAGACAAATTCGGTAAGAGAAAGTGGGTAATTGAAGAAGTACTTAACAGGGACTGTGGTTTGTATAGAATTAGGCCTGAAGGAAGTGATGCTAAGGTTATCCATCGAAGGAATATTAAACCGCTCGCTGGGATAGAAAGGAATGAGGGGGAAGAAAATATTGATGATTTGGATACGGAAAATAATGATAATTTCGAAACCGCTGATATGGATGACAGTAGCTTAGAAATGCCTGATATGGAAGAAGTTTTAACCAGGTTCGGGTTTGATTTTAGCAACCATGGTAATAGTGAACCTAAAGGTGTTGATGAAGAGGTTGAACAAGAGCAGGGCGTAACAATTAATGCAATACGAAACAGGCACGATCAGAGTTGTAAATTTATCTTTCGTTGTCGGAGAACAGGTAATGGTAGTGTGAGAGGATGGAAGTGTAGTGTGTGTACGATGAGGGCATCGTAAAACTGTAGGAGGGTTGTGTATAGCACTGTATGTTCTCCGCCAAGTGTCTTTTACCTTTCACAGCACTTGTTACCAATAACAGCCGTTAACGAGACAGCAAATGAGGACGAGCGGCCAAATAGATCGGCATGAACGGAACTGCCTTCGCGGACCTGTTAACCGGAGGAACGACCCATTCACCGGTTAAATATACTATCTGTAGATAAATGTAAATTATATGACGGTCCTGAAATCTACCAGACTTTGAGTAGGCTCACTCTATAGCTACTGTACACGTAGGCTTACATAGCGCTGACCATACTCTGTAACATAGCTGGTATGTTATTTTCTGTTAATTGTTTGTTACTGTAACGTAACTAATATTGTTTATTTGTCAGTTAATTGTTTGTTACTGTAACGTAACTAATGTTATTTGTTTGTCTGCTAATTGTTTCCGAATATATTTGTTATTGGTAATATTGTCTGATTGAGCATTTGTTTCTGCTTGTAGGGTTGAAGGTTTTTGTCTACATGTGCAATAAAATGAAAGAAGAAATGCTGCTGTGAGTTGTATCTTCCTTGGATTGCTATATATATTATATATATATATATATATATATATATATATATATATATATATATATATATAAGCAGTAAGACCTGCAGATTTATATTCCCAAGAGAATACCAATGCTTCTTTCATTTTCCATGAATCCTATCGAAGGTTCTGTCCAGTGAAGTGGGCAAGGTACGTGGAGGTTAGATGAAGCGATGTGGTCGCAACCAAGATGGAACTGAGAACTGGAAGGTTAATTTTCTGTGGATATCAAAAGATCAAAGGAGGTTTCCAGGAGTTATGAAAAACACAAACATAAAGATGAAAGGGTATTAATTCATCCTCCTAATAAAACAATGTACTTAGTATTACTGTTCTTATGGTGTAGTCAATATGTTATTAAGTCCCTGCACCATCAAATAATCCATCAAAAACCTCAAATTACAATAGTAATATTGAAATAAAAACAAGTCATGATTCTCGTGTGAAAATGACGACTGAATTACAAGACACTACCTTGCAATGGATCTGGACTAACGAAAGGACCTCTCACTGAGCAGTAAGTCATGTCTTCAAGAATTGGTAATAAAGACGATCTCGTTGTATTTGGTCTGGGGGACGCTTCGTATCGGAAAGATAACAAAAGCATTGGAGGAAATCTTGTTTTATTGGGATCAAAGTCAACGTGCAATGCGGTACCTATCTATCTTTTGGAAATCTAAGTTTACAAAAGGTGAGTCACTCTCCAAAGGAGCTGAAACTACGAATTTGTTTAAATTGGTTGATGATTCCGTATTCTTCGCAAAACAAATTGGGCAGTTACTCTTTGAAAAAACTGTTAAAGACTCAGTAGCTCTTCCTGTCAGGTTGTTTACTGATTCTAGGCCTTTGTTGGAATCGATTGGTAGTACAAAACAGCTGGAGGAGCATTTACTTCGGAATACCATTACAGATTTGAAGGAAAAGTTGGAAGATAATTCTGTGGACTCCTACAGCTGGCTCGACACGAAAGATATGATAGCAGATATTTTGATAAAGGAATGTAAAGATAACATAGAACTTCAAAATATTTTCCTCAGAAATAAATTTTGTCATGCTAAAAATAAAAAAATATATTGTCTTGTGTTGATGGCGAAATTCGCATTAGAAATAATGTCTAAATAAAAGTATCTATTAATATTTTACTTATGTGATGTAAATTTTATATCAACTCATGTATGAATCCATTGCCTTATAGTTTTGATAGTGTGTGTTATTTATATTAGCATTTTGGTTCTCATGCTTATTTGTTTATTTCCTTTTTTTCAAAATTTAAACAAACAGAGAAGGGCGGAAACATGTTCTATATGTTTCCGGCTAAAACTATTTTAAATGTAATTAGTGTTCAGATCTTTAACACGCTTATTATGTAGTTGAGCACTTACAATGTTTACATGAAGCTCACCTTGGTATATCTTTTGTGTATATAAATTACTTAGTCATAAATAAACCACTATATAGGAAACGTCTCTTAAGAATCCTATCTAACAGAATGTTATTTAAGATAATGTCGATATTTTTGGAGATTCAAAGAAACAACAGTAATGGTAAAAAATTACCTGTAACCATAGAGAGAGTAAAGTAGTGAAGAAGTAACGGGACCGATAATATCATGAAACGGAGTAACATAAAAGAGAAATAGTAACTTTAATGTTAACTTCTGTAAAAATAATAAAAAGTTCGTAAAGCTTAAGGTCTTCGAGACCAGAAGGAGAGGCAGCAGCAGCAGCAGCAGATAAGGCGGGAGCGAGGAGGAGGAGGAGGAGGAGGAGGAGGAGGAGGAGGAGAAAGAAGCAACCTTGAGGCTTAATCAGTCAAACAGTCTTTGGAGGAGAAGCAATGGATTGCAAAGGGAATTGAATGAAACCCTAAAGAAACTTTACTAGGCAATGAACAGCAGGGAGATATTTGGACCGATTAAGGAACTAGATAAGAAAAATATATTTTATGAGATTGGGTGTGTCATGATGACAACCATTTCCCTTTCATTTCGTCAGCACTATCATTGTCCCCCGTAGGAGGATAATATTACCGTCAGTGCACATCAAGCGGTGCAATGTAGGCATGACTTTGGATCTTTGCAGCCGCCTTCCTTAGTCCCTAACTGCCACAAGGGCCCCTTTCGTTCCTTGTCAGCA
>NC_061097.1:41600011-41610011 GCF_015104395.2 Macrobrachium nipponense
ACCTAAAATTCAATGCAGAATAAGTTCATCGTAGGAGAAGACTGATGCTTCCATAGATCTATACAAGAGAAGAAATTTCCATGGGAACAGAATACTAAACAATACACTTTTCAAGGCTTGGCAAGGCGTCCCCTCGCCCCTGTAATCGTCAACAATCGTAAAAGTAAAAAAAAAAAAAAAGAAAAAAAAAAAAACCTTCGTTTTGATCCTTTCAGTATCCTTGGGTTCTTGTAAACGACTTAACCTACATTTTTATTGATTTTTTCATAAAAAAAAACCTTTCAAATTTCCAACATTCTGCTGTTTTGCAGTCAAGAGAGAGAGAGAGAGAGAGAGAGAGAGAGAGAGAGAGAGAGAGAGAGAGAGAGAGAGAGAGAGACTGTTGTTAGCTTCACTTGGAATTTCACAGAAATATGTAAAATCTTACTTAATTTATCCTAGTCATTGAAATGAAAAAAAGTTCTTAATTATAGTAAAAAAAATTAGAAAAAATGACCGACAAAGTAACGTCATGTTTATCTCTAAAACTAGGCATAAATGCCATTTCTCTCTTATCTTAAGAGACTCTCTGGCAGAGAGAGAGAGAGGGGGCGAAGGAACAGAAAAAACAAATACTACTCACCCCTATTGTGAGCGCATGCCAAACCCTTTAGGTACGAGCGTTGTGGTTGGTTAAAACCCCACTCTTCCAGCCAATAGCATGTCGTCATGGAAGTAAGAGGGGTTATTGCAAGCTGTTACTGGCTACTTCCAGTCCCTCCAGCCAATGGCGTATCGTCATTGAGGGAATGGATTGTTACGAGCTCTGTGATTGGCTACTCCTAATCCTCAAGTCGATGCGAGCCCACGTCAAAGGAATACCTAGATTCTAACACAACCGATGATGGAAATTAAAAAAAAAAAGAAAAGAAAAAAAATGATGGAAATTTAGCATTAGATTATACAGTAATTGTATTTCATTAAGAGATATATGCAGTATGCACACACAGAGCGGGCTGTTGGCCTTAATAATGTCTAAAATCGTAAAAAAAAAAAAAAAAAAAAAAAAAAAAGCCTTGGGACGTCTTGAAAACAGTACGCTGCATTTTATTTTTTTCATTGAAAAATTCCTCATATTTTAACCAATACGCCATTTTGGAGCCCTATTTCTTCCGCTGGGTCAGCGTCGTAAGCCTGGAACGTCCTTTGTAACCCCCCCACCCAGGATATTTTTAATGACCATATATGAAGAGCGTCCTGATATACATTATATATATAGTACATTTTTCTGTGCATCAACAAAGAAAATAACGTTTCGATATATGTCCGTCCTTTGTTGAAAGAATCAGTGTGGCAGTGTTGTTTAAAAAAAATCGAGCATGGGTCCTTGGCTTTTATCTTTTTATTTTTTATCATATTCTTGTATAGAGGAATGGATAGACGACAGAAGTAGGCATTTTGTATTGAAGGGAATGGTGGAAGGATTTTTGAAGAAGGAAACCGTAAAGAAAGTAGTCGTAGAGGAATGAGATTTGAGGCCGCTGCTGAGAGAGAAATTTACAGCGACGGGAAGCAATCCCAGCCTAGCATCATCAGGCAGTTGCAGGCCATAGGATGGGTGCATTGGCAACATGGGTTGTTGCAGTCACAGCGGAAATTATTCCACCGTGACACCACATTGCTCCAGTACCGAAATCCCCTATACTTGACGTATAGAGTAATTTTCACCCATGACCCCATGTGCCTGGTATCTGAGCCTACAATGAACTCCATCCTTACAGGTTGGAAGCAAAGCCGCAAAATGATATCGTATGGCCCAGCAAGCGATTCTTGAAGGTGGTTCCAATAATGTCCTGCAAGATTTGCAACATGAAATTCGTTTTATATTATATTTCTTTTCACATGTTATAATTAATTTTTGCTTGATTATAATAGAAATTTTCCAACACGATGTAACTGGTATTAATTGGGCTGCATTTTAATAAATGACTACTTCCCAAGTGATTTTAATTCCAATTTGACTAATTATGGCTCCAACAACGTAAAGTTCACTTATGATTTTGGATACTGAAATATGACTCTGCTTCAATGATCAGTTTAGCTTTAAATTCTTTATTTTAGCGTGAATTATAAATTTCCCACCTGGGAGCTCATGCAGATACGTAGGTACTTCTAAAAAGTAAACGATGGGGCGGGCGTCTACTCTAAACCATAGAGATGTCAATATGTCTCTGCAGTGGCGATCTCCCTATCGAGTGTGTGACCTCGAGCAGCCATATTGAAAGGTCTCGGTCCTGCTAATAGTACTGTGGCGAAAAAGATGGACTTAGTGGACTGTATATGCTTAACGTTGTTACTTGGTCTAAAACCGCTAAAAGCCTTACTTAACAACTCCACAAAACTCGCTTTGCGGTTTCTAAATTACGGGGAGATATCTCTCAACACAATTCATTATTAACGAGGATAACACATCAATATCATTAATGAATAGTACCACAATTGAGTACTTTCACTTCTGAGCAGTCCTTGTAGACAAGAACTCAGATCATAAATTGCAATACGAGATACGACGAGAAGTACGCTCTCTCTCTCTCTCTCTCTCTCTCTCTCTCTCTCTCTCTCTCTCTCTCTCTCTCTCTAAATGTTGCGAGTACTCACGGGTTGATTTTCAGACCTTAGAGGACCGCTGTGCTATCTCGTTTCTGAAAGTTATTTGCATAACCTTAAAGTATGAACACAAAAAACGTTTATCAGATCAATTTATATTCACCATCCACAAAACTGAAACATAGGAAAAATGAAATAAAATCGAGGGATATTGAAACGCATTTGGCAAATGTAAAATTAAAATTAATTTAATAACTAAAAGTTAAACATATCAAAGAGTAATAACATATAAGTGACAAATGAAATTAATCACTCAAGGGGAATTGTAAATCAATGGCACTCAAATGAAACAGATTACGACAAAATTCAAAGAGTCAGAGCAATCGCCCTTTCTAAATCCACACACACATCACTACACAACATTAAATGACAGGTCACCTCAAAAGATGAGCCAAGAAGCTGTTCGTTCCGTCCTGCATTCAGGTTTTGTTGGGGAAAAAGAGACAAGTTATATAATTACCACGAATGCAGAACTGACCTACAAGGTTTTCATGAACATAAAAAACTTTACAATAATTATCAAGTTCGTTGTCAAAACTAAATTCCAAATATAAGTGTGCAACTTCAACATATTTATTAAAATTGTTGTGAATTAATTGGTGGGGTGTGTCAATACAATTTTGGGCGATATCACGCCCATACAGTGTACTACGCACATACGCATACACACCCCTAGAGGGGCACGCAAAAGACCGATCAGATGGGCGAACTACTACCCTTCCTTTCCCCTCCCGATCTTTTGACCTCTCCTAATGGCTTTTCTGGCGAGAGGCACAAACAAGACCCAATAACACCTTCAACTCTTACCATACGTAATATGCCCAATACATTCACCAAGAACAACTTCATAAAAGGACAAATGAATTATCATAACTAAAACAGTAATTATACTTCGTTACTGAAACATCTACTGACGTTATGTCAAAAGACTTCGTCTTTGTGTAAAACCATCTTTTCGGTGCTAGCCGCACCACATATAAGTGACAAATGAAATACGTACTAGAAACATAGCAAAATCAGATAAAATAATGTTAAGAGTGTCATTCTCGAGTAGATGTGGTTCTTTCACCCTTATTATGCCGTGCAATATAGAAGTAGTACCTATCCATCCTCAACAGTGGCGTCGAGTGACCCTCAGTTTTCAGTCGACTTCATTTATCCTCTTCGGTAAATTAGGGAGGAGGGGAAATTTTGATGAATATGGCAATAGAAACACAAACAAACAAACACGCACAGACGGTTTTAGATCAACAATGGTCCATGAATTTCAATACGTTTTCAAGTCTGGGTTCAGGTCAGCTGTTTATTTTATTTTATTTTTTTAAAGATTAACCTTATACTGGTTTTTCCAGAGAGTTTTTAAATTTTTCTTGTATATCGTTGGATCATGCTTAACCATGACTTAAAGGAAAGGGAGTACCATAACTTGTTCTTGAGAACAAACTCTTTCTCGAAAACCAACTCATTCTTGAGAACAAACTCTCCCTTGGGAACAAACTCATTCTTGCAAACAAACTCATTCTTGAGAACAAACTTTCCTTTGAGAACAAACTAATTCTTGAGAACAAACTCCTAGAGACCGTTACTTGAAGCCAACAGGTACCTGGTCTTCACAACCGCATCCTTCGTATTGTCTGAGACAGAATAACCCACTGACTTACCCACGACCCAATCAATACTATACAGAAGCGTGCGTGATGGAAAAATAATCCACTTTATATGCGGCTGTAATGCTTCTGAAGGCGCGTGGGTGGGATCAGTCAAGCAGTTTAATTATTCTCCAATTTATATGTGCATAATCATGCAAATGAAAGGTGGCTGTAATCAAACAGAATCTGCGTTGAAGATGTTGGGTCATTTTAGACTTGTGGTCCTCTGTCACATCTACGGTGACCAAATGAAGTTACTCTTTCTTTTAGTTTTCTATATAAGAAAACTATTGAGGTGGCTTTGTCTAACCGTCCGTACTTTTTATGTCCGCCCTGAGATCTTCAAATCTCCTGAGGCTAGAGGGCTGCAAAATGGTATGTTCATCATCCACTCTCCCATCATCAAACATCCCAAATTGCAGCCCTCTATCCTCAGTAGTTTTTATTTTATTCAAGGTTAAAGTTGTCCATGAGAGTTTCATACAGCATTATACGCTGTGCAAAAAAAAATCGATTGGGACGAAGAAACTTCGGCACATTTTTTTTACTTTTTTCTCGCTGTCCTTAACGTCAATGATCCTGTGACGTTAATGAGGTTATAGAATTTTCTTTTACCCCGGAGCAATACTAACAGAAAAAAATTTCTTTCTATTGAGAGGGTTACAGGCTATTCTTTTTCTTCTTCTTTTTTGTCACTGGGCGTTACAAAGGTCAATTTATTACGCTTCTAACGCAAGTGATTGTAATTTCAACGTCGTCATAATCTTAAAAAATTATTCATAACCCGTTTCATTTATTTCCATCGGGAGATAACAAAACCCGACAGAGCCCAGCCACGAAAACAAGACTTTACTCCCCTCCCCCCCCTTCTCCGGTCGGTGGCCCCCTCCCCTCCCTTAACCCCCTATAGGGTCTCTGCAGCACAACGAATCAACACGGTAACCGGAGACTTCCAACAAGGTCTTGCTGGGGGAAAGTCGAACATCACCAACAGCTACTTCATTTATGGTTAATGCATTAGTACTAGATAAGGACCGGGGTCCCATTTTGACAGCACTCGAATTTAAAGGGAATCGCGGGAAGGGAAGGATAACTTCCGGTAAAAAAAAAATTTCGCAGACCTTCATTACAAAAAAAAATAAAAAATAAAAAAAACTGACACTCGCTTGGATCTCTTGCCGAGTGACAAGCGTATACATGAGAGAGAGAGAGAGAGAGAGATATTGTACTGACTAGAGAATCTAGGCCAAAGCCCAAGCACTGTAGACCCATGAGGTCATTCAGCGCTGAAACGGAAACTGACAGTAAAAGGTCTGAAAGATGTAACAGGAGGAAAACCTCAAAGCAATTACACTATGAATGAATTGTATGAATTGTTAGGAGGGAGTATAAAGTCAGATGGAAGAAAGAGAATATGAAAGGAGGTACAATAAAAGGAATATAAGGGGTCTTAGGTGCACTGACGCATTAGTCCCTTACGGAGGAAGAGAGAGAGAGAGAGAGGAGAGAGAGAGAGAGAGGAAAGTATGCGTCAAATAAGCGGACTGGAAGCATTTTGGAAACAACCTTTTTAATAAGGGAAAAAGTAGCTCCACAAATTGCAATTTGTGTCGGAAGTTTGCCGCTACAAGAGAGTTTGATGGTGTCCATGAAAATGCAAATGGCCCCCTCGTCGCTTCCGCTGGTATGAGGTCGCCAATATTGGATTTTTTTTTTGTGGCGGTGGGGGAGGGGGACGGATTATCCCATGACCCCAAAACCTTTCAGATGATAAACGACAAGGCTTTCAGGGCATTTTATTTAAATTCATTTTTTATACGCATCCTTTTTTTTTCTTTATAGGGGAAAAAGGAAAAACATTTTTGCAAATAAAAGAACTGTTGCACGTGCATAAAGAATATTCTCTTCCAAGTCCAATTTAAATATTTCAAAGACGTGTCGGTTACTGTGGAAAGGATATAAATAAAGAAATAAGTTCCTGATTTCCGATCTCTTTCGTGTGCCATAAAGGTTTTATTTAAAATCCATCGGCCCTCTCAATTTTTGTTTTTTCTGCGCGTCTACTTTCTATTCGCAAGAAACGTCAGTGACCCTGGTAACTGTGACGCCAGATAGCTTATAGTCAGACAAGCAGTTTTTTTCTGTTAATTGGAAACGTTCCATACGATAGGCATCGGCCACAGAATATAATAATTATAATAATAAAAATAACGATAATACACAGTGTTTTCCCATTTCTTATAAAGTTAATCTATTATTAGGAAACAGTCCACACAATATGCACTAACTACTGAACAATAATAATAATAATAATAATAATAATAATAATAATAATAATAATAATAATAATAATAATAATAATAATAATAATAAAGAATTAGCCAGCGACGACACATGGCAATGGCTACAGAGGGGAGAGCTAAAGAAGGAAACTGAAGGAATGATAACAGCGGGACAAGATCAGGCCCTAAGAACCAGATATGTTCAAAGAACGATAGATGGAAATAACATCTCTCCCATATGTAGGAAGTGCAATACGAAAAATGAAACCATAAACCACACAGCAAGCGAATGCCCGGCACTTGCACAGAACCAGTACAAAAAGAGGCATGATTCAGTGGCAAAAGCCCTCCACTGGAGCCTGTGCAAGAAACATCAGCTACCTTGCAGTAATAAGTGGTACGAGCACCAACCTGAGGGAGTGATAGAAAACGATCACGCAAAGATCCTCTGGGACTATGGTATCAGGACGGACAGGGTGATACGTGCAAACAGACCAGACGTGACGTTGATTGACAAAGTCAAGAAGAAAGTATCACTCATTGATGTCGCAATACCATGGGACACCAGAGTTGAAGAGAAAGAGAGGGAAAAAATGGATAAGTATCAAGATCTGAAAACAGAAATAAGAAGGATATGGGATATGCCAGTGGAAATCGTACCCATAATCATAGGAGCACTAGGCACGATCCCAAGATCCCTGAAAAGGAATCTAGAAAAACTAGAGGCTGAAGTAGCTCCAGGACTCATGCAGAAGAGTGTGATCCTAGAAACGGCACACATAGTAAGAAAAGTGATGGACTCCTAAGGAGGTAGGATGCAACCCGGAACCCCACACTATAAATACCACCCAGTCGAATTGGAGGACTGTGATAGAGCAAAAAAAAAAAATAAAAAATAATAATAATAATAATAATAATAAAGAAACCCACAAAATTACTGTGTATAACGTGTTTACTTATAAGTATTTACATTATATTTTACTATACACTCGAGTACTTTCAGACCTTATCTGTGGCCTTTTTCAAGAGATGTGTAGGTTGTCAGCCTGGGTCAAGGCCAGGGGAGGTACTTGAGTGTTAAGTAAAATAAAATGTAAATACTTATAAGCAAGCACGTTATACACAGTAATTTTGTGTGTTTCGTTTTCAATCTTCAGAAGAAAACTGAAAGAAGTTTTTCTTTGGTTAATAATAATAATAATAATAATAATAATAATAATAATAATATAATAAGAATACAGTCATTGAAAGAATAACACCACAGCATCCCAGAGCTCCCGGAGGGAGGGAGGGAGGGAGGGACGCCCAGAAACCTTCCCCCCCCCCCCACCCCCGTCCCAACCCACCTACACCCGTTTATCGCCGGCCGGAAGCGTTCGTTGTGACATTGCAAGCGCTGCAGAGGAAGTTATCAGCTGAGCTTCGTCATATTTTTATCTAATGCATTGCAGCGTCGCTTAGCCTTTTTCCTTCATCCTGAGTTCGACGCGGAAATTTTTACTCGTATTAAAGTTAGCGATAAATTTCGCTCTAATTCGAAAGGAAGACACATTGACGAAAGACCCACTCATTATCAGAAAAGCTTATTTTTGTGTATATATATACGTACATATATCTTTTTCACCATACTCCTTTTTCCATTCGCCGACGGAGGGGGTACTAGAGCCTTTTTGGTTTCTCAGCTTATCGTTGAGGCGTGAGATTGCTAGCCCTACGCCCTTTTTTTGGACCCTAGCAGACAATGGTATCCATAGACGAACTTGATTGGTCTGGGAACCAACTCGTTTCCAGCAATCATTAGCCGAGTACTGCATATATATATATATATATTATATAAGTATATATATATATATATATATATATATATATATATAATCATACATACATACTACATCCATACATAACATACATACCATACATATACATATATATACATATATATATATATATATATATATATATATATATATATGAGTAAATGTGTGCATATGTATAGCAAGCGACTTCGTGACTATAATTGCCAGAACATAAAACTGCCTACCATCAAAGGGAATGTGTCCTTAAGGTAGTACTGTGGTCAATAATGTAAGACAGATGACGGAAGAGGTCGTTCAGAGCAGCTGTTTACTCAGAAATAGATAAAAGAGAAGTTTAAGAGTAACGGGGGAAAGCTGAACGTGACGTACATGAACCTAGAATGAGCTACTAAGAGAACCGACAGAGATGTAATTTGGAGGATACTGATATTCATGGCACCAATGATAAGTTGCTGAGAGCGATTTACAGTTTTTATGATGAAAGTGACGCATGGGTTACTAGGTACGTAGACGGGAGGGTGCCTGGTTTGGTGTGGAACTAGTTCACGGACCAATGTATCCGTGAAATAAGGAGAAGAGTTTAAAAACTGCATCTGGGAGATAAAGTTGGACTGAGTCTGGATGAAAGTTTGTTCTTGATGGCAGTAAATGAATGAGGAAGTTGGAGCGGGGAATGGTATTATGGATGGTATGAGAATTGAGAGGGAAGATTGAAGATTCATACAGATAATTAATGGGTGTTAGTAGGAAGAGAGCGAAGAGACAAAAAGATGATTCACAGAATAGTCGGTGAAGTAAGGAAAATAACAGACAGATAAAGAGAGAAGCAGAAGGCGAATGGATGATAAAAGGCTCATGGGAGCATCACCAAAGTCCCTGGATTGATTCAGAACTGCTCCTTTTCCCAAAACCTCATGATCTAGATAAACTGGCAATAGTAAATGAGTTATTCACAGGGTTTTCCAGGTACCCTGAACTGACATTTTCTAGATACGTGATATATTCTAAATAATTATAACTTCTTTTTTTTTTATAAAAATATTTTTAGCCACACATCATTCAGTGGAAGGGCTCTTCGTCTCAGAACGCGCAAAAGCAAAAACCCACAAACTCTCCGAATATCCGCGAAGCCATAAAACCCTACAGGTCGAAGAAAGTCTAATCCCGAACTGAGGCTTCTTATCTCATTTCCCACTCCTGTCATATCGGGCATCAGATGTGCCAGAACTGCCCCCAATAATATTTGGGGCCGCGACAAAATTCCATTTATTTGGTTAATGACATTTCTTTCCGGCTGACTGAACCAGGGGGAATGATGCGGACATTTCATGACGTTAATGACAGACAGCAACTGACTGATGATACTGAATCTGGTTTGGATTCCGAACCTTTCATCAAAAGGTTCACGCTTTCGCCATGAGCAGCTGTTTAACAATTACGGAATGTTGATTGTGAAGTCGTCTGTTCCTGTATTAACTGTTATTCTGAAATCAAATGGCACAAAAAATAAATAAATAATAAAATAAAATAAAAATAAAAACTGGTGAAATGAAAAACAAAATAAAAAAAAGGTAAAACATCTGTTTTTCTTACTAATCTTTTTTTT
>NC_061097.1:41615011-41730408 GCF_015104395.2 Macrobrachium nipponense
CCTCGACAACTCTTTACCTAACGTGAGCTGTTGCCGGTCATTTCTGGTTGTTCCTTCTGACTTCTGTCCTCCCTTTCTCTCTTGATGGTTGTTTGCTGCTAACTAGTTTTATTTTTTGTTTTTTTTTTTATCTTGTCTTGTATAATGTATTATGCCTTTTATTTGTAATTTAGCGCTTTTAATATTAATTTTATTGTTTTATGTCTTTACAGCTTGAAAATGAAACCTTTGTGTTTTGAAACGTTGTAATAAAAGTATTTTAGGACACCTGAGATGTACTTCCTCCTACAAGTCTTCTATTTTTCGAGTTACTAGTAACCGCCATACTTCGGAACGCTATAATATTATATATATATATATATATATAATATATATATATATATATATATATATATATATATTATATACATATATATATATATAGATATATATATATATATATATATATATATATATATATATATATATATATATGTATACATATATATATATATATATATATATACATATATATATCTATATATATATATATATATATATACATATATATATGATATATATATATATATATATATATACTATATATATATATATACATATATATCATATATACATACATATATACATACACACGCGTATGCATATGGGTAAATATATATTTAAATATGTACACACACACTCACATATATATATATAAAATGTACACGTACGTGTGTGTGTGTGACATCCTCACTGCATACCACTGGTAGTGGCATCAACCAAAATGGGCTCCGTGGCCGACTGTTGCAGTGAACGGCTGACGTTTGATAGGTTAGTACTTTATTGTAAATGACCACCAGCATCTGCAGAGAGGTAAAAAAAAAAAAAGGGGGATAATGGCTAGTAACCCCATCCCTACAGGCTTTCTGAGAAATCAAAGCACAATACGTCGGCGTGTGTTTCAGTGTGCATTAACCCTTAAAACAAGGGAGTTATGTATGGTCCTTTTATCTCTGTAACTTTAACTCGACAGCACAAAGGTATAACAATCCCCCCCTCCCCTGCCCGCCTTTCTCTCTCTCTCTCTCTCTCTCATTCTGTGTGACACTGTAACTTTAACTCGACAGCACAAAGGTATAACAATAACGCCCTCCCTCCGCTCTCTCTCTCTCTCTCTACTTATTTTAGGATACAATTTAGTGGCGTTTAACGAACAATAGTCGAGAGCCCAGCCGCCTCTCAGGCTCCTGTTCTTAAGCACCTTGACGTCACACCCGCAGTGGCTGGAAAATTTCATCGCCTAACGTCATTCCTTAAAAAAAAAGGGGGGGGAAAAAAAAAAAAGCTATTTACGCAGCCCTCAGTAAAATATTCGCTGTAAGTAGTTTTACTGTGAGTAAAATTCGGCCTGCAGAGCTCCTAATACGCCCTTTTGAGTTTTCTGTAAAAAAAAAAAAAAAAAAAAAAAAAAAAAAAAAAAAAAAAAAAAAAAAAAAAAAAAAATTGGGATGGCTTTGCCTGTCCGTCCTCAGATCTTCAAAACTGCTGAGGCTAGAGGGCTGCATATTGGTATGTTGATCATCCAACCGCCAATCATCACACATATCAAATTTCAGCCCTCTGACCTCAGTAGTTTTTTTTATTTGTTTAAGGTTAAAGTAAGCCATGATCGTGTTTCTGGTACCGCAACAACACAGGCTACCAAGGCCGGCTGCGAGTTTCATGAGCCGTGGATGAGAGTATCTTTTTGGCCGCGACATGCCATAGTCAGCTAACTCCCATGTATATATTTTAATGTCACATTAATTAACAAACACTCAGTGGGATTAATGGTACACGCAATAAGAGCTTAACCTGGACTATAAATATATGCGCCTCCTCGTAGGTGTGCCGATTGTCATAACCACTAAACCAACTTAACAACAAGTTCCAACACCCATATATATGTATACATATGTATATATGATTTTATTGATTTTATACACCCAAACAAATACATATGTACATATACACATTCATATAAAGCGTTATCACCTGACATCGAATTCGCTATATTTTATGGAATAACTAACATTCAAAGGGAACTATAAATGACAACCAACAGTACACACGATACTCTGTTTTTTTCCATCTATCCATCCGCCTGTGGTGTTTTCGCATGGTAACACTGCGTCCCAGGCTTTAAATAGTTACGCTGTGTAAGTTTAAGGTAAATAAAAGGATATCTGGGTGTACATTTGCAACTGAAAAGTGTTTTAATAATTTACTGTATGCGAATTACACCGTTAATATGCGAAATCGGATATTATTATAAATGTTGAATGTAACTATCTAAAGCCCGGGACGCAGTGTTACCATACGCAAACACCACAGGCGGGTGGACAGATGGAAAAAAACCGAGTATAGTGAATATTGGCTGATAGGTAACAGGCTCTTGAACTTAGGGCCTAAGTCTTAGGCTATTATTAATGTTATATAATAAATAAATAAATAAATAAATATATATATATATATATATATATATATATATATATATGTGTGTGTGTGTGTGTGTGTGTGTGTGTGTGTGTGTGTGTGTGTGTGTGTGTACAGGGTGCGGAACATAACTTCCTTTTTCCAAAAAGGCAATAAAACAAGATGTATAAATCAGAAAGGTTTAATTTTGTTTCATAATGATAGTACATATTTAAAGTTTTGTTTCACACAGTTTGGAAAATCATATCAGGTAGGTGACGTGCCCCATTGTCCATACACTGCATAAACCGATTTCTGGTGTTTGCCATGACCCTCACCGCAGCTTATCAGCGGTATATTGGCAATTTCTTCTCGGATGTTGGCCTTCAAGTCTGGTAGGCTTCTCGGGCGGTTGACATAAACACGGGATTTCCACGAATGAAGAGTTGGACTTAGGGGATATTTGGTTTCAACAGGAGAGCAACGGCTCACACTTCAAGGGCATCGATGGCTGTTTTGAGGGAACACTTCCGGGAGAGCCTCATTTCAATAAGGGGCGATTTGGAGTGGCCAGCCCCTTCCCCCGATTTACCCCCTTGTGATTTTTAGTTTGTGGGGATATTTGAAATCCCGTGTTTCTGACAACCGCCCGAGAAGCCTACCAGACTTGAAGGCCAACATCCGAGGAATTGCCAATATACCGCTGATAAGCTGGTGAGGGTCATGGCAAACACCAGAAATCGGTTTATGCAGTGTATGGACAATGGGGCACGTCACCTACCTGATATTATTACAAAACTGTGTGAAACAAAACTTTAAATATGTACTATCATTATGAAACAAAATCAAAACCTTTCTGATTATACATCTTGTTTTATTGCCTTTTGGAAAAAGGAAGTTATGTTTGCCGCACCTTGCATATATATATATATATATATATATATATATATATATATATATATATATATATATATATATATATATATATATATATTATATGCCTATAGCTGAAGCTTATATGGGATGCCAGTGTTGAAGATGGCAACTGTTTTTCCATATTGTGTCAGTTTGACCAATGAATAAAGAACGATACTAATTAGTTCTGCCTCTAGAGAAAAATAGGACTGTAAATTTATGGTGGAGGGAAAGGCATATAACGCCTACAAATTGGTCAACTATATTGCTCTCAAGTGTATACAAACTACAGCAGACAGACTTAAAAAAAATTTCTACATGTAGTACACATTGTCCTTGGTAAATGCTGCAAAGACAGTTTACTAATCATTAAAGACTGCTGAGAAAATAACTATAATGTAGTTGCCATATCTAGAAAACTTTATGGTAAGATTAAATATTTTTATTTCTACATACAGTTCATATTGTATATAGTAAATGGCGCATAAATCATTTGAGTCTTGACGGACATCCGAGAAAACACGTTTCAAAGAGTGCAGCGTTTCCCAGAAGATTGTCTGGGTTTGCGCTATTGTTTACATGACAACAATCCCCTGGAAATGGCGCCAGGCAGTACACATCACAGACCACTTTGGCTATTATGCGCTGTCCAATCTCTCCTCTCTATATCTATGGTGGATTCTGCTTTGATTTTAAACAAAGAGGTAATGAACATCGCAAAGGGACCCTGGGATTAGATATCATAGATAAAATCCTCCTTTAACAAACGCTCGAGATGATTAAAGAGGATTTATCAACCGGGGTGACTAGTTAAAAGGCTCACCTGTGGATGGATCTCTTGGTATAAATACTACGTTTTATGGAACTTTTCTCATTTATTACTTACCTGAAGAGAGAGATAGCAGTCTCTGAAATACAGTACTCGCTTTCTATGCTTCTTTTATCATATAGTATATACATATATATATATATATATATATATATATATAATATATATATATATTATTATATATAATATATATATATATATATTTATTTATATATATGTAGGTATTTATATGCACTATCATGTGTAATTTCTGGTTTCTTTGATTGTACTTAGACCTTATCATTTTTCATACGTCTAATGAAATTTAACTGTACATAGTACGCATATTTCTGTGTTACATATTACCTTAAGTTTTTAAAGAATTTAAAATCAGGGGAAAGATTACTTTTTTACCAGAAATCATGGACCATCGGGTAAAACATAACGCAACCCGTAGCCCTTCTTTGCGTTTCTCTGCTGTGAATGGTTCTTGGCGGAATATGATGAAATAATATCTTGGCCTCACGTAGTCCGTTTATGGTAACAGACACAACCGCACACTTTATCTCTGGTCACGATCATTCGCTCGCATGGGACTAGTGCTTTTATAGTAGATATTGCTTGGCAGATTGGCGTAAAATAGAACAACCCTGTATAGATGGATACGGACAGAATAGAGAAAAAGAGAAACATAATAAATTTTATTTTAAAAAAGCGTAGGACGACCCAATGGTTGCATAATCTCCAACAGTAGTCAACCATAGGGTCGTCCTCCGCTTTTTTAAAATAAATTTATTTATTTGTTTCTTTTTCTCTCTGCTGTCGTATCCATCTATACACGGGTTGTTTCATTTACGCCAAGCTGCCAAGCAGTATTTACTATAGAAACATTAGTCCTCATGCAAGTTAATGATCGGTGACCAGTGAGATAAAGTGGTGCGGTTGGGTCTGTTGTTACCCGTCTCATCGTTGCAAGTGGGGACTACAGTAGACAGTTCAAACTTTCCTGTCCGTGTGTAGCGTCACAAATCAAAAAACATACGACGTTATGAGATAGTGTGTGTGTGTGCGTGGCGTGTGTGTGTGTGGTTGACAACGATATGGCAGAAGATTTCTATATCTATATAATTTGTTGGTGATACAATATTATTTGTTAGTAAGATGCTTAGATTTGGATTCAAAATATAGTTCTTCTTTGACTCTTTGCGCAATCATCGGTCACGAAATTTTTTCAAATGTTTTGTTATTTTAACGTAGATAAATTTTTTCACTCCCCACCTTTTCTTTCTATTGTTAACCGTATGATTAACATCCAAAATCCAATAAAGAAAACCAATGTCATTGCCATATTATCTCTCTCTCTCTCTCTCTCTCTCTCTCTCTCTCTCCTCTCTCTCTCTCTCTCTCTCTTCTCTCTATAAGATATATATATATTATATTATAGATATATATATATATATATATATATATATAATACACACACACACACACACACACACATATTATATATACATATAGATATATATTATATATATATATATATATATATCTATATATATATAGATATATATATATATATATATATATATATATATATATATATATCATATATATTATAGATATATATATATATATATATATTATATATATATATATATATATATATAGATAGTATATATATATATTATATTTATATATATATATATATCTATATATATAGATATTTTATATATATATAGTATATATATATATATATATATATATATATTTACCTTATATTATACATATACATACTATATATATATATATAGAATATATATATATATACACAAAAAATATATATATTTTTTTTTTTTTATATATAGATATATATATATATATACAAAATCTATATAATACATATATTATATAATATATATATATATATATCTATATATATAGATTAATCTATTATATATATATATGTATATTATATATATATAAATATATATTATATATATAGATATCTATATATATAGATATATATATATATATATATATATATATAATATATATATATATATATATCTAATTGTATATATATATATATATATATATATATATATATATATATTATGTATATATATATATACATATATATATATATATATATATATTATATATATATACATATATATATATATATGATATATGTATATATATGTATATATAAATATATATATATATATGATATATATATGTATAATATATATATATGTATATATATATATATATATATATATATATATATATGGGTGTGGGTGTGTGTGTGGGTGTGTGATATGTATATATATATATATATATATATATATATATATATATATATATATATATATAATATCATATATATATATATACATACATATATATATATATATATATATATACATATATATATATTATATATATATATATATAGATATTCTATATATATAATATATATTTATATATATAATATACATATATATATATATATATAATAATATAGATATCATATATATATATAGATATCTATATATATAGATATATATATATATATATATATATATATATATATTATATATATATGTATATAGATATGTGTTAATATATATATATGATATATCTATATATATATAATATATATATATATATGTGTGTGTGTGTGTATATATATATATACACACACACACACACATATATATTATATATATATAGATATATATATATATATATATATATATATCATATACAATATATATACATATACACATATATAATATATATATATATATATATATATATATATATATATAGATATCTATATTATATATATATATATGTATATATATATATATAAAATATATATATATATAGATCTTATATATATATATATATATATATATATATATATATATATATGTATATATATATATATTATATATATGTACGAATTAAGCTACAAATGTCCCTTTTAATTGCGTATATCTAATTCGCTCTACCTCAAAAATTATATATTTCATATATATTAGCTGAAGTGGAATTTCTTGGTTGATAATTTCGTTCTTGGCTCGCGGGCACGAACCTAGGAACCAGAAAATCGGGGGGACATTACAGTGAAGCGCCTTTAACACACACACACACACACACACCACACACAAAAAAATATATATATATACTATATATATAATATATATATATATATATATATATATATATATAGTGTGTGTGTGTGGTGTGTGTGTGTGTGTGTGAGCGAGAATGTACTCTCACTATGAAGCTCTCGGAGACACACATCGGAGCCTGTGGTAGATTTGTGAAAGTGCATTCGTGCGTACGTGTGTGTCTGTGTGGGGAAGAATTTATCTCTCTCACTTTGAAGCTCCCGGAGACACATCGGAGCCTGTGACATATTTTAAAACAAACGTTACGCTCACGGGTCTTTCTTGGTCACGATAAACATGGCGTTTAATACTTTGTTTAAACTTTGTAACTTGGCGAAGAAAACATTCTTCGGTATACAAGATTGGTTTGGATGCTGGACTGGAGGAGACAGTCCGATCATGAACAATTTTTACATATGGGCTCCGATCATAGGAATATACTTTGTTCGGAGTTGTATTGGAGATACGGTCATTAACTGTCAGAAGAAAGCCGGAGAAAAGACGAAGCTAGAAGAAGTAATAAGGGCTGCAGTTATCAGCAGCTGCAGCAAACTTTCTCCCGAAGAGACCTAATCCCGGAGGAAAGACGAGTTGTCTCTGAGTCTGCCATGAGAGAATTCATGAGCGTCGATTATCCAGCAAATAGACGCTTACCATGAGAAGGGAAATTCGCGATTGCAATGACGTGGAAGGGTAAGAAACAGATGCACTCGATAGGCCAGAGGAGTGAAATTTAGAAGGAAGCAGCAGGCGCACACTGAATGGTCTCTGAAGGAAAGACTTTATGAAAAGACAGTCGGAGGACTGGGGAAGAAAGCCAGTGATTTAGTTGATGAAGACAAAATTTGGAAAAGAGAAATGGAACAGAGAATATTCGGTCTCTTGAGAGCACATCATATTCTCGAGATGAAGAATGAATTGCTCGAGAAGGACAAAAGAGAGGACCGCAATAAAATAACCTCCTTGGAACACAGTCTGGCAGATGTGAAACGGCAAGTAGCGGTCCTAACCATCGCTATGCAAGAAAAGGAAAGACACTTTACTACAATGGAAGAGGAAATCTTGAGACTGAAGGACGAAAAGGCGAGGCTCAAAGATGACGTGAACCGGAAAAATGACTATATGACAAAACTAGACTTTGAAGGAAATTCAAAAGAATTTGGAGAGATTAAAAAGGAAAAGAAGAGGAATAGAATGGGGCATAGGAAGACGCAAAAAAACCAAAAGTACAAAGAGGAGGCTAAACTTAAGAAGGAGGTTGTACAGAAGGTGGCAAAGGAACTGATAAGTAAGGTCTTTAAGGAAAAGACAGCCCTCAGAGAATTCGCAAATGAGGTAATGAATCATGACATGAGAAAGCCGAGAGACCGTGAGAGCAGGCTTCAAAGACTTTATGAAGGAGAGAGGATACGACAGGAATTGTGGGCGATTATACGAAGGCTCTTTGAAACACTGGAAGAGGAGAAGAGGCATAAATTAAGTCATAGAGGAGAGAGATTATGGGAAAATTTCTGGGATCTAATAGGCTTTCTTAATTTATGGTTCTGAGAGAAGAGAGGAGATAGAAGTCAAGCCTATGGAGCAGCTGGAAAAGGAGTTAAGGAAGGCAGAAAAAATTGAATAGAGAAGGTAAAAAGAGCTCACAAGAATGGACAGCAGTTGAGGACATGCTGCAACCGAGGCGCCCTGACCCAAACTGGCTGGAGATCGGACGGCGGCCGGGGGACCGCCGGACGCTCACTGGCCCATACCAACTGAGGCGCCCTGACCCAAACTGGCTGGAGATCAGAAGGCGGCTGGGGGAACGCCGGACGCTCACTGGCCCATACCAACTGAGGCGCCCTGACCCAAACTGGCTGGAGACGGACGGCGGACGGGGGGACCGCGCCGGACGCCTCACTGGCCCATACAACTGAGGCGCCTGACCCAAACTGGCTGGAGATCAGCGCGGGGACCGGGGGATCCGCGACGCCATGGCCATAACCAACTGAGGCGCCCTGACCCAAACTGGCTGAGATCAGACGGCGGCGGGGACCGCCCGACGCTACGGCCCATACCAACTGAGGCGCCCTGACCCAAACTGGCTGGAGATCGGACGGCGGCCGGGGGACCGCCGGACGCTCACTGGCCCATACCAACTGAGGCGCCCTGACCCAAACTGGCTGGAGATCGGACGGCGGCCGGGGGACCGCCGGACGCTCACTGGCCCATACCAACTGAGGCGCCCTGACCCAAACTGGCTGGAGATCGGAAGGCGGCCGGGGGATACCACCCCACCGCTGAGCTCACTGGCCCAATACCAAACTGAGGCGCCCGACCCCAAACTGGGCTGGAGATCGGACGGCGCCGGGGGAACGCGGACGCTCAATCCTGGCCCATACCAACTGAGGCGCCCTGACCCAAACTGGAGGAGTCATAAGGCGGGCCGGGGACCGCCGGACGCTCACTGGCCCATACCAACTGAGGCGCCCTGACCCAAACTGGCTGGAGATCAGACGGCGGCTGGGGGACCGCCGGACGCTCACTGGCCCATACAACTTGAGGCGCCCTGACCCAAAAAACTTGGCTGGAGATCGGACGGCGGCAGGGGGGGACCGCCGGACACTCATTGGCCCATACCAACTGAGGCGCCCTGACCCAAACTGGCTGGAGATCAGAAGGCGGCCGGGGGACCGCCCGACGCTCACTGGCCCATACCAACTGAGGCGCCATGACCCAAACTGGCTGGAGATCAGACGGCGGCTGGGGGACCGCCCGACGCTCACTGGCCCATACCAACTGAGGCGCCCTGACCCAAACTGGCTGGAGATCGGACGGCGGCCGGGGGACCGCCGGACGCTCACTGGCCCATACCAACTGAGGCGCCGGCCCTGACCCCAAATGGCTCACGCCCATACAACCGAGACCGCCCTGACCCACAGGCTTTTTTTTTTTGGGGAGATCGGACGGCAGCTGGGGGACGCCGGACGATCACTGGCCCATACCAACCCGAGACCCGCCTGACCCCACACTGGCTGGAGACTGGATGGCGGCCGGGGGGGACCGCCCGACGCACACTGGCCCATACAACCGAGAACGCCCTGACCCACACTGGCTGGAGATCGGACGGCGGCCGGGGGACCCGCCCGACGCCTCACTGACCCTACCCAACCGAGACGCTGACCCACACTGGCTGGAGTGGACGGGACGGCGCCGGTGACTGCCGGACGCTCACTGGCCCATACCAACCGAAACACCCTGACCCACACTGGCTGGAGATCGGACGGCGGCCAGGGGACCGCGGACGCTCACTGGCCCATACCCAAACCGAGACCGCCCTGGACCCAACACGGCTGGAGATCGGGACGGCGGCGGGGGGACGCCGGACGCTCACTAGCCATACCAACCGAGACGCCCTGATCCACACTGCTGGAGACTGGACGGCGGCCGGCGGGGGGGACCGCCGGACGCTCACTAGCCCCATACCAACCGAGAACGCCCTGAAACCCCACCCCACTGGCTGGAGATAGGACGGCGGCCGGGGGACCGCCGGACGCTCACTGGCCCATACCAACCGAGACGCCCTAACCCACACTAGCTGGAGATCAAACGGCGGCCGGGGGACCGCCGGAACGCTCCATGGCCCATACCAACCGAGACGCCCTGACCGACACTGGCTGGAGATCGGACGGTCCCACATGGCTGGAGATCGGAGGCGGCTGGGGGGACAGCCGGGGACGCTCACGGCCCATACCAACGAGACGCCCTGACCCGCACTGGCTGGAGACTGGACGGTGGCCGGGGGACCAGCCCCGACGCTCACTGGGCCCATACCAACCGAGGACGCCCCCTGACCCACACTGGCTGGAGATCGGACGGCGGCCGGGGGACGGCCGGACGCTGACTGGCCCATACCAACCGGGAAGCCCTGACCCACACTGGCTGGAGACTGGACGGCGGCCGGGGGACCGCCGGACGCTCACTGGCCCATACCAACCGAGACGCCCTGACCCACACTGGCTGGAGACTGGACGGCGGCCGGGGGACCGCCGGACGCTCACTAGCCCATACCAACGGAGACGCCCTGACCCACACTGGCTGGAGATCGGACGGCGGTGGGGACCGCTGGACGTCACTGGCCCATACCAACCGAGACGCCCCTGACCCACACTGGCTGGAGATCGGACAAGCGGCTGGGGACGCTGGACGCTCACTGGCCCATACCAACCGAGACGCCCTGACCCACACTGGCTGGAGATCGGACAGCGGCCGGGACCGCCGGACGCTCACTGGCCCATACCAACCGAGACGCCTGACCCACACTGGCTGGAGATCGGACGGCGGTCCAGACCGCCGGACGCTCACTGGCCCATACCAACCGAGACGCCCTGACCCACACTGGCTGGAGATCGGACGGCGGCCGGGGGACCGCCGGACGCTCACTGGCCCATACCAACCGAGACGCCCTGACCCACACTGGCTGGAGATCGGACGGCGGCCGGGGGACCGCCGGACGCTCACTGGCCCATACCAACCGAGACGCCCTGACCCACACTGGCTGAGATCGGACAGCGGCCGGGGACCGCCCGACGCTCACTGGCCCATACCAACCGAGACGCCCTGACCCACACTGGCTGGAGATCGGACGGCGGCCGGGGGACCGCCCGACGCTCACTGGCCCATACCAACCGAGACGCCCTGACCCACACTGGCTGGAGATCGGACGGCGGCCGGGGGACCGCCGGACGCTCACTGGCCCATACCAACCGAGACGCCCTGACCCACACTGGCTGGAGATCGGACGGCGGCCGGGGGCCGGGGGACGCCGGACGCTCACTGGCCCATAGCCAACCGAGAAGCCCTGACCCACACTGGCTGGAGATCGGACGGCGGCTGGGGGACCGCCCGACGCTCACTGGCCCATACCAACCGAGACGCCCTGACCCACACTGGCTGGAGACTGGACGGCGGCCGGGGGACCGCCGGACGCTCACTGGCCCATACCAACCGAGACGCCCTGACCCACACTGGCTGGAGATCGGACGGCGGCCGGGGACCGCCGGACGCTCACTGGCCCATACCAACCGAGACGCCCTGACCCACACTGGCTGGAGATCGGACGGCGGCCGGGGGACCGCCGGACGCTCACTGGCCCATACCAACCGAGACGCCCTGACCCACACTGGCTGGAGATCGGACGGCGGCCGGGGGACCGCCGGAAGCTCACTGGCCCATACCAACCGCCGGAAGCTCACTGGCCCATACCAACCGAGACGCCCTGACCCACACTGGCTGGAGATCGGACGGCGGCCGGGGGACCGCCGGACGCTGACTGGCCCATACCAACCGAGACGCCCTGACCCACACTGGCTGGAGACTGGACGGCGGCCGGGGGACCGCCGGACGCTCACTGGCCCATACCAACCGAGACGCCCTGACCCACACTGGCTGGAGATCTGACGGCGGCCGGGGGACCGCCGGACGCTCACTGGCCCATACCAACCGAGACGCCCTGACCCACACTGGCTGGAGATCGGACGGCGGCCGGGGGACCGCCGGACGCTCACTGGCCCATACCAACCGAGACACCCTGACCCACACTGGCTGGAGATTCGGAGGCGGCGGGGGACTGGCCGACTGCCGGACGCTCACTGGCCCATACCAACCGAGACGCCCTGACCCACACTGGCTGGAGACTGGACGGCGGCCGGGGGACCGCCCGACGCTCACTGGCCCATACCAACCGAGACGCCCTGACCCACACTGGCTGGAGACTGGACGGCGGCCGGGGGACCGCCCGACGCTCACTGGCCCATACCAACCGAGGCGCCCTGACCCACACTGGCTGGAGACTGGACGGCGGCCGAGGGGACCGCCCGACGCTCACTGGCCCATACCAACCGAGACGCCCTGACCCACACTGGCTGGAGACTGGACGGCGGCCGGGGGACCGCCCGACGTTCACTGGCCAATACCAAGCGAGACGCCCTGACCCACACTGGCTGGAGATCGGACGGCGACCAGGGGACCGCCGGACGCTCACTGGCCCATACCAACCGAGACGCCCTAACCCACCGGGGGACCGCCGGACGCTCACTGGCCCTTACCAACCGAGACGCCCTGACCCACACTGGCTGGAGACTGGACAGCGGCCGGGGAACGCCGGACGCTCACTGGCCCATACCAACCGAGACGCCCTGACCCACACTGGCTGGAGACTGGACGGCGGCCGGGGGACCGCCGGACGCTCACTGGCCCATACCAACCGAGACGCCCTGACCCACACTGGCTGGAGACTGGACGGCGGCCGAGGGACCGCTGGACGCTCACTGGCCCTTACCAACCGAGACGCCCTGACCCACACTGGCTGGAGACTGGACGGCGGCCAAGGGACCACCGGACGCTCACTGGGCTATACCAACCAAGACGCCCTAACCCACACTGGCACTAGACTGGACTGCGGCCGGGGGACCGCCGGACGCTCACTGGCCCATACCAACCGAGACGCCCTGACCCACGCTGGCTGGAGACTGGACGGCAGCCGGGGACTGGCCCATACCAACCGAGACGCCCTGACCCCACGGATGGAGACTGGCGGCGGCCGGGGGGACCGCTGGGACACTCACTGGCCATACCAACCGAGGCGCCCTGACCCACACTGGCTGGAGGATCGGGACGGCAGCCGGGATAACGCCGGAAGCTCCCTGGCCCATACCAAACCGGAGACGCCCTGACCCACACTGGCTGGAGACTGGACGGCGGCCAGGGGGACCGCCGGAAGCTACTGGCCCATTACCAACGAGAAGCCCTGACCCACACTGGCTGGAGACGGACGGCGGTCTGGGGGGGACGCCCAGACGCTCACTGACCCATCCAAACGAGACACCCTGACCCACACTGGGGGCTGGAGATCGGGTACCGGCGGACCGGGGGAACTGGCCGGGCACGCTTCCACTGGCCTCCATACCAACCCGAGACGGCCCTGACGCACACTGGCTGGAGACTGGAAGGCGGCCGGGGGGATCCGCCCGACGCTCACGTCAGGCCTGGCATAACCAAACCGAGACGCCCCTGAACCCACACTGGCTGGGAGACTTGGAAACGGCGGTCCGGGGGACCCCCCGCCCCGACGCTCACGTGTGGCCCATACCTGAACTCCGAGACGCCCATGACCAACCCCACTGGCTGGAGACTGGACGGCGGCCGGGGGACCACCCGACCGCTCACTGGGCCCATACCAAACCCGAGGACGGGGCCCTGACCCAACACCTGGCTGGAGATCTGGTACGGCGGGACCGGGGGACCGCCCGACGTTCACTGGCCAATACCAACGCGAGTACGCCCGACTCCCACACTGGCTGAGGAATCGGGACGGCGACGCCAGGGGGAACAACCGCCGGACGCTCACGGTTGGCCCATACCAACCGAGGACGCCCCATAACCCCACCACCAAGGACAACCGCCGGGGACCGCCGGATCGATCAATGGCCCTTACCCAAACCCGAGGAACGCCCTGACCCACACAGGCTGGAGACTGGGACCAGCGGCCGGGGAACGCCGGACGCTCACGTGGCCCATTACCAACCGAGACGCCCATGAACCCACTAGCTGGCTGGAGACTGGACGGCGGCCCGTGGGGGGACCGCCGGACGCTCACTGGCCCATATCCACCCGAGACGCCCTTAACCCTAACCCAACCCCCAACTGGCTGGAGGACTGGACGGGCGGGCCGGGGGAACCGATGGAACGCTCCACTGGCCCTTACCAACCGCTAGACGCCCAGACCCCACACTGGCTGCCGGAGGAACTGGACGGCTGGCCAAAATGGGACCACGGGACGCTCACCTGGGGCTAGTACCAACCAAGACGCCCTAACCCACACTGGCTGGGAAGACTGGTACTGCGGCCGGGGGGACCGTCCGGACCGCGTCACGTGGCCCATACCAACCGAGACCGCCCTGACCACGCTGGCTGGAGACGGACGGCAGCCAGGGGAATGCCAACCACTGAGGGGGACGGCTGACCAACCATGACTGGGACCGCCGGACGCAGGCCGGACTGCCCATACCACTGAAGACGGCCCTGACCCTCCCACACTGGCTGGAGACTGGACCGGCGGCCGACCGCTGGACACTCACTGGCCCATACCAACCGAGGCGCCCCTGACCCACATGGCTGGAGATCGGACGGCAGCGGGATACCGCCGGACGCTCAGCCCATACCAACCGAGACGGCCCTGACCCACACTGGCTGGAGACGGAGGCGGCCGGGACCGCCGGACGAACTCACTGGCCATACAACCGAGACGCCACCCCTGACCCACACTGGCTGGAGATCGGACGGTGGCGGGGGACCGCCGACGCTCACTGGCCCATACCACCCGAGACGGGCTGCCACCCTGACGACTGGCTGGAGAGCGTTCGACGGTGGCCCGGGGGGACCGCCGGACGCTCTATGGCCCATACCAACCGAGACGCCCTGACCCACACTGGCTGGAGATAGGACCGGCGACGGGGGGACCGCCGACGCCTCACTGGGGCCCCTACCAACCGAGACGCCCTGCTAACACTGGCGGAGGGATGGACGGTGGCCGGGGGACCGCCGACGCTCAACATGCCCATACCCAACCGGAGACGCCTGACCCAAAACTGGGCTGGAGATCGGACGATGGGCCGGGGTGACGCCCGAAGTCACTGGGCCCATACCAACCGAGACAGCCCGACCCACTGGCTGGAGATAGACAGCGGCGGGGGCACCGCCGGATGCTCAACTGGCCCAGACCAACCGAGACCGCCATGACCCGCACTGGCTGGAGATCGGACGGTTGGCGGGGGACCGCTGGCGCACTGGCCCATACCAAACCGAGACGCCCTGACCCACACTGCTGGAGACTGGACGGTGGCTGGGGGGACCGCCGACCTCCACTGGCCCATACCAACCGAGACGCCCTGACCCACACTGGCTTGAGACTGGACGGTGGCCGGGGGACCGCCGGACGCTCACTGGCCCACACCAACCGAGACGCCCTGACCCACACTGGCTGGAGATCGGACGGTGGCCGGGGGACCGCCGGACGCTCACTGGCCCATACCAACCGAGACGCCCTGACCCACACTGGCTGGAGATCGGACGGTGGCCAGGGGACCGCCGGACGCTCACTGGCCCATACCAACAGAGACGCCCTGACCCACACTGGCTGGAGATCGGACGGTGGCCGGGGGACCGCCGGACGCTCAATGGCCCATACCAACCGAGACGCCCTGACCCACACTGGCTGGAGACTGGACGGCGGCCAGGGGACCGCCCGACGCTCACTGGCCCATACCAACCGAGACGCCCTGACCCACACTGGCTGGAGATCGGACGGTGGCCGGGGGACCGCCGGACGCTCAATGGCCCATACTAACCGAGACGCCCTGACCCACACTGGCTGGAGATCGGACAGTGGCCCACACTGGCTGGAGATCGGACGGTGGCTGGGGGACCGCCGGACGCTCACTGGCCCATACCAACAGAGACGCCCTGACCCACACTGGCTGGAGACTGGACGGCGGCCGGGGGACCGCCGGACGCTCACTGGCCCATACCAACCGAGACGCCCTGACCCACACTGGCTGGAGATCGGACGGTGGCCGGGGGACCGCCGGACGCTCAATGGCCCCATACCAATCGATACGCCCTGACTCACACTGGCTGTAGACTGGACGGTGGCCGGGAGACCGCCGGACGCTCACTGGCCCATACCAACCGAGACGCCCTGACCCACACTGGCTGGAGATCGGACGGTGGCCGGGGGACCGCCGGACGCTCACTGGACCATAGCAACCGAGGCGCCCTGACCCAAACTGGCTGGAGACCGGACGGCAGCAAGGGGACCGCCAGTTACTCACTGGCCCATACCAACTGAGGTGCCCTGACCCAAACTGGCTGGAGATCGGACGGCGGCAGGGGGACCGCCAGACACTCACTGGCCCATACCAACTGAGGTGCCCTGACCCAAACTGGCTGGAGATCGGACGGCGGCAGGGGGACCGCCAGACACTCACTGGCCCGCCGGGACCGCCCGACGCATACTGGCCCATAACAACCGAGACGCCCTGACCCACACTGGCTGGAGATAGGACGGCGGCCGGGGGACCGCCCGACGCTCACTGGCCCATACCAACCGAGACGCCCTGACCCACACTGGCTGGAGATAGGACGGCGGCCGGGGGACCGCCCGACGCTCACTGGCCCATACCAACCGAGACGCCCTGACCCACACTGGCTGGAGACTGGACGGCGGCCGGGGGACCGCCCGACGCTCACTGCCCCATACCAACCGAGACGCCCTGACACTGGCTGGAGATAGACGGCGGCCGGGGGACCGCCGGACGCTCACTGGCCCATACCAACCGAGACGCCCTGACCCACACTGGCTGGAGACTGGACGGCGGCCGGGGGACCGCCCGACGCTCACTGGCCCATACCAACCGAGACGCCCTGACCCACACTGGCTGGAGATAGGACGGCGGCCGGGGGACCGCCCGACGCTCACTGGCCCATACCAACCGAGACGCCCTGACCCACACTGGCTGGAGACTGGACGGCGGCCGGGGGACCGCCCGACGCTCACTGGCCCATACCAACCGAGACGCCCTGACCCACACTGGCTGGAGATAGGACGGCGGCCGGGGGACCGCCGGACGCTCACTGGCCCATACCAACCGAGACGCCCTGACCCACACTGGCTGGAGACTGGACGGTGGCCGGGGGACCGCCGGACGCTCACTGGCCCATACCAACCGAGACGCCCTGACCCACACTGGCTGGAGATAGGACGGCGGCCGGGGGACCGCCCGACGCTCACTGGCCCATACCAACCGAGACGCCCTGACCCACACTGGCTGGAGATCGGACGGCGGCCGGGGGACCGCCGGACGCTCACTGGCCCATACCAACCGAGACGCCCTGACCCACACTGGCTGGAGATAGGACGGCGGCCGGGGGACCGCCCGACGTCACTGGCCATATCAACCGAGACGCCCTGACCCACACTGGCTGGAGAAGCTGGACGGCGGCCGGGGGAACGACCCGGGACGAATCACTGGCCCATACCAACCGAGACGCCCTCCCTGATCCCACACTGGCTGGAGACTGGACGGCGGCCGGGGGACCGCCCGACGCTCACTGGCCCATACCAACCGAGACGCCCTGACCCACACTGGCTGGAGATAGGGACGGCGGGCCGGGGGCACCGCCCGACGCTCACTGGCCATTACCAACCGAGACGCCCTGACCCACACTGGCTGGAGATCAGAAGGAGGCCGGGGGGACTGCCCGACGCTACAAGGCCCATACCAACGAGACCGCCCTGGACACCCACAACTGGCTGGAGATCAGAAGGCGGCCGGGGGACCGCCCGGACGCTTCACTGCCATACCAATCGAGACGCCCTGACCCACACTGGCTGGATACTGGACGGCGGCCGGGGGACGCCCGAAGCTCACTGGCCCATACCAACCGAGACGCCCTGACCCACACTGGCTGGAGATAGGACGGCGGACCGGGGACCGCCCGACGCTCACTGGCCCCCATACCAACGAGACGCCCTGACCCACACTGGGCCCATACCAACCGAGACGCATGACCCACACTGGCTGGAGACTGGACGGCGCCGGGGGACCGCCCGACGCTCACTGGCCCATACCAACCGAGACGCCCTGACCCACACTGGCTGGAGACTGGACGGCGGCCGGGGGGACCGCCCGACGCTCACTGGCCCATACCAACCGAGAAGCCCTGACCTACACTGGCTGGAGATAGGACGAGGGCCGGGGGACCGCCGGATGCTCACTGGCCCATACCAACCAAGACGCCCTGACCCACACTGGCTGGAGATCGGACGGTGGCGGGGGACCGCCCGACGCTCACTGGCCCACACCAACCGAGACCGCCCTGACCCACAACTGGGCTGGAGACTAGGACGGCGGCCGGGGGAATCCGCCGGAAGATGCTCCACTGGCCCATACCAACCAAGAAAACCGGCCCCTGACCCATCACTCGGATGGAGATCTGGAACGGGTGGCCGGGGGGACCGCCCGACGACTCAACTGGCCCATAACCAACCGAGACGCCCTCCCCTGACCCACACTGGCTTTGGATTGACTGGACGGTGGCTGGGGGACCGCCGGACGTCTCAACGTGGCCCAATAACCCAACCGAGGACGCCCTGTACCACCCACACTGGCTTGAGACTGGACGGTGGGCCGGGGGACCGCCGGTACGCTCATTGACCCATACCAAGCGAGACGGCCCTGAACCCACACTGGGCTGGATATCGGACGGTGGCCGGGGGACCGCCAGAAGCTCACTGGCCCATACCGACCGACGTCCCTGACCCCACACTGGCTGGAGATCGGACGGTGGCCAGGGCACCGCCGGACGGCTCACTGGCCATCCAAACGAGCGCCTGACCACACTGGCTGGAGATCGAGAGGAAGGTGGGCCGGGGGACCGCCGGACGCTCGACTGGCCGCATACCTGACCGAGACCCCTGACCCACACTGAGCTGGACGACTGGACTGCGACCGGGGGACCGCCCTACGTCACGATGGCCCATACCAAACCGAAACACCCCCTGGACCCACACTGCTGGAGATCGTACGGTGGCCGGGGAACCGCCGACGCTCAATAGGCCCATACTAACCCGAAGACGCCTGACCCGACACCCAATGGCTGGAGATCGACCCGTGCCGGGGACCGCCCGACGCTCACTGGCCCATACCAACAGGAGAACTCCCTGGAACGGCCCACACTGGCCTGGAGATCGGGAAACGGTGGCCGTGGACCGATGGACGCTCAATGGCCCATACCAACCGAGACGCCCTGACCCACACTGGCTGGAGACTGGACGGCAGCCGGGGGACCGCCCGACGCTCACTGGCCCATACCAACCGAGACGCCCTGACCCACACTGGCTGGAGATCGGACGGTGGCCGGGGGACCGCCGGACGCTCAATGGCCCATACCAATCGAGACGCCCTGACTCACACTGGCTGGAGACTGGACGGTGGCCGGGGGACCGCCGGACGCTCACTGGCCCATACCAACCGAGACGCCCTGACCCACACTGGCTGGAGATCGGACGGTGGCCGGGGGACCGCCGGACGCTCACTGGCCCATACCAACCGAGGTGCCCTGACCCAAATTGGCTGGAGATCGGACGTCCTGTCCCAAACTGGCTGGAGATGGACGGCAGCCGGGGGACTACCGGACGCTCACCGGCCCATGCCAACCGAGGCGCCCTGACCGCCAGATACTCACTGGCCCATACCAACTGAGGTGCCCTGACCCAAACTGGCTGGAGATCGGACGGCGGCAGGGGGACCGCCAGACACTCACTGGCCCATACCAACCGAGGTGCCCTGACCCAAATTGGCTGGAGATCGGACATCCTGTCCCAAACTGGCTGGAGATGGACGGCAGCCAGGGGACTACCGGACGCTCACCGGCCCATGCCAACCGAGGCGCCCTGACCCAAACTGGCTGGAGATGCCCATACCAACCGAGACGCCCTGACCCACACTGGCTGGAGATCGGACGGTGGCCGGGGGACCGCCGGACGCTCACTGGCCCATACCAACCGAGACGCCCTGACCCACACTGGCTGGAGATAGGACGGCGGCCGGGGGACCGCCGGATGCTCACTGGCCCATACCAACCAAGACGCCCTGACCCACACTGGCTGGAGATCGGACGGTGGCCGGGGGACCGCCGGACGCTCACTGGCCCATACCAACCGAGACGCCCTGACCCACACTGGCTGGAGACTGGACGGTGGCCGGGGGACCGCCGGACGCTCACTGGCCCATACCAACCGAGACGCCCTGACCCACACTGGCTTGAGACTGGACGGTGGCCGGGGGACCGCCGGACGCTCATTGGCCCATACCAACCGAGACGCCCTGACCCACACTGGCTGGAGATCGGACGGTGGCCGGGGGACCGCCGGACGCTCACTGGCCCATACCAACCGAGACGCCCTGACCCACACTAGCTGGAGATCGGACGGTGGCCGGGGGACCGCCGGACGCTCCACTTGGCCCATACCAACAGAGACGCCCTGACCCCACACTGGCTGGAGGATCGGAAGGTTGGCCGGGCGGGGACCGCCCGCCGGACCGCAATGGCCCAATGGCCCAACCAACCGAGACGTTCCCTGGAGCCCACACTGGCTGGAGGACTGGACCGGCGACGACGCCCGACGCTCACTGGCCCATCCAACCGAAACACCCTGACCCACACTAGCTGGAGATCGGACGGTGGCCGGGGGACCGCCGGACGCTCATTGGCCCATACCAACCGAGACGCCCTGACCCACACTGGCTGGAGATCGGACGGTGGCCGGGGGACCGCCGGACGCTCACTGGCCCATACCAACCGAGACGCCCTGACCCACACTGGCTGGAGATCGGACGGTGGCCGGGGGACCGATGGACGCTCAATGGCCCATACCAACCGAGACGCCCTGACCCACACTGGCTGGAGACGGACGGCGCCGGGGGACCCGCCCAGCTCACTTATTGGCCCAATAACCCCGAGACGGCCCTGACCCACACTGGCCTGGAAGATCGGACGGTGGCCAGGGGAACCGCCGGACCGCTCAATGGCCCATACCAATCGAGAACGCCCTGACTCACATGTCTGGGACTGGGACGGTGGCCGGGGGACCGCCGGACGCTCATTGGCCCATACCAACCGAAACGCCCTGACCCACACTAGCTGGAGATCGGACGGTGGCCGGGGGACCGCCGGACGCTCATTGGCCCATACCCCCACCGGACGGTGCCCTGACCCAAATTGGCTGGGGAGATCTGACGTCCTGTCCCAAAACTGGCTGGAGATGGACGGCAGCCGGGGGACTACCGGACGCTCACCGGCCCATGCCAACCGAGGCGCCCTGACCGCCAGATACTCACTGGCCCATACCAACTGAGGTGCCCTGACACAAACTGGCTGGAGATCGGACGGCGGCAGGGGGACCGCCAGACACTCACTGGCCCATACCAACCGAGGTGCCCTGACCCAAATTGGCTGGAGATCGGACGTCCTGTCCCAAACTGGCTGGAGATGGACGGCAGCCGGGGGACTACCGGACGCTCACCGGCCCATGCCAACCGAGGCGCCCTGACCCAAACTGGCTGGAGATGCCCATACCAACCGAGACGCCCTGACCCACACTGGCTGGAAATCGGACGGTGGCCGGGGGACCGCCTGATGCTCGCTGGCCAATACCAAACCGAGAGCCCTGACCCACACTGGCTGGAGATCGGACGGCGGCCGGGGGACCGCCGGACGCTCACTGGCCCATACCAACCGAAGCGCCCTGACCCACACTGGCTGGAGATCGGACGGTGGCCGGGGGACCGCCGGACGCTCACTGGCCCATACCAACCGAAGCGCCCTGACCCACACTGGCTGGAGATCGGACGGTGGCCGGGGGAAATTCCTTGTACTTCCCTAAATATTGCTCACAGTTTAACGTATTCCTTTAAAAATATTGGGAGGTAAAAGGCTGTGATTCACCTTTGGAAAAATTTTGGGAAGTCAGTTATCATGAAAAAAGGGATTACTCCACAATCTCCCAAAAATTATTTTACTTCCTTATGTTTGACATAAATTTCCCAAAGATATTATTACATTCTGTTAACACTATCTGTGTCAATAAGAACATGAACATTGACACAAATAGTGCATACACACAGTATCTCTTACGACTTACCTATTTTTTTTTTAATCATATGATTTATGGGTCTATGTCTTACATTCCAGGTTCTTCCATTTTCCATCCCATTAAATTTGCAAATTATCAAAAGATTACCGTCCTCAGAATGTTTTTCAAGACTGTATTGTTAAGAAGTGCCACCAGAATGTAATGATATCATTGGTATACTATTTAATATCAAACATAAGGAAGTAAAATGATTTTTAGAAGATTGTGGAGTAATCCTTTTTTCATAACTGACTTCCCAAAATTTTTCTAAAGGTGAATCACAGCCTATTATCTCCCAATATTTTTAAAGGAATACGTTAAACTGTGAGCAATATTTAGGGAAGTACAGGGAATTTCCCTCCTCCAATTGCCAGTTAGGCTAAAGTACATCCCTATATAACCTGTTTTGATTTACAGCACCCTAGGCCATAATAAGTTGGAGGTACAGGGTGTCCAAGGTAGGTTAGGTAGGGACCTATCAACCACCAGACCCTAGGTTAGGTTAAGTTTAAGTAAGAATGCATCCTTTTACTCTATTCTGATTTATGGCGCTCACTGTCCGAGGTAAGGTTTGGGGAGCAATACAAAGGTAGTGACAATAAAAGGCCCTCTGACGGGTATGGCCCACAAGCTGGGTTAGTTTAGGTTAAGATGCAACCTTGTATTTCGCTCTATGATTTATGGCACTTTTAATTCAGGTTGAGTTAAGACTCCAAGGATCAACCAAAATGGAGTAAAGCTTTCAATCCAAGCATCCTTAGTTTAGGTTAGGATACATCCTATTAGTAGTACCTTCTTTTGCTATAAAATCTTAACTTTTAAAATTTTAGAGGCATTCTTACCAATTGAACACAGCCATTTTGTTACCAACAGATAATCCTTTAATTTGTGCACTTATGACTACTTTTTTTTTTTTGCAATTCACACATTTTTGTCGCCACCTCCACCCTCATCCAATCAAAACCCCAGGTTTCCCTCAGGAGATAGATTTTTTTTTTTTTTTTTTGCATCAACAACAATGGTCAAAATCAAATCAATTTGGTTTGGGTTAACCTAAAAACTCAAATAAAATCTTAGATAATGTATAAAAAAAATAATAGGTTTCCTCTGGATTACCCACAATTGTCACATACAGTAGGAATTCCATCAACGAAGGTAGTTTTCAAAAACAATAATGGTCAACATTACTTAAATAGAAGATAAAGTCTGAAAAAAAAAATTTTAAGTTGGACACAGACTAATATATAACTTCCCACCACTATGTTTTTCTGATTTCATATTCTTCAACCATAAAAACCTTACTTCCCACTCAGTTCCCCATTACAGTTAGGCATCGGTGAACTAGGCTATCCACACATTGCCATTGAAGTGAATTTTCACCAACAAACCCATTAAAACGTTGATTTTACATTTGCACTTAAATATTACTTTATTAAGCATTACTTTTATTTTTCCTGTAATCATTTAAGTAACAATTCTCGCAACCTCAACGAAAAACTGCTGTCTCTTACTGGGGACCTTCCACTAATGGTAAATAGGTATAGGCCTAAAGCATGTTGCAATAGGTTAACCAACCATTTATGACATAGGATAACAAATTCGTTAGAATCAAATCAAACACAACCATGAAAACTACTACATTTCAACAGGTATACACACCTCGATGGAAGGTTTACAACTGGAAAAATATAAAGGAACACTTACGCCGTCTTTGGGGAAGGTTCTTAAAGTATTCCTGGTTGAACGTTACCCCTTCCATAATTCGAAACTTGCGTAATATTTGAGGCCGTTATGCGAATGGTACTACATGAAACGTCATTCTACCCTTCTATCAAATATTCATTGCTAGCCTCTATCTCTTTGGTTAGAGTTCTGGGTCATTCTCATTGGCCTAATCATAAGAATAGGTAGGCTACTCACATCCTGTAGTCTTCTTTAGGTTAATATAGATATCAGGGGTATTTTCCGTTTTTTCCTCATTTATTCCATTGACCTAATAGTAAGAATAGTCACATCCCGAAGTCTTCTTTAGGCTAACAGACTCCAGGGTTACGTTTCGTTTTTCCCTCGTCTATGTTTCATAAGCCTAATTACCTAGTATAGGGTAACTGACAGTATATATACCTAGGTAGTTAACTTCAACATTTCTTTTCCGGCTTCATTTTAGAGCCAGCATATCTATGCTTAGCGTATCCTTCATTATTATTGCTTTGACTTTGTGCATCTATGGCGCTTTAGTCTAGTATCTGGCCCATCAGCGATCTCAAACTAAAATTTTAATCTCTGTCCTTCTAATCTTCGACATTCACACCGACTTCCTTTGCAATTCCGTTATTTATTACTTTTAAACCTTGAAACATGGCCTATACAGTTTTAATACTACGGTAACTTCATACTTTCTTAACATTTACCAGCCATAATACTACCTATGGGTTACTTATTCGGTGCTACTGCTCTATATATTTGAATCGAATATTTTTAATATTTTGCCTGATTTTTATTTCGAAAATAGTTTCAAAAAACACCTGAAATTCGGGCAATAAATGTAACAAAATCATTTAAGAAATATATAAATTTGTGCACAATATTTTTGAGAGTTTTTATTACTACCAACTACCTACCTAAGCCTATGTCTGATCTTTGTACCAGTGACACACTACTACTAGCCTAGTATGACCAATCCTACCGTAGGCATAATGGTTCCTTTTTAATTGTTGCAATTACATAGACCTCTTCATAGACCTTCCAGATCGATAAATCAGGATATCACAGACACTAATCACGCGAACTCAACATGGACCAACGACACTTTCACCTTACAGTCAACTTGTCAAGTGAGAGTGGATGTAAACATTATTGCAATAATTTGCATTCGAATTACTTGTAACAATATTTATGTGATATCAAAGATAATTTTTCAAACTATTTTTACTACGAAAAATCAAAATCTATAAAAAACGGTGTAAAATCTACCAAAAGTAATAAAATAGTAAAAATATAATTTGATTACGAATGCATTTACGTTAGGAGGTATGTAGCGGAAGCCTCACATCGACTTGGTATCGTTATCGTAGACATTATATATATATATATATATATATATATATATATATATATATATATATATATATATATATATATTTATATATGATATATATATATATATATATAGATAGATAGATAGATAGATAGATAGATAGATAGATAGATAGATAGATAGATACTGGGACAATCGTCTTGATGACTACTTTACCACGGACAAGGCATACGGAATATTAATGATCTGTTGTTTGGAAAGTCTCCTTAAGGAAATAATCATGGCAAGGAGATATCCTATCTCTGTGAGCTGTGAGTAATTACGAACAATCCAAAATCTTTCACTCACAAGGAATGATAGTTGCATAGAGCTTTAGCACAACTCTAGAAACAACAGAAGAGAGAAAGGTTAAGAATTATTCCTTTTCTTAAAAGGTGGAGGAAAGATTAAAGAAAAAATGGAGAAGTTTGAGACAGTGATGATCATAGATATCTATGGTGATGATAAGGCGACATTGGAGAAGGTGGGTCTTGAGGGGCGGGGGGCTGGTATTGGAAGGGATTTGGGACCGGATAGGAGGGAGAGACATCCAGACTGGGGGTAAAAAGAAAAATTAAGCTGATGGTACATTTTTTTGACGTGTAGGGGATCAGTGCTTCCGATTTCATTCGATAAACAGAAGCAGTAGCGTAGTGATTCTTGAGATTCTCCATCTCGTCACCACGCAGGTCGCTTTAACTTTCCCTTATTGTAAAGAAAGGTAAGGAGAGAAAGGGGACGAGGAGGGCAGGATTAAATTGATTTTTTTCTTCTTTTTTAACTTCCAAGGTTTAGAGATAGTCAAGGTTTATAGACCATGGCGGCAATTGCAATCGGACAAACTATAATATTAATGAGATCAACTTGAGGCATTTTCATCCGAGAATTAGTCTTTTGCAATCCTGTGGAACTTTGCTAAGAATGGAACTTCCTTTGCACTTGCAAATGAAAATTTGCTCTTAAAGTTTTAAATACTGAATACATTGTTATAGTATCCTTTATCTCATTATTTATGACTGGTCTGACCTGCAGACATGTGCCAGAAGAGAATATGAAATTATAAATGAATGTAAACACGTACAATATTCATTAAAAGCATGATAAATTTATTTATTGTTCGTGAAATTCATTCGAAATACGTACATAGTTACACACAATATATATATATATATATATATATATATATATATATATATATATATATATATATATATATATTATATATTATATATATATATATATATATATATATATATATATATATATATATATATATATATGTATATATATAAATATTATATATGTATATATATATATATATATATATATATATATTATACATATATATATATATATATATATATATATATATATATATATGTGTGTGTGTGTGTGTGTGTGTGTACACGGCTCATTGATAAGGAATAAGGAATAAAAATGACCTTTGCATTCTTACTGCCCTGATGATGAGACGTGTCGTCTCGAAAACTCGGCTAAATAAATAAACAGAATTATACCCTGGTTATTTATGGTCTATTCTGAATAAGGAAAATGGACAATTTTTTTATTAACATTTTTCTTTATCAACATCTCTAGAGATGCTTTCCTTTTCACACCAGAATATCAAGTTATCAAAAGGACTTGCATTTTTCCCTTGTTTCTCTACAACTCACATACTAGCGTAGCTGCAAATTCATTTCTAGAAGCGTAAATATGTCAATGCAATTCTTAAATGGTATCCCCACCATTTTACCTGTTATTAGCACAGTGCATCACTGCCAACGAAAGCCAGAGAGGTTCCTGCAATTAAGAGCAGAGCCAAATTGCAACAGGTGAGCTTCGTAACTGACAGTTAGAAAATTAATACGCAGAACACAAAGTTCTGCAGTTTTTGTAACTTTAAATTTTTTTTTTCTTGTTTACACAGTTTCTGCAGTAGAGGAAGTAAGCTTCGGAAAGAAAGTGAAAGATAATGAAGTAATATTTTACCTGTAACTGAAACTTCATAGAAAATAGTGTCTCCATCTTTTCTCTTTATGGAGCTGATATAGCATCAAAGTAATTATGCAAACAGAAGATTCCACACTACTTGATTCTCCCACGGTTTTCCAAGGTAAGAATCCCGTTGCTGGCGTAATACCGACAGTGAACCTCATGCGGTGAACTGTAGGCATTAATTAAGGCACTTTGCGATGTGCCTTTGGACCCTAGCTGCAACCTCTTTCGTTCCTTTTACAGTGCCTCCTTTCTTTTCTCTTTCTTCCATCTTACTTTCCATCCTCTCCTAACAATTTTCCTCCTGTTGAACCTTTCAAACCTTTTACTGTCAATTTCCGTTTCAGCACTGAATGACATCATAGGTCCCAGTGCTTGGCCTTTGGCCTAAATTCTACAGAACCGAGGTATTGTTTATGTTAGAATTTGGAAGTCTTGCATTTCTTTCCTGATCACTAATTTAACAGGTTTTGTTTACCCTTTTCTAGAGATATGCAAGCGCAATTTCCTTACGTAAATTATCTTTGTTTATAGAAAAATCTTTGTACATTTACAGAAAATAAATATGAAAAAAAAAATTGTTTTCATATAGTTAAATGCGAATCTATCGTTATCTAGTAAAACAGAAAATGTCTGTGTATATTTATAGCAACTGCTTCACAGGAATACTCCAAGCTATAGTACGGGAAAAATCGAATCAGATATAAAAAGTCAATTTCCCGCGAAAAGCCAGTTTCTAATCACCAGGCAGCCGGAGTTCCTCAACTTCGATGCTGATCCCTTAATTAATACCGTCCTTCTGCTTGCTTTCGTTCGGAGGTTTGCGTGCATAATTCGTAACTGTATATTCGTTTGTTTTCCGAGTAAGTAAACCTACAACCTTACACACATATATGTGTATACGTATATTATATATATATATAGTATATATATATAGTATATATATATCTATATATATTATAATTAATATTAATATATATATGCACTATAAAAACACTGTATCGTGCTTCTAAGAAATCAATAGAGGGATCCACAGTAATATCCCTTTGTTTATCTAGATATAATATATTTATGGAAATATATACAAAAGCTTAAAGCTTTCGTCCATCCTCCTTTGGGTGAACTTGTGATCAAGTCCACAGGAGGATGGACGAAAGCTTTAAGACTTTGATATATTTCCATAAATATATTATATCTAGATAAACAAGGATATTACTGTGGATCCCTCTATTAATACATATATGTGTATACGTATATATAATATATATATATATATATATATATATATATATATATATATATATATGCACTACTAAAAACACTGTATCGTGCTTCTAAGAAATCAATAGAGGGATCCACAGTAATATCCTTGTTTATCTAGATATAATATATTTATGGAAATATATACAAAGCTTAAAGCTTTCGTCCATCCTCCTGTGAAACTTGTGATCAAGTCCACAGGAGGATGGACGAAAGCTTTAAGCTTTGTATATATTTCCATATATATATCTAGATAAACAAGGATATTACTTGTGGATCCCTCTATGAATAAATTTTATCACATCACCGTGATTCATATCCAAGCATTGAGCTACAAATGCCCTTTAATATTCAATTCGCTCTACACTCGAATTAATATATTTCCATATATTAAACCGAAGGGGATTTATTTTTAAGCTGGTAATAATTTTCGTCGTCTCGTGGGATCGAACCAAGAAAAGATATGAACTCAGAACCCCGTGATGCCTTAAATCGGTTGGCCGTGTGTTAAGGCGTCTCTGCAGTCCTGAGTTCATGGGTTTCGTTGGTTTGATTCCCACGAGACTACGAACCTCTGCTCAATTAAAAAAAAATTTACCTTCGTTTAACATAAATGAAAATATGTTATCGCCAAGGTAGAGAGAAGTGGATATTAAAAGACATTTGTAGGTTATATATATGTGTGTGTGTGTGTGTATATATATATGTATGTATGTATGTATGTATGTATTTAGAACAGTATCAACTACTATCTCTAAAGAGTCCATAAATAAAGTATGACAAGTTAAAGCTTACTGTTTAGTTTTATATATATGTATATATATATATATATATATATATATATCTATATATATATATATATATATATATATATATATAATATATATCTAATTATACATATACATAGAAATTAGATAGATAGATAGATAGATAGATATATAGATATATGTAGATATATATATATATATATATATATATATATATATATATATATACTTATGAATATACTATATATGTGTGTCTGTGTGTATTTTCTAATGAAGATCAGGACCAATAAATGTCATGATGTATACCACTCCTACCGGTTCTAGAATATTGTTGTTATTTGTCACTTATAAAGTGATATAAAGGCTTTTAGAACTCGGTAAACTTTGCTGTGACAGAAAGAATAGCAAAATCAAAATTCAGTTGATCATGCTTTTAATGAAATATACTTGTTTAGAGCCATTTAATTATGATTTTTTTATTATCTGGATTTAATACTCTATTCTTTAAGATATTTATCTTTCGAAACGAATCTCTAGAAATGGCCAGTGCAGATAAAATTCGACTATCTTGTATATAAAACTTTACGAGTAAGTTTTCATTTCCAAGTGCAAAGGAACTGCCGTTCTTAGCAAAATTCCGCAGGATTACAAGAGGCTAATGCTCGGACGAAAATGCCTGAAGATAATCTTATGACTATTATAATTTCGCCGGCTGCAATTCTGTCCGTAGTCGCCTCCAGACCTTGGAAGCAAAAAAGAAAAAAAATCAATTTATTCTTGCTCTCCTCCATTTTCTCTATTTTCCTTGCTTTGCATAAGAAAGGTTTAAGATGTCTTTTGAATTAAACAGGAAGCATTGATTGATCCGTTACAAGTCAAGAATGCGCAGTCAGCTTGATTCTTCTTCTTTCTGCCGGTGTCTGGATGTCCTGTTTCTCCCACGCGATCCCTATACCCTTCCCAAGTCTCTCCTGTCTCCCCTCTATATCTATGTGGTCAATACCACTATCCTCAAAATTCCATCGACAAGTTCTCTCTTTCTTTCATCTTTCCTCTTCCTTATTTTAAAAATTCGTCTATCTATTCTCTTTTCTGTTATATACCTTCTTTTGTACCATAGTTCTGTACAACTGGTGTTCGCTTGTGAAAGAATTTTGAGTTTTTCCTAATCACTTATTCCTTAATAAAAATTGGATTCCATCTTTTCATAATTATTCCCTTGGTTGGTTGGTTAAAATTACGCTGGGTTATTCCAGCAAGGGTCCTAATATGAGGCGGTAAGGTGTGAATGGGATTAGGAGGTCTGGTGTGGACATAATGGACTCTGCCCAAACAACAGACTATAAAGCCCATAACTCATAGGCGTGGTAGAATTCAGTCTTAAAGAAGGTCGTCCCAGTAGGAAGAGAAAATATGCGGGGTGGTGAAAAAAAAAATATGCAATAAAAAACTGAAGGAATGTCAAAGAAACTTTCCCAATAGTCAGTGGAAGGGTCAGTAGTTCAGAGCTGAATGGAAGAAACTATACTCGGTTTTTTTCCATCTGTCCACCCGCCTGTGGTTTTTTGCGCATGGTAACACTGCGTTCCGGCTTTAAATAATTACGCTATGTGTAAGTTTTAGATAAATAAAAGGTTATCTGGAAGTACATTTGCACCTGAAAAGTGTTTTAATAATTTACCGTATGCGAATCACACCATTGATATTCGAAATAGGATATTGTTATTATTGTTGAATGTAAGCTGCCTTTTCGGGGTGGTGAATGGAACAGCCAGACGCAGTGGGGGGATAAGTGCTAAAACGCACTTTATAAGAATTAAAAGCATATACTGATATACTTACGTGTAATGAAGCAACACGTAGCTTAGTAGCAGAGTAGGTGTGGTCCAGTAAAGTTGACATCTTGACGTAGTGAACGCCGAGAGAAACAATTTTCCCGTCACTGCGTCTGGCTGTTCCATTCGCCACCATGAAAAGGCAGCTTACATTAATTTTAACAATAATAACAATATCAAATTTCGAATATTAATGGTGTAATTCACATACAGTGAATAATTAAAACACTTTCCAGGTGCAAATGGGCACCCAGATATCCTTTTATTTACCTAACACTTACACATAGCGTAACTATTTAAAGCCCGGGATGCAGTGTATAGGTATCAACTATAGTAGACTCACATCAACTGTGCATGTGATGTCTAGGCCTGTCCCTTACGACGCTCCTGATTGGCTGTTGGTAAGCCAATCACAGGGCTAGAAACTCTAAGTCTCTCAAGAGAGTTTACATAGGCAGGATGTATGTTCCACCTATTTTAAAAGACGTATCCCTCAGGAGAGGTTGAATATACATCCTACCTTTGTGAACTCTTTCGTAAGACTGAGAGTTTCCAGCCTTGTGATTGGCTCATCAACAGCCAATCAGGAGCGTCGTAAAGGGACGGGCCTAGACATCAGATGCACGGTTGATGTGAATCTACTATAGTATATGCCAAATTACTATTGCGTTAGTGCTATTATTCTTTAGGAGTAATATTGATTTAAATTTAGTATTTCATTATACAAATCTACAGTATATTTATAAGACAATACTAAAATTTGTTAGTTTTATTATAGATAACCATACGTCAAGAGATTGCCCCTTGATGCTGCATCCTTAACGTAGCCTAATGCCACCAGCATTCGATATTGAAAGTATTGTTATTACTATTTGATGATTGGTATCACATTCATTTTTAAATAGATTTACAGAAATTTTTCTTATAAAGTAATGAGTTTCCACATGCATAAAGAAAAATTATCTTTATAATCATCATTAGAAAATCTTGTTACTGTTAGCTCGAATTCAAATGATGGCAATGATTACATTCTCTCGGCCTCGATTTTGGTGTCACAACGTGCTCGAGTCCGAGTGATTTTAGTGTCTTATTCTGTGATTAATCATCACTTATCATTCTGGATAGCTTATGAACGGGCTCACGTCGGTGCTACACATAAAAAATAATGTGGCTACGGTAAGATTGGCTTCAGTGTTGTTACTATTGGTACAAAGCTTAAAAGCCTAGGCCTATGGTGCAATTCATACCTAACAAGCTCACCAAAGAAGCCGCAGACTTATTACTATAATGACTTCTGTGGAGAAGTGTGGCTGGCAAATGTAAGAGAGTATGAAATAGGTAGTGTAGCAATAAACCAGTATAGTAGGCCTGAGCTGCAAGAATTTAAGAGCGATAAATAGGGTAAAACATCACAGCAGGCCAAACAGGCCACCTACAATCACGCTTTGCCACCCTCCGAAAAAGTACATTATAACGCGTCCTGACACCGGAGATGGGCATCAGTCGCGACTTGTTGTTGGTGAGAAACGGAGCTAAAGACCTCTACTCTCCTTTCGAAGTAAGTATTTTCTCCAAAGTTAGAAATTAAGGCCAAATTTTAAGTTGTTCCGACACGGCATACAAACCTTCGGTCCTTTTACAATAGGAAGGTACTAGCGGCAGCTGGATAGGTCGTAAGCTTTCGAACAAGGGGTTCGGTAGTTAACTGCTTGTCCGACAGGCGCGCGCGCGCGACTGGTAGGTAAACAAACCACTTTTGCTTTCGGCCTGCTGGCGTGTGGACGTGTATCATCGCTCTCTCTGCCCGCTTCATCGTCGTTTGCTTTCGCATGATTGTGTTTTTCTTTTTCTAAATCTAGTGAAACTGAATTGTAAGTACAATCATTTCATTGAATTCAATTGTGAATTAAAGGATCTTGGTGTCACCACGCCCTCCGATTACCCGAGTGCCGGGACTGAAGGGCGTAAGTGCGGGAACTCATTTTCCCAAGAATGATCCTCGTATTGCGTATGCTCGGTGCCGAGGGCGGGAGCACTCGCTCAGAGCGTATATTGGGTTAGAAATGTGTAGATGAAAATCGTAAGTAAGTGCTCTTTCATTTATATTTTTTGACCTGTATGCCCGTTGCCGAACGAATGCGCTCGGCACGGAAACTTATTTAGTATGGAAGTGGAATCGCAAGTACAGTATTCTTTTCATTTTCATTTTCATATATTATTTTAATTGTAGCAATACTCATTTTGGATCAGTTTCCGAGCTTACCCGGAAATTGACCCTTCCCCCTTTTATTTTTGAATGAAGTGAAATCGCAAGTGCAGTTCTTTTTCATTTTCATTTTTTATTGAGATTGCATTGTTTACTGGGATCAATGTTTCCGCGATTCCCGGGGATTGATCCTTCCCCTTTTTATTTGTATGAAGTGAATCGCAAGCGCAGTAGTCTTTTCATTTTCATATATTTTTGATTGCATCAATTCATTATGGATCAAGGTTTCCAGGAACCTTGATCCATAAAGGTAGGAATTGATCCTTTCACCCTTGCGCTCGGTACCTAGGGCGCAAATGCGCTCGATCCGAGCCCTTATTCATTGTGAAGTGAATCGTATGCAAGATGCATTTTCATTTTGTTCCTTATTATTGATTGCATCAATATTTATTTGGTTCAAGTTCCGCTCAGTCAGGGAATTGATCCTTATGCCCTTGCATTCGGGCCGATGGCACGATTGCTCTCGGGCTCTTATATTGTTGTTGGGTACATGGGTACTGTGCGGGGGTGGGGAACGAGACCCCCCCCCCGCTCAGCTCCCACAGATGGCCCTTCCCCTTGGGGGGGGGGGGGGGGGGTTATCGGCGTTCTTCTCCTCGCCGATCGTCGAGCGCGGGGGAGGGCGCTCGGTGCCCGATGTACAATTGTATTAGTGGGTCTTCCACTCGTTCGGAGAGGGCTCGCCCCCCCGCGCGAGGGGACTTCCCCCCACTAATCGCTACTACTGTTATTTCCGCAGGTGCTACTGCCACGAGGGTGGACCTTGGTGAGGTATGGGCGTCCTTCCATTTGCAGGGCGTGCTAGTGTCCAGGGGCGGCTGCGGTTCTATGTCTGGGCCTACTGCGGTCACCCATGGAGTGGTGACCACGCAACCAGGTGACGACGTCCCTCCTCACCTGTGTACTCGCCTCACGTGGTAACAGTCTTGCCTACAGCCGCTGCTGAAGTGCCGTTCGCCGTACCGAAAGGGGGGCGTGCCGCCGCCGCTCGTGGTTGCCGCGCTGCAGCGACCCACACTTCCGCTGCCCTAGAGCTCGCCCCTGGACCTGCCGCCGGTACAGGATGTTGCTAACTGCTGCTACCACTTCCTGTGTTTCCGGTGCTGCCTGCCGTACCTGCCGATTCTGGCTGACTGTCCATGCAGTTGCTGCGCTGGCTGTCCCTGCCGTTGCTGCGCTGGCTGTCCCTGCCGTTGCTGCGCTGGCTGTCCCTACCGATGCTGTGCTGGCTGTGCCTGCTGTTCCTGAGATGCCCATACCTGCTGATGTCGTCCCTGTTCGTGGTGGTACTACCCCAGACTTTGGTCTGTCGGTACAGGTGCGTCCGGGCCCTGTGGCTTCGGCTACAGCAGCCCCGGCTCCGCCCTGGATAGCAGATCTTACGTCTGTCCTGAGGAAGCTGACGAAGAAGAGGAGGAAGGTGTCGTCGTCGTCGTCTTCATCTTCTTCATCGTCGTCGGCTGCCGCCTCTTCCCCTTCGACTTCTAAGGCTTCACAGACCGAGGAAGAAGAAGGTTGCCTCCTCCCTCCTAAGAAGTCTCCCTCGGGAGCTTCTCGGACCCCGTCTCACCTCGGTGGGACGGAGGGTTCCTTCCGCTGGTCCTCCTGCTCCTTCGGGAGCGGGGCCCGTCTCTTCTTCCGCAAGGAAGAAGACTACGGGGACCAGAGGGGTACCGGCTAACACCGGGTACTTCCTCGCCTGGTGTCAGTGGTTCTGCCACTGCATCAGGGTCCGTCTCGGCCTCTCGTTCGCGGGAGGTACCGAGTGTACGGTCGCTACCAGCGACCGTGCAGCCAGGAACCAGACCTCTGAGTCCGCTCAGCGTCAGGTTCACGGCACGGGGCGGAAGAATCTGGGGACAGCCGCTCAGGCGACTCTCACCAGACCAGCTCTCACTCTCGCGGCGAACAGTGGCTACCCGGGGACGTGACGGTCCACGACCGGACACGGAATGAGGCTGGGAAGAGGTCCTCCCTGCCCCGTTCGCCGGTGCCAGCCACGGCTGGAACCAGCGACGTGACGTGCCGTGAGGACAAGCACCGGTCTCACTGTGACAGTGGAGCCTGCAGGTCGCCTGACCGTCGCCCTCAACCAGAAAGCGACCCTGGGTATGGCAACCAGCACCAGCTCTTCGACACTCGAGATCGGGGCCGCTGTGCTCAGTCCAGCCGTTCTCCACAGCGAGACGGTTCGACCAGGCCTGCAGCTCGATCGCCACCGCGGGTTGACGATCGCCTGCAGCCCTCCAAGCCTGCTGGTTCTGCCAGCGAGCAACGAGGGAGCGTCAGGTCTGCCTCTCCCGTACCTTCAACCTCCTCGGGTTACACCGGGAGGAGCGAGGTATTGAGGAGTGATTCGTGAGGGGTGCGCCCCTCATGATCCCACCACAACGCCCTACGTGCCAGGCACGGTTCTTGGACCGGCCAGGACGTATGCGCAAGTGCATGGGGAAGACCGAGAGGGCTGTCGCTGTTCCCCCTTCTTAGGAGGAAGGTTCTCGGAATATGCTCTTGTTCGAAGGGCTTAACGGTCCCACTCTGCAAGATGCTGTGACTTCCGAGATCCAGAGGAACTTTGCCGAGGTTACGCGCTGATTCGTCAGCACAATGACCTCGGGGAAGGATCGCCGCTCCCACCACCAGCAGAGCCACGTCTCGGCTCGAGTCGTTTTGGGGCCCGAGAGGGAACCCAAATCGACGGTGGGTCTGCCGCGATCGGAGCTTGCCGACTGTGTTGAACCAGGTAGTCTCTCGTCTCCGGACAAGAAGGCTCTCTCAGTTCTGGACGGTCGAACAAGCTACTTCACCTCCTCTACTGCGACAGAGGCGTTTCTACGTGTCTTCGGACACCGTATTTAAATACCCCTTCGGTCCTCCTGAGGTTTCGACCTCGACGAGGACTGGAATGAGTCGGAGCGGTATCGGCTCTCTCCTGTCAGGTGTCGATCAGCCCCACCCAGACGACGTTCACAGTGGCGGCAGACACTTACCTACAGTATGAGTTCGTAACCCTCCTCGGGAAAACGTTTTTCGTCTATGACGATACGTTTTCCCAGGCTCTGAGAGGCCATCGCCGTAAGGCGATGGCTGCTCCTTTTCTTCTCCAACTGCTAGAATCCGCTGGGAAGGCGAGCAGTATCCAATTCCTCCTCCATTCCCTCTCTCCTTACGACTACGAGGGAAAGGGGAGGGATCCTACAGAGATTTCTCTGTAAGATCCCACGTTAGGGGCTGCGCTACCGGGGGGGGACCTTCGGGTTCCTACCTGACGTAAGCCCCCCCCGGTCATTGAGGAGGGATCCTGCCCCTTTCTCGATTTCTACGGGAATCGAGAGGACCACCAGCCGATATCGTCTGACGAATTCGGTGGGGGGTTTCGCAGAGTGCTTAGAATTCTACGGAATTTCTAGCGCACTCAAGAGTGTTCGAGTTTTTTACGATCTCCAAACACTTAGGCGAGACACGGTCCAGAGTGAGCGAGAATCCCCGATAATTGTTACACGATAATCGGGAACCTCGCTTATGCTCGAATTCCTGTAATTTCTAGCATTTGGAAGAAGACTGCTGCTGAAAGAGAGTATCTCACAGTAGGCGCTTAACCTGGAATAGAGAAGAACGGACGGGAACTTCCAGTTTGGCTTGAACTATCGTCTTCGGTATTCTGTTCACCATTGAAGCTTTCCTTCGGGAAAGACTTCTCCTTCACTCTCTTGACTAGAGAACGAACGGCGGTCGATCTCCAATCCTTTATTCTCATTCCTATAGGGGAAAAGATTTTAGGATGGAGGTCGTGGTACAGAAAAACCTACAAATATACTACGTATATTACCCTCGCGACATGATTCTTTAACAGTTGAATTGTCCGTGGGGTAGGCGCATACCGTAGTTAACTCTACGGTTTGTGACCGAGACGAATTGTATCTTAATTGAACTGCAACTCGGGGTTGCCTGCAACCTCCCAGCAGTTATCCAGTTTCGATTTTAGATACTTGGTATTGTCATGACAACACCAATTCAGCTTTTGTATTTACCGAAATCCGTTTCGGTTAAATATAATTGCTCGAGCGTATTCTTTATGCTCGATGGTTCTAGCCGAACGCATTCCTTCGTGGAATAATGGATTACCTGGCAACTCAGGATGACGATCACCGAGAGCTACTGCGTATTGAACTGCCTGATAGCGGCTCAGTATCAGCTAGGTCTCGGAGATACACGGTCGGTTACGTCTCTCTCTCCCCTGGTTGGATTGACTACCGAACCGTATCTCTGCCCAACAATCATGGACTTAGGTCTCTGATTAACGGGGATTCTCGCAATAAGAAGGACCATTTACTGCTGTGACGCTCGATTTCATCGCCGGCGACATTGCGAGAATTTTCAACAGAGATATCTCTTAGACTCTTTCATCTTTCTGTTTACCGCACGGTAACAGAAGTCTGTACTAGTCAACCGCTGCATCGCACTGCGATAATGCGAATGAATTTTTGCAGACATCTGAGTTTGTCTTCAAAATATCTTGTATTCGTAGGTGTGCAATTTCATTGCTCGCCCCGAATTAACAGATATGTCAGAAGACATCGCCTACTCTCCGACCTGACAGCTCTACTTCCAAATGTTCAGCCCATGAGAAGCAGTTCTTCAGGCAGAGTTCCCTGTCTTCATTACTCGAAAGCGCTCCGCTTTTATTGCAACTACGATCCTCACCGGACAGCAATGAATAGCGGTTAGCGTTCTCAAGTCTTGGTAGCACAGGTTCAGAATCTTTGAGATTCCTCCTCTCGGTTCAGCTGTGAAGACGTAGGTTGCATTTTCTGTACACCTTCGTCTTCAACGTCACATAGTGTTGTTTCTCCTTACCCGAGAATCAACTATACTATGAGATATCTTGCCATCAAGGACCTCGGTCTCTAGAAGGCAATTGACTTTCGCCTGTTGGGCACATGCCTTAAGAGAGTCATCACCTTGCCTTCTGGCATCGGTGACGAACAAATTATTTGTTTAGTCTCTTGGCATAACCCTGTTAAGGCGAAGGTCACGTGACTTGCGCTTGGACAACTTGCCTCCTACCGAACGCAGTCAGTAGGCAGCTGTCAGAGCGCCCAAGTCTGTTACGAACTTCGCTGTGGACTTAGTTCGGTTGTTCCATAACAATCTTTTCTTCGTCCTAACGGCTTGTCACAGTACCCATACCATCGACACCCACCATTGAGTGTCGGTGTCCTATCCACTACCGAGAACAACAACTTCGCTGCAGACGGATAGACCAGTATGGGTACAGGACATCACCGAAGTCGAGAAGAGGGATAGGTCATACGACAATTCCCTTCTTTTCCTCTGAGGTAATTGCATGACTTTAACTGCGAAGTCAAGCATCCAGTGATGGGATTCGTGACGCTCGATTTCGTACCGAATTCGTAGCGAAGACTCTGAAACCCTTCGGTTCCTGACGATCGGTTAGAGTCCTTCACAATCCCCTCCCTAATGGACTTCACCGCCTTCGATGCGAAGGAGATGCTGCTTTGTCCTGTGAAAGCGCGACCGCGCTTTCTGAAGAAACTCGACATCCCCAGGCTGAGTGTTGAAGACTCTTCGTCAGCACCAAGATGACCTAGAAGTACACTCCTCGAGTTACACAAGAACTTCTCCTTGGCGCAGGTACTGAAGGCAGGGGTCTGGTACAACCAGACCACTGGCACCTCCTTCTACCTTTTGGATATTGCCCACAGGTCCTTGGATCGTTTTCCTTAGGACCCGTGGTGGCTGCTCAACACGTTGTCTAGCTAACCCCAGACCCTAGCAGGCTGAACAGCATCGAGTCCTGGTGTGACTGTAAGAATAGATAAGTGAATGAGAGAGTGACTGGCTTCTCTTCCTATCTTTTTCTACCCCTCTACCTGTGGGTAGAGGGATACGGTCATCACCTTGCTGGATAAGGACGAGATGCCGGTGAGCTACTCGACAGAGCCCCATCCTATCCCTTTCACTAGGGATGGGAGCGAATATCCACCACTTCCTCCTACAAGGGGGGGGAAGTGGATGCCAACAAGAGACAAACCATAACGTTGTTGCCTCTTGCAAATAGGAACTTGTTCTTGTTTGCTGGTACGAAGAGATACGCTTGCCTCTCTCTTAGTACTTGGTCCAGAGGTCTGACCATTGATCCTGCGGTGCACACCCCGATCAATCGGACAGAGGCTTGGATCCCTCCCTCGCTCTTACGACCAGGGAGGCTTCCAAGGTTGGGCGAACACCAGTCTGTTCACAAAAGACTCAGATTCACCCACCAAGAAGTGAGTCTTCCTATTGTAAAAGGACCGAAGGTTTGTATGCCGTGTCGGAACAAATGACAATTTGTCCAAAATTGCATTTTCCTAACTATACAAACCTGAGGTCCTTTTACACATAGCCCAGCCCCACCTCATGCCACCCCTCACTCTGCGTTTTTGCTTGGGCCAAAAGCAAAAGTGATTTGTTTACCTACCAGTCGCGCGCGCGCGCCTGTCGGACAAGCAGTTAACTACCGAACCCCTTGTTCGAAAGCTTACGACCTATCCAGCTGCCGCTAGTACCTTCCTATTGTAAAAGGACCTCAGGTTTGTATAGTTAGGAAAAATGCAATTTTGGACAAATTGTCATATTTAGGGTAGATCACCACGGCAGGCCAACCAGGCCACTACATTCAACGCTTGCCACCTCCGAAAAATACATTATAACGCGTCCTGACACCCGAGATGGGCATCAGTCGCGACTTGTTGTTGGTGAGAAACGGAGCTAAAGACCTCTACTCTCCTTTCGAAGTAAGTATTTTCTCCAAAGTTAGAAATTAAGGCCAAATTTTAAGATTTAAACAGAGGGTACTGAAAACGGTCTCAAACGTAGTGCAAATCTCACCAAAACGCGTTCAACATTTTTACTTACAACTCGAGGTATTTAGAAGATTGACGCCATCTCGATGTTTACGGAGTAGCTTGTGTCAATAAACTAACCATTTCCTGTGATAAATCCGCACACCACTTGTGCCCACAGACGCTGGAGCACTTTCATCACAACAATCGAAACACGATTTCTCACCAACCAACAAGCCAGGAGTAAACAGCTGTTTTGGGTAGAAAGAGACGAGAAGCGTGCTCTTAGCTAATTTTTAAATAAGTAGTAAAACATCAATATTTTACATATTTATGATGATTAATTTGAAAATATTCGTTATTGAAAAAGTAACTCGACTCTGACTCAAATTTAAGTAATTATTTTTCTGAATTAGAACGTTCTTTTAAGTTCTGTACGTATTATGACGTCACGACATCTTGACTTTCGTACCTATTGTAAATAATTGCTATACTCAACTGTCATTGCAGAACAGTTTACCAGTTATTCATGCAGATTGTTATCAGCTATACATGTAATTGTTATAATCGTAATGCGCATATATATCTTTATTATTTACTTTTTGGATATATGAAGATGTTTTACTGCTGGATTATCGCCGTAGTGTGACGCAATCGTTTCGGTCCATGGCCTCTGTCTGTTTTCGCACCATAAGAAATTATGGGGCCGAATTTGCAATGACCAGAAAGTCGTTAAAAGAGGAAAGTTAGCATTGAGGGGCATATGTTTTGACTGAGAAAAATACAAATTTATTCAATAGCTAGCTTGTAAAAAATACTGGTTATAAAAACTTGATGACAACTAGCAGCATGTCTACTATGGGTTTCAGAGACAGTGCAAGTACGTTTTGGGCAATACCTATTTCTGTAACGAACACTCGTAACAGAACGAGATTTTGCTATAGTGCATTACACCCAGTGCCGTAATTTATAAGGGTATCGTGAATCACTAATCGTAAAGAATAACGACACTTGTCCTTGTACCAAGAGACAAAAACTCCATTATGCAGAATGGATACGAACACGTGTATAAAGCTCCACCTACCCTCTCCCCACCCCCCACCCCCCTCCACCGCCATCCCTTTTCTTTTCTTCGTTCCTTCCGTTCCTCGCCTCTCTCTCTCTCTCTCTCTCTCTCTCTCTCTCTCTCTCTCTCTCTCTCTCTCTGTTGCCATTCGGTATGTGTTGACCCTCCAAACTGGGTATAAGACTACACACAAAACGTTGAAATTGGTGAAATTAGGCTATGTATTGGAAGTATATATACATAAATATTAAAGCAATTTTATCATTATTGCATTACTATGACAACTAGAATTCATGGAAACAGTTTATAATAATGGAACGGCGTATGTGTGAAGCCTCCACTAATGTGGCAACGATGATTTTGCCATTCTTAGCATGCAAACATTAAAGCATGCAAACATTAAAGCATGCAAACATTAAAGGTTTACTTTATTTTCTGGCATACGATTATTAAGAAATTCAAAATACTAATAAAGACTGAATCATGAAAAGTGCTAGCAAAAACAAAAAAGCAAAAAAAAAAACACATGTATATAATTCACTTCCGTAGTCGTTCCTCTATGCAATTATCCGTATTCGTTCCTCTATGGTTTTCGGCAGCCAGATGTACGAAAACGTTAGAAACATTTGATTTTATCTACTTTAGAAATATCTGTAATTTTTCGGGGTAATTTGGTTGCAAAAAAAGGGATAATATACATGAATTAAATCAAAATTTTTAAATAACAAAGTAAATTTAAACTAAATAACGAGTAAAGTAAACAGTTTAGGGAATAAAACTTTGCAGTTTCGTCGTCTGTCGTCGTCTGCTGTTCATAACTGTGTTTATGGCGCGCACGCTTAGAAACCAGAAACAGCAACGGGGTTAAAGTGCAATGTGGAGTGAACTGAGACCAAAATGTGTATAATAACAATCAAATAAGCACTGTGGAGTTTCAGTTGCGATGGCAGTAAGGATAAAACCACCGATTACAAGGTAAGAATGAATTCAGTTCAAACCATGACCCCGGGAATAACAAGTTTCATACTTTCACTAATATAGGCAACAAAATGTTTTATTGTGCTGATTACAACTGCAATCTTGAGTAAGATCAATAAACGTTACATATATACGCTAACATTGTTCAAATGAGTGCTGGGAAGGCTGGGGAAAGATGGTGGCCATCACTGATCAGAACCTTCCATGAAAAACGTAGCCGCCATATTGGATTTCAAAACTGCCTTGAAAACATATTTTACGAAGAGCTCACATGCTTATTTTAGTTCGTGTGGGGCTTTCATATATCACATTATGTTGACGAAACTTCAGTCTTTTAAATGGTATGCTTAGAGTTGCAATTGTATTCTTGTTTCACCAATTAAATATCGAGTGAATAAGACCCGTCCACCGTGATGAGGGTTGGCCTGCCGTGGTGATCTACCCTAAACAGAGGGTAGTGAAAAGGGTGGCTACGGCAGTGGAAATCTCACCAAAACGCTTTAGAAATTTTTACTTACAACTTAAAATGTTTCGAAGATTGACGCCATCTTGATGTTTACGGAGTCGCTTGTGTCAACAAACTTCCCATTTCCTGTGCTAAATCTGCACACCACTTGTACCCATAGACGCTGGGGCACTTTCATCACAACAATCGTAAACCCAACCTCTTACCAGCACTTATTCAAGGGGACTACGGCATTCTTTGCGGCGTTTTGCGCTCTTCAATTGTTTATCAGTGTTGTCAATTGGTATGTGTTTACCCTCCAAACTAGGTATAAGACTTACACAAAACCGGGGAAATAAGTGAAATTAGCATATCTATTTGTATTGTATATACGTACATATTACAGCAATTTTATCATTACTGCATTACTATGACAACTAGAATTCATCGAAATAGTTTGTAAATGCATCGGCGTATGTGTGATGCTCCACTAGATTGGCAACGATGAGTCATTTTTCCTCACGTCGTCTGCTCGTAAGTATACATCCGAAACATTTGTAATTTTTAGGGGTTAATTTGGTTGCAAAAAAGGGATAATAGACATGAATTAAATAAACCTTTTGAAGTAAAGTTAAACTAAATATTGAGTAAAGTAAACAATTAAGGGAATAAAGCTTTGCATCTCATAATCAGTGTTGTCGTCTGCTGCTCGTAACTGTGTTTGCGGAGTGAGTGCTTAGGAACCAGGAACCACAGTGTGGTTCAAGTGCACTGTGGAGTGAATTAAGACCAAAATGTGTATAATTACAATCAAATAAGCACTGTGGAGTTTCAGTTGTGATGGCAGTAAGGATAAAAACCACCGATTACAAGGTAAGAATGAATTCAGTTCCAACCATAACCCCGGGAATAACAAGTTTCATACTTTCACTAATATAGGCAACAAAATGTAGTTTTATTGTGCTGATTACAACTGCAATCTTGAGTAAGATCAATAAACGTTACATATATACGCTAACATTGTTCAAATGAGTGCTGGGAAGGCTGGGGAAAGATGGTGGCCGTCACTGATGAGAACCTTCCATGCAAAACGTAGCCGCCATATTGGATTTCAAAACTGCCTTGAAAACATATTTTACGAAGAGCTCACATGCTTATTTTAGTTCGTATGGGGCTTTCATATATCACATTATGTTGACGAAACTTCAGTCTTTTAAATGGTATGCTTAGAGTTGCAATTGTATTGTTGTTTCACCAATTAAATATCGAGTGAATAAGACCCGTCCACCGTGATGAGGGTTGGCCTGCCGTGGTGTTCTACCCTATATACTGGTTCTAAAACGAAGCTAGTAGCTACCTATACCTAGAAGGATGTGAGTTATACCTGTTATGGAATAGACAAGGGATATCTAAACAAACCATAACCCTGGAGCTTAGGTAGGTAACATAAAGACTAATCTGGTAAGACCGAAGAGGTAGGCTTAGCAAGTCGCAGAATAAGACGGCAGTGTTGTCAGAGTTGGGAGTCCCTGTCGCCAGGGTACTATATAACAGCCAATGATAAAGAGATTTCCGTAGGCTTAACTCCTTTGACGGCGTAAGTGTTCCATTTTTTTTTTCAGTTGAAGTGTTTCTTAGGTGTATGGTAAATGTTTATTAGCTACCAAGATTTATAAAACAGTTAAAATATAGTTTTCATGGTAGCGTTTGATGTTTTTTTTAATGAATTTTGTATTTACCTATGTCATAAATGCCTAATTAACCCATTAAAACAGGCTCTAGTCTATATCTACCAATAGGCCTAATGGGAGAACCTGTAAGAGGCCGCAGTTTTTGTTGGTGGGGGGCTGGGTTGGGAGAACTAATATTACTGAAATTATTAACTAAAAATTGGATTTGTTACTTGAATAGTAATAATCAGAGCAGACGTAAAATAAACATATTACGGATAGTTTTATAGGTAATTTGGACGGGTTTAGATTGCACTTCATGAGAAACCGAGTGGGAACCATGGCTTTCAGGGTTAATGAAAATGAAAATTAGCAAAGAGTTAGTGGAAAGTTATATGATATATTAATTTGTCTCTAAATTTCTGAAGGACTCAATTGACCTGAATGTTTACAGCTTGGCTTGAGTAATGGGTATTGACCATTGTTGTTGCAACAACCTGCCTTTGTGTATTTCCTTCTATATCTAACAACTGTCGGGTATCCCAGAGGGAAGTCTGTTTTTTTTTGTGAAATCACTTAGTTTTTATTTAGATGCAAACCACTCATATTTCGTTTGATTTTGACTATTACTGTTGATGTATAATCTTTATTTTTTGTGTGTTCTGCCTTGTCATTAGTACTTGTAGCCTGTAGGGAAACCCTGGATTTTGGTGTTGGGGGGGGAGGGGGGGGGTGGAAGCAAAAAATGTGAATTGCAAAAGTAACCGGTCATTGGTCACAGTCCCTCCAAACTTTTAAAAGTAAAGTGGTATAGCAAAGGCAATTAAAGGATGCATCCTAACCTAAACTAGGATTCCTGGTACTGCCTGTACTTGGGGGGCCTTTTCCCTCTCTTGCATGCTCCCTGGAGTCCAAACCCAAACTAAGTTGAAGTGCCATAAATCATGAAGCAAAATACAAGACACCATAACCTAACCATACCTAGGGTACTGGACCTTACCTAGTTAAAGGCTTTGCACACCTTGTATGCTAATCCACCCCAACCTGACTTTGAATGCCATAAATCAGAGGGAAGTACAGGGCCTTTTTTTTTGTTTAACCTAACCTAACCTAATGTAATCTAGGATCTGGTTGTTGCCAGGTCCTACCTGGCCAGGCCTTGGTAGCCCTTGGACACCCTATTCCTATCTCCAGACTAATCTGACCTAGAGTGCTGTAAATCAAAAAGGGTCATACATGGATGTGTTCTAGCCTAGCTAGGCAATGATAGGTGGGAAATACCTGGAGCTTCCTGTAGTGTTGCATGCAATTAGCATATCCTTTATCAAAAAATCGAAAATTTGGAAGGTGAAAGGCCTTTATTCACTTTTAGAGGGATTTTGAGAAATCAGGTATTACAGACAAAAGGAGTACTCCACATTCTTCCAAAAGGTATATTATTTAAAGAAGGAGGAAGATGTTGAAATTTTGAGGTGGTGTATATAGCCATTTGCACTTACTCGGGGAGTAAGCCTTCAAATTTCTTTGTTATTGCTGTTGTTGTTTTTGTTGTTGGAGTAGGAAAGTTTAAAAATGGTCTGAAAAAGGTGTTAGGCGTTGAGTTAAAGATAAGGGAATTTCAAGATAGGATAGTTATGATTTATATATTGAAGTTAAAATGTAAAAACTAAAAAATTGCGCATTAAACAATACCGAAAAATTTGTTCTAATAAAATATTGCATACTTTTTAAATTTTCATTGGTGAAACAATGGGCTATTTAGCCTAGAACACATGAACGTGTTTAGTTTCTGTCCTTTTCATTTGACCCTTTATTTGATCCTTGTTAGTATGAGTAGTACTAATTACGAATATTAATTACGAAGACCACTTCATGTTAAATTAGGAATATAATGTTTGCAACTTATGTGTCAGGGGATAATCTTGCACATATCCTGAGTAAGTTGGAGGTCGAATCACGCCTTGTTTTTTTTAATTGTATTGTACCTATGCCTGAAGAACTGTCATTGAAAAATTATTTGTTGTGGCTGTTTGCATCGAAGAAAAGGAAATATTCACTTTTCTTTAGGTAGATGTTGGTATTTAGCTGCATTTTTGTAGGAATGGTCATAGGGTTTCCATTTCGTTTGTTTTCCAGAAGACACAACAGTAAAGCAGAATCGTAAGATTTGTCCGACTCCAGAGGAAAGAAATCGCTGGAATGTATTGGTGGCTGTAGGAGGAGCAGCCTTAATTAACGCTATGGCTTTTCCGAGCTCGTTTGCCAATACCAATGCAATTCTTTATCTTTTCGTCGTCGGTGTCCCGGGAAAGTTTCCTCTCACTTTTCCTCTGGGGATAAAATCTTTTTTCTAGGTTTTCATCGCTGTGCCGTTGTCTTTTATAACTAAAGGGAAAGCTAATGGATATCTTTTGTAATTAAGACCGAGAGATCTCGGCAGTTCTCTCTTTTTTCAATTTCCTCTGAGGCATTCTGAATGGCCGCCTGTAGTTTTGGTATCACTTACAGTATTCCATGTGGATAATGCTTTAGGTGTTAGTAAAACAGTTCATCATCAAAGGTTGCTATAAATATATTGTTTTTTTAGTACTCTCTCTCTCTCTCTCTCTCTCTCTCTCTCTCTCTCTCTCTCTCTCTCTCTATGGTCTGGGAGACGATATATATTGCTTGTAGTTATCCCAGATGGTTGTATATTAATTTAATTACGCTTTTATTTATCGTAAACAAAGACGCATTGAAGGATGAATATTTTTAATGGAGTTTCTTCTCGATTTAAAGAACCGATTGTCGAGTATATAACATGGGAAGTTGCCAGCAGTCATTTTATAAAACATTAGAACGCCCTTGTGTTTAAAATTTTCCTTACGCAAACGTATAAAAGCACACGAAGTTAAATGTATTGCACTCTCACATGCGCGCTCAAATAAATATACGCACGAATTTTAAATAAAATAAAAATGAAACTTCTCTAGCGGCAACTTGTGGATCCTCCAACTTTGCTTACAAATGACCGGGAAAGGAAAAGGAGGAGCCGGTGAATAATGGCAGCTATTCGATATTTATTCCTGTTTTATTTCTTCGTTCTGTTTGTCCGAGAAGATGAGAGACCGTAACCGGACCCTAATTTGATTCCAGGCGAGTTTGTTAATAAGGGATAATTACGGTAATTAGAGGCAGGAGTCGATGAGAAACGAAAGATTTGTGGAGGAGGAGCCTCTGGGGAGTCCCAGGGTATGGGTATGGGAGACATTCGCCTTTCCGGAAAGGGTATTTGCATTATTTCAAAGCTAACATTGCGTATAGCGGTAAATCTTAATAAGCTCCGGCCGATTTTGAGTAAAAATGTGTTCATACATTGAAAGAAGATACCCTACGGGCCGAACAAGCGAAAGGCCCGTGCCAACAAGAAGTATTGGCTTAATACAACAACAACAACAAAGAAGATACTAAGTATGTTCTAAGGAAAGTCCTGTCGGTCTAAAAAAAAAAAAAAAAAAAAAAAAAACTTGAATAATTGAACCTACAGAAAAAAACAAAGTCCTTTGCGTTGTTGTCTCTGTCGTATCACCTATTTTACTGAGTGCCTGTTCGTTCGTTTGTGTGCTGCGCAGTCTCAAATTGTCATGGGGAAACCACACTTTCCGAATGACATCACAAATAAAAAAACTCCGCCCAAAAAGTGACATCATTAGACAATATGCAATCGTAAATAAGCACGTTTCAGTTTTCTCTGACAGGGAAGCAAGTACAGTCATTTTAACCAATGACAAGGTATTTAGTGTTACTGAGTCCTGTTTTTGAAGGCAAATATACCTATTTTCCCCTAATTAAGTGTTAGTTGAGCCGGTACCACGAGTGAATTGCCAGGGCCATCTTCACGCTCGGATTTTGCTGCCGAGAAAAGTTTTCCATTTGTGTGTGAAAACTGCTATTATTATAATGGGAAGATCGAAAGATTGGTCACTTTTGCCCAAAATCACGGGCTAATTAAAAGGACAAATTTGCCCGACATGTCCATCAGTGTCGTCTTGATAACAACAAAAAAGCCTTTCGCTGTGATAAAATACGGGCGACACAATAAATATTTTGTAAGTTATTTAGAAGTGTCTAATTTTAAACTACAGATACAAGACCCCTTACTTAGGCTACATGCTTTTGTATCCTCCACACTAAGGTAAGTTGTTCCTTGTACGTATCGATTAGCGAGCGAAATATGCTGTCAATTGAGCCCTGAGGTTAGCGCGCGCAGCGAAACAATACCACCTACGAGAACAAACGAGCTTGTCAAGAATATTTAAATATGCGGATAAGGTGTGAAGCGCCGTTTCGCCACGTTCATACTGACAGCACACATTAATAAGAAAATCGGCGGTTCACGGATATTCACTCTCTTCCATACGTGCTTGCCAAGAATCATTAAAAAAGGCGGATTAGGCGCGTAGCGCCGTTCTGTCACCTGCTAGCCTCTGTTAGCCGCGATTTTATATGTAGAGGGTCAATGTTTTGCAAATATGTACCCTGATGTGTGTGTACACTGGAATTACGAAATTTCAGGCCTCCCTCCCCCCCTCCCTCCCAAATTCCCGGTTCTCCAAAGTGGTCCCCCAGGATTGTGAGATGAGTAAAGGTGGTATAATCATAATGCCGCCAACATAAATGCTAAATTTTAGCATAATAAACTACATATGCATTGGAAATTTATATTTTTTTCTGCAGACAAGAAACGGAGCTCTTATTAAGATTACCTATTTCTTTTACGTAGTTTTTTTTGGCCTATGTACATTAACATTCAGATTAAAGCAGCTCTTTTTAAATTATCAATTAAAAAGTTTTTAGTGACAAGGGTATAAAGTCAAGTGAAGGTATCTTGTTTTTTGTAGTTTTACTTTTTACCATTTTAACTGTGATGGTTTCATGTAATGATGGATGTGGTCATTAAAGATAAATTGAAAGCTAAAGTGAGGTGTTCAAAAGCATAGTATTTAAGTCGATTTAAAGTAATATTTAACTTCGTGAAAACTATTTGAACGATATTATGGTATTTACTTTGCTGCAGTTATAAGAACTGTTTTATTTTTACAGATGTTAAGAAATTTCTGAAACTTCTATTGATTCATATTAAGCTTTGATTTTGAGTTTATAGTTAATGGATTTTATACAGAATATATACTAAAGACACGTATTGTCTTTCCATGTACAATGGTAGGGAAAGATTTTTTTTTATATTAAATGCTCTATTCGGGCGTAAATAAGATTTATATTAATTTAATATTGTATAACTAGGTATTTAATACTTTGATTCTTTAATTAGTTTTAAGAAGACTATAGTTTTTAATATAGGAGTCTTCAGACTCCTACATTGAATTTAAATAAGTTTTGTTATATATGAATGAGTAGTTTTTAGTATAGACTTTAATGTTTCTAAACTTGATGGTGCTTGGTTTTAATTACTGGTTTTAAGCAGGGGTTTTAAATTAATTCGTAAGTCAGCCTCGCACTCCTTAATGAGTAAAAATTCCTTTATTTTTTTCAGGTTCACTCTCGTGGTCAGTTCTGGAAACTTTTCTAAATTGGAGCTTTGACAGTTTTAGAGACCTGCTTCTATAAAAGGTAAGAACTTTACTAGTCATTAATAAATTGTGGGTAAAAGTTTCAATATTTATATTAAAGTTCATTATGCAATTTAAATTTAGGTATGTTAACATTACTGCACTTTTAAAATTTTAACTTTATTTCCAAATGCTTCTTGTTTTAAGAAGGGACTAGGTTGTGTTAAAGGTAGTGTTAAAGAAACACTTACTTGAATAATATAAGCTGTTAGTTTCAATTGAAAGTTGAAAAGTGACTGACATTGCTGTTTTCTTTTTTACTGACAATAAGTTTTACCAGATCAATTTAGAATTTGCCTAATTATGGGAAACCTTTTTGGAATGTTTTAGTGTTATAAGTAGTCGACTGTCTAATTCTGTTTTTTTATGAAAGTAAGTTTTAGACCTAATGACCGCTTTTTTATTCCGAACCTCTTTTTCTCTGAAAGCTGCTTTTTTATTCTGAACTTTTTTCTGAAAGCTAAGTTTTAGACCTAGTGTAATATTTCGCTGGCTTTTCCCGAATACAAAGTTTTAGACCAAATATACATAAAAGAATTTAAGATGTAAGACTAAATGAAAATATTACTTTTCAGGAAGTGTAATTCGATGTGAAGGCTCTGTTCTGAACGCTGCAGTACTGAAGAGGCTTGATGCCATGAAAGATCATTCTTCATAATTTCTACTGAGAACTTATAAAGGCTCGTGTGCCTCGTGCTGACGGAGATTTGGTTGGCATCTTGCAACTGATCTACTTCCAATAAGTTTCTCTGGACTTTCACTATACTATAGGTAGATCTATATACTGTCCCTGAGAGGATGATATTCTAATGTAACATTTGGAAATTTTAGTTGCGTACTTACACAGAATGCTGCAACTTTAGTTATAAATTGCTGTACCAAAATTTGTTCTTTATAAACTTTCTTACAATAAACCAGTATTACTCGTATTGCTTAGCATCGTTTAAGTGTAGTATTTTAAGTGTCTTTTACAAAGTTTTTTACAAATACATTTGAGTGTCTTGGTTCTCATAGATTTTGTATTTCTTAGCATCCTACTAGTGGATATCTTATTTACTAAGGTTTTTAAATGTATTTGAAAAACCACAGTATTTGTTAAGAAATCTGGCGTGCAATATGGTGTTTTAAAATTTATGTATTTAAAAAACATAATTAGTCAAATCTGGCATGCAAAATGTTTTAAACTTGCAATATTCTCCATTGTAAAATTCAAGTTTGGAGAGTATGCAACTATGCACTATTTTCTGGTTCTGACTGAAGATTTGTCACATTTGACTGAAGATTGTCAAATCATCGTTTATTCACTACTGTATTTGTTATTTTCTATGTAAAGATTTTTATAAATTGATAACTAAATACTTTCTAACCAGTCGTTTAGTAGTGTTAAACGAGTGTTATTTTAAGGGCACTTATTTCATTACCTGAAGATTTAATAAAATTTGTGTTCAGTTTTATTGTGTGAAAAATATCTAAAACTAGTATCATTAAACGTGAGTTGAGGAGAGAATTAAGATTTGCCTAGTTTAAGTATCAATATTCTAAATAGTTCCAGAGGGAATGTATTAAATGAAATGTAAGATCTCAAAGGCAGTAAACCAAAAAATCTAAACCTATGCAGAAACTGATGGAGATCTAGATGAGACCTGAAGTGTATCTCTGAAGTATTTTAAGAACTACTGTTAGGGTTATTAACAGTTAACATAGAAGCTAGGCAGGGTGCTAGTTAATAGTACCTTTCCTTACGGGTGACAGAGGCAACCCTTTTTCACTTTTAGTTGAAAACTACAGTAATGTATGAAAGAAGATAAATATAAAGGCCTGTCCACACGAGCGGGCCTGATCGGCGTGCTCCGTGGTTGAAGGGCAAATTCTAGCTGGCTTACCCGTGAATGTTGTCCACACGGGTTAAGCGATGGAGAGGTGGGCGTGCCCGACGATGCCAGTAGTGTGTGTTCAGTGCGGTACGATAAACATGGTGCCTACCGCAAAGAAGAAGATATTGTGTAGCACTATAATTGCTTTGTATGTAATGATAAAGAAGAGAATGTGGTGCAAAGAATGGCTCGGTAAAAGAAATGTATATGGTTAACGTTCATCTGCCAGGGTCGAAGCTCAAGCCATTGGGCACCGCCGCACCACCATGGTGATTTTGCTACAAGACCCATAATGCAATTTGACGGTTTGCCCGTCAAGTGTGCCCGTTAGAGGGGAGGTCCGCCGATCAGTCCCGGTCGTGTGGACAGGCCTTCAGAGCTAGTGAAAATAGATATCTTAATTTACTATATTAAATTTTCAGCCTTATGTTTCATTGTTTTAAGAATTGTTTAATCACTAGCTTGTCACTGGTCTAGTTGGTCTTCATGAACGTAGCTGTGTATGTTAAGTGTTTGAATTTGTGGAAAGCCATGTAATGGTATATATACTTCCTCCTAGAACTTAGTGTGCCAATGCTATTACTGAGGTCGATGCAAATGATCCTTTTTCATGAAGACTAGAAGGGACGTGGATTGCCTGGGACTGTTAATTAATAAAGATCTCGGTTCAATTTTTGAGAGAAATTGGTGTCTCGAGGAAAATGTCTCCGCGGAATTTCTTCTTGAGGTAATTGACCCAGATACAATTATTCTATTGAATGTAGTATCTCCAAAAGGACTTTCTATTAGATTTTAAAAGATTAGCAACGTTCACTGCAAATCACTTTTTGAGACTTAGAGGAAGAAACTAAAGAAAATTTCAGCCTTCTCGACGTCATTTGCTAATTTTTGGATCGAAATGACACTTTTATTCCTTATAGGAATCTATTTATCTCTAATGCATTCATTCCTTTAAAAGAAGTTCGTCCTTTGCCCTTAATTGCATGTTAAAGCCTCCATGAAAATTGGTAATCCTGCCTCCTCTCCGGACAAGGAGGAGCCATCGTATGCTATTAGAACGAAGAACTTTGTCCCCTTGTTGAAAACTGTTCACATTCTTCAAAAGTGGCCTTATCAAGGTTTAGGTACACATAACTTCTTTAATAATCATATATATCGATGCAGGATTCATACGTGGTCTTGCTAAAGCAAGATATGATAGTTTAGTCTTCAAACAACCAAACGTCATCCAAGGATTCTAACAGCACTCCATAATGTATTTAGCAAACGTACATAATCTTGAGAAAGTATTACTTTATAAAACGATATTTTGTATTTGGTATTACTAGCACGTAGTGCCCTTTATTTAGTATTAATAACACGCAGAAATCATTATATTACTAGTACCGCTTTTCATCATAAATACCTTTATCTTCGGCGTGATTTTATTTTATTTTATAGTTCGGTGCGAGGCATAAAAGATTACTATAGTTAGCCATTAAACTTTTCTATATCTTCTATGAAGGTAGAAAAATTGTCTTCACAGAAAATGGTATTTTGGGATATTTGGGAACGTTCCATAGGCACGAATTTGTCCCGAAGTTGTGAGTAACAACAGGAACCACAGATTTAAAGTTCAAGCTCTCGAAGAATATTGAGTTTGATCGAAAGTAACAGTAGGTAATAAAATGGGAAATACAGAAAGAGAAGATCAGTCATTAGCTAAATTGGTAAATTGACATAAATGAAAAAAAAAATAATTTATTAAATCTGGTGCTAGAAAACGACAGACGTTCGTCACATTAGCTGTTCAGGCTAATTGGCTTATCCTAACTTTTCACCCTACAGTTATGCATCAATGCGTATTTGTGTTAATTTCATATATATAGTATGATGTACAGTTTATAAAGCCCCAGGGATGAAGTCCCTAGGCATACACCCCCCCCAGCAGACAGTCTCTTTGGTGGATCTTCTGAAATAAAGATTTTCTGACCTATTTTAATTTTATGATTAAAAAGCTGAATATTTACATATCTTAATCATTATTATATGGAATTTTGAAGAGCATTCCCATTCATTTTATTTATATCTTGTCTATAGCTAGTCATTTGACTCTTCATAACATTGATTTTATTTATACAGGAGGTGAAAATAATCTTCATAGAAACTAACCTGAAAATAAAGCTTACGTCTCACCAGCGAATGGGAAGTCGTTTATGAAGAGACTTTGCCAAAACCCAAAGATTTCAGCCAATGAAAGGAAGCGTTAGAAACATTGGTTATGGTGTAGGCTTCTGATTGGTTAAAGGAATTCCTCATGTCCTTCCTTTGGTAACTTTCTAAACACGAACAGGAGTGGTCAGTGGACGTTTTTGCACACAAATACTCACGAGATAAAGGAAAGGGCGTTAGTAAAGAAGAATGCATTTCAGGTTAGTTTTTCCAACATTCTTAGGGGATATTGTTGGTGCTGTAAGGTTTTGTATGCTTCGTGAACCATTGGCTAGCGTGGGAATGTCCTTCGAAGGAAGTAGTGTTGTCGTCACAGAATCTGGAATTTTGCAGTTTCAAAAATAGTTTGGAGACTGGAAAGTCCTTCGGAGCTGGAAGGCCAGTTTCATTCTTCAAAATTGACTTTTATACATTTTTATAAATTGACTTTGCAAAATTCTGAGGTACTTGACCAACGTATTTGTGGTGGGGGTCCATAGCAGAGCGTTCATCGTAAGTGTAGTGAGGTGATGAAGGTGGTACTACGTGACACCTGATGTGGATAACTGGACTCTTTTTGATTAAAACAACACAGACCGACCACCTCTGAAAGCCTTTGACGATCTCGGGCATTGGGGCAAGGAGGGGTAGATCTAGGGTTCCTATCCGCGGCGGCCCAGACTATGGCAGTTGCGGTTTTTCTATGCAGTTTTACCTACTGAACAAGAATTTTAAGTAATATTTATTCGGACGACTGTAATTAACCCCAAGGGGCCAGTACTAAAGGTAATACTTCAGAAGCACTCCGCAATGGATATTAAAATAAATAATCACCTACATGGAAAGAGCATGTGAAAAGCAATATAAAAAGGATAGTCATTATATGAGAGATTGAACGGGGTGGAATTAAATGAGCTTGATAAGTTTTTACCTCGAATTTTTCCTAAGTCGGCAGAGGTGTTTCCTCTACGGTAATGTTTACTTTTGATGAGCCCTCTAACTTACTTCTTGCGCAAACAAAAGCAGTTCCAGTTACTCATTATTGGCTGAGAGGTGTGACATCGTTATGACGTCATGGGTTTCATAACCAATTACAAACGACTTTAGTCGAAAACTAAGTTTCACTAGCATTTCAGCGGAGTAATAAAGTTACTTGTCCAGTGTCCACTGGTATCCTTGTTTGACTGAATACTCTAATAATGAAGCAAAAACCGGCATTTTGTCTTCCTGTAGCTATGGCAGAGGCAGTGGCTGGCCCTTCTGGCATTAATTTTGACGGAGACCTTCCATTTCCTACTGATTGTTTGCAGTGCAATGTGGGTTACGGTGAATTTTATCGTTATTTGTCTAGTGGTGGGAAAGAAGTTGTGATTGAATATGCTTAAAGACATAATTTAATTCTAAAGCAAAAAAACTGGAGTGTTGTGGAGCTATTTGTCGGATCGACCTGTGGCTAGCGCGCGCAGCGCAACATTACCTTTTGCCGTACATGCCGTGCTTGATAAAAATCTTTAAATATGCGGAATAAGGCGCGAAGCGCCGTTCCGCTATGGCCTTACTAACAGCGCACACAAATCGATCGTCGCGGATATGTAGTCGCTCCCTACTTCGTAAAAAGGACGATAGAGTATATACCACGTATGGAGGATGCTGTAAAATTTATGATTCCTACAATGTATTTCAGTGTTATAAATGCCAGGAATTTGGTCATACTGCCGATAGTTGTAGCAAGACTCAGGTATGTGCCAAGTGTAGCCAGGAACACCGAACCAGGGATTGTAGTGTTAATACGTTAAAGTGTTATAACTGCTACTGAGGAATTACAGTGATACGAATCATAGACTTCTGATGAAAACTGTAAAAGTATACAAGGAGGAGTTTACCAGGATAAAAAATAGAACCGATCATGGAGTCTAGCCCATTGGTTAAGTGTGGTCTGATAAATATTCAATCGGTGGGGAATAAAACCTTAAAGTTGTTCCGATACGTAATACAAACCATCGGTCCTTTAACAATAGGAAGTAGCTAGCGGCAGCTGGAACGGTCGTAAGCTTCGAACAAGGGGAGAACGGTAGTTAACTGCTTGTCCGACAGTCGCGCGCCGCGCGACTGGGAGGTAAACAAATCACTTTTGCTTTCGGCCGCTGGTGTGAAGGACGTGTTCGTCATCGCTCCCTCTGCCGCTTCATCGTCGCTATGCTTTGTTTATATTGTGTTTTCTACTAATGGTTTGTTTGACTTGAAAATGAAAACTGTAAGTACACTGTTTTCATTTTCATTACTTAATTATGAACCAACATGGAATTATCGCCGTAGATGCGGCGATTTCCTCTCTTTTCATGAATTGAACCCTTGTATTATGTCTCGGTGCCGAGGCGGGCGCGCTCGCGCCGAGTCATGTTATTTTTGGGCGAAAGTGTGTAATTGAAAAATGTAAGTACTCTTTTCATTATATTTTTGCCCTGTGCGTTCGTTACCGAGAGTGTGATTGCGCTCGGCACGAGCCTTTTAATTTTGTATAATAGAATGCAATGAAAGTGGATTCGCAATTGCAAAATTCTTTTCATTTTCATTTATTTATTTGCATGAAATTTAATTTGGATCAATTTTCGTGCTTACCCGGGAATTGATCCTTACGTTTTTTTTTTTTTATGTGAAAGTGAAATCGCAAGTGCAGTATTCGGTTTCATTTTCATATATATTTTTATGATAGCATCATATTATTGGATCAAGTTTCCGTTCTTACCCGGGAATTGATCTTTTCCCCTTAGGTTTCTATGAAGTGAATCGCAAGGGCAGTATTCTGTTTTCATTTCATATTACTTTTCACTGCTGTGCGGGGTAGGGGAAGCGAAGGTTCTGCCAGGAAGTCGTCGGAAAGCTCTCCCGCGACTCCCTTGGTATCCGATTCTTCGTCCTCCTTCCTGCCCCCCGCTCAGCTTCTTCGTTGTATTTTGTATTTGGGGTCTTCCAATTCGCGTTCGGGATGGGGCATGTCTTCCCCCCGTGCGTGAGGGAACCCCTCTTACTAATCTATCTATGTTACCGCAGGTGCTACATCCGTGGGAGACGACCTTGGACAGGTATGGACCACCGCGGCGGCAGGGCGTGCCTAGCATCCACGGGCTGCTGCAGCGTCTAGCGAGGTCTGGGGCGGTCTCCACTACTACCACGGCCGCTTATGCTGCTCCCCCCACCCCCCCCTCCCTGGTCTACACTCCCCATGCTGTGTCGATGACGCCGTCTGCCGCTACTAGGGCCGCGCCGTACCGAGGTGGGGTTGCCGCCGCCGCCTGTTTTCTTCGTGTTGCCTGCCCCAGACTTCCGCTGTTCCAGCAGCTCGCCCTGGACCGGCCGCCAGGACCCAGGTTCCGCTGGCTGCCGATGATTCTACGAGGCGATCGCTGGGCCTGCCGTACCTGCCGCTGATGTGATTCCGCTGTTGGCTTGGCTGTCCCTTCTGGTCTACGCTGCCGCTGTTCCTGGCCGCTCCAGGAGCTGGTTGCTGTTCCTGTCGCTCCTGGTTCCTGAGCCTGTCCATGGCTGGTCCTGCCACGGTGTGTCTTCCCCCCCAGTCCCAGGTCCTTCCGGACAGGTGCAGTCCGGGCCGTGTTGCTTCGGCAATAAGCCCGGCTCCGGCCTGGATGGAGGACCTGACTGTCCTGCGTGAGCTGACGAGGAAGAGGAGAAGAGGAAGCTGTCATCTTCGTCTTCATCGTCTGCTGCTGCCTCTTCCCCTTCGACTTCTAAGGCCCATAAGCCGAAGAAGAAGAAGGCTGCCTTCCCCCCCTAAGAAGTCTCCTTCGGGAACTTCTAAGGGCCCGTCCCACCCGGTGGGACGGGGGGTCCTTCTGCGGTCCCTCCTGCTCCTTCGGAGCGGGGCCCGTCCCCTTCCGTAAGGAAGAGATAGACGGGGACCAGAGGAGTATCGGTTAGCTCTGGTACTTCCTCGCCTGGTGCTAGCGGCGATGCCGCTACGTCAGGTTCCGGCTCGGTCTCTCGTTCGCGAGAGATCCCGAGTGTACGTTCTCCCTCGGGAGACCGTGCAGCCAAGTTTCGGCGCCAGAGTTCGCTCGGCGCCAAGACGCGGCACGGAGCAGAAGGCTGGTGAGAGACGCTCAGGTGACTCTTGCCAGGCCAGCGGCCGCTCTTGCAGCGACCAGCTGGTAACCCGGGTTTTCCCCCTAAGAAGGCTCCTTCGGGACCTTCTAAGGGCCCGTCTCGCTCCCAGGCGATTCGGGGAGCTCTTCTGCTGGTCCCCCTGCTCCCTCGGGAACAGGGCCCGTCTTTTCTTCTATCAAGCAAGGAGAAGAAGACGGGGACCAGAGGAGTACCAGCTTCGGCTGGCACTTCCTCGCCTGGTTTTAGCGGTTCTGCCGCTAAACCAGGATCCGCCTCGGCTTCTCGTTAGCGAGAAGTACTGAGTGGACGGTCTCCCGCGGGAGGGACCCGTCCAGCCAAAGTCCTTGACACCCGAGCTCGCTCGCCGTCAAGACCGAAGCGCGGAGCAGAAGACTGGCGAGTGTCGTGCAGACGACTCTCGCCAGGCCAGTGGACGCTCTCGCAGCGACCAGCTGGCTGCTCAGGTTGACGTGACGGTCGCTGACCAGCCACGAGTTGAGGCGAGGAAGGGGTCCCCGCGGCCGTCGGTACCAGCCACGGCTGGTACCAGCGGCTCGACGCGCCGAGAGGACGCTCGCCGGTCTCTCCGCGACAGCGAGCCTAGCAGGTCACCTGACGCCGCTCCCATCTGGGACCGGGCGGAGACTGGTAACCAGCAACAGCTCGCCTGACGCTAGAGATCAGCGTCGACGTTCTTAGCCGAGCCTCTCGCCCCACCAGAGCGGCAAAGCTAGGCCTGCTGCTCGATCGCCCACCCGGCTGGTGGACGATCAGCAGCAGCCCTCCAAGCACGCTGGTCCTGCCAGCGAGCTAGGGGGGAGCGTCAGGTCTGCCTCTCCTGTACCTTCAACCTCCTCGGGCTACACCGGGAGGAGCGAGGTACCTATGAGGGATCGCGAGAGGTGCGCCGCTCGCGATCCCGCTATGACGCCGTATGGAACCAGGCACGGTTCTAGGAACGACCAGGACAAATACGCGCAAGTAGGCTGGATGAGGACGACACGGGCAGGGGGGTCTGGCCGCTCTTTTCCTCCTTCTGAAGGAGGAGTATCTCGGGATCTGTTCTTGTTGGAGGGACTGGACGGTCCTACTCCGCAAGACGCGGTTACTCCCGAGATACAGAGGAATTTGCAGAAGTCATTAAGCTGATTCGTCAGCATAATGACCTTGCGGAAGGATTGCCGCTCCCACCAGCAGAGCCCACGTCTCTGCTCGAGTCGTTTTGGGGCCCGAGAGGGAAACCAAACCGACGGTGGGTCTGCCGCGATCGGAGCTTGCCGATTCTGTCTCGAACCAGAGTCTCTCGTCTCCCGGACAAGAAGGCTCTCTCAGTTCTGGCCGATCGATCAAGCAACTTCCACCTCCTCTACTGCGACAGCGGCGTTTCTACGTGTCTTCGGACACCGTATTGGAATACTCCTTCGGTCCTTCCGAGAGGTTTCGACCTCGACGAGGACTGGAATGAGTCGGAGGACGGTATCGGCTCTCTCCTGTCAGGTGTCGATCAGCCCCACCCAGACGACAGTGGCGGCAGACCCTTACCTACAGTGAGAGTTCGTAACCCTCCGCGGGAAAACGTTTTCTCCTGACGATACGTTTTCCCAGACTGAGAGGCCATCGCCGCAAGGCGATGGCTGCTCCTACCCTTCTCCTACCGCTAGTTCCACTGGGAAGGCGAGCGAGTATCCAATTCCTCCCCCATTCCTCTCTCCTTACGGCTACGAGGGAAAGGGGAGGGATCCTACAGAGATTTCTCTGTAGGATCCCACGTTCGGGACTGCGCTACGGGGCCGGGGGGACCTTCGGGTCCTACCTGACGTAAGCCCCGGTCGTTGAGGAGGAATCCTGCCCCATTCTCGATTTCTACGGGAATCGAGGAGGACCACCAGCGATATCGTTTGACGAATTCGGTGGGGGGTTTCGCAGACTGCCTTAGAAATTCTACAGGAATTCTAGCGCATTCAGTGTTCGAGTTTTTTACGATCTCCAAAAAACACTTTACGCGAGACCACGGTCCAACGTGAGCGAGACGAGAATCCCCGATATACACGATAATCGGGAACCTCGCCTATGCTCGAATTCCTGGAATTTTCTAGCATTGGGAAGAAGAACGATGCTGCTGAAAGAAACTATCTCACATGGGCCGACCAAACCTGGAATAGAGAAGATCGGACGGGAATATCCAGTTTGGCTTGAACTATCGTCTTAGTATTCTGTTCACCATTGAAGCTTTCCTTCGAGGAAGACTTCTCCTTCACTCTCTTTGATAGAGATCGAAGGTGGTCGATCTCCAATCCTTATTTGTTTTCTTGAAGGAAAGAATTTAGGATGGAGATCGTTGTTCAGAATCCTACAAATATACTACGTATATTAACCTCCGCGACATGATTCTACTAAGCAGTTTGAATTGTCGATGGGGTAGGCGCCATCCTGTTTATCTAAGGGATTGCGACTTAGAAGAGAAGTATTCTAATTGAACTGCAACTCGGGGTTGTCTGCAACCTCCCAGGAGTTTTCAGTTTCAATTTTATATACTTATGGTTTTGTCACGACAACACCATTTCAACTTTTATATTTACCGAAATTCGTTTCGCCTAAATATAATTGCGCGAGCATATCTTTATGCTCGGTAGTTCTAGCCGAACGCATTCCTTCGTGGAATAATGGATTACATGGCAACTCAGGATGACGAGTCGGCGAGAGCTCAGGCTCAACTACTGCGTATTGAACTGCCTGACAGCAGTTTAGTATCAGCTGGGCCTCCGAGATGCACGGTCAGTTATGTCTCTCTCTCTCCCCTGGTTTGATTGACTACCGAACCGATCTCAGCCCCAACAATCATGGACTTAGGTCTCTGATTAATGGGGATTCTCGCAATAATGAAGGACCATCTACTGCTGTGACGCTAGATTCCATCGCCTTCGACATTGCGAGAATTTTCAACAGAGATATCTCTTGGACTCTTTCATCTTTCTGTTTACCGCACGGTAACAGAAGTCTGTACAAGTCTCCCGCTGCATCGCACTGCGATAATGCGAATGATTTTGCAGACATCTGAGTTTGTCTTCAAAATATCTCGTATTCGTAGGTGTACAATTGTTCATTGTTTAACCCGAATTACGAGATGTGTCAGAAGACATCGCCTACTCTCCGACCTGACAGCTCTACTTCCAAATGTTCAGCCCATGAGAAGCAGTTCTTCAGGCGGCTTTCCCCTGTGTTTTCATTACTGAAGAACGCCCCGCTTTCATTGCAACTACGACTTCTCACCGGACAGCAATGAAATAGCGGTTAGCGTTTTCAGTCATTTGTAAGCACAGGTTATGAATCTTGAGAATCCTTCTCTCGATTCATCTGTGAAGACGTAGGTTGCATTCAATATCTACCTTCGTCTTCAACGGTACATAGTGTTGTTTCTCCTTAGCTGAGATTCAACAACCATGAGATGTTTTACCTTCAGGGACCTCGGTCTCTAGAAGGCAATTGACTTTCGCCTGTTGGGCACATGCCTTAAGAGAATTCATCACCATCGCTGTCCGGCATTGGTGACAAACAAATACATTATTTGTTTGGTCTCTCGCATAACCCTTTAAAGGCGAAGGTCACGTGACTTACTCGGATGCTTTGACAACTTGCCTCCTACGAACGCAGTCAGTCGGCAGCTGTCAGAGCGGCCGAGTCAGTTACGAACTACGCTGTTGACTTAGTTCGGTTGTTACACAGCAATCATTACTTCGTTTTAATAGCTTGTCACAGTACCCATACCATTGACACCCACCATGGAGTGTCGGTGTCCTATCCACTACCGAGAACTTCGCTGCATGGGGATAGGAGGATGCGAGAGACTTCGTGGCAAACGGACAGACCAGTATGGGTACTGGACATCACCGAAGTAGAGAAGAGGGATAGGTCATGCGACTATTTCCTTCTTTTCCTCTGAGGAACTGCATGACTTCTCCTGCGAAGTCAAGCCATTCCAGGGATGGGGATCCGTGACGCTCGATTTCGTACCGAACTTCGTAGCGAAGACTCAGAACCCTTCGGTCCCTGACGATTGGTTCGAGTCGTTCACAATCCCCTCCCTAATGGACTTCACCGCCTTCGATGCGAAGGAGATGCTGCCTTGTCCGCAAGAACTTCTCCGTGGCGCAGGTACTGAAGGCAGGGGTCTGGTCCAACCAGACCACATGCCCTTCCTTCTACCTTCGGGATATTGCCCACAGGTCCTTGGATCTTTTTCTTGGGACCCGTGGTGGCTGCTCAACACGTTGTGTAGCGAACCCAGACCCTCGCAGGCTGAACAGCATCGAGTCCTGGTGTGACCGTAAGAATGGATGAGTGAATGAGTGTGTGACTGGCTCCTCTTCCCATCTTTTTCTTCCCCTCTACCTGTGGTTAGAGGAACACGGTCGTCACCCTGCTGGATAAGGGGACAAGATGCAGGTGAGCCTACTCAACAGAGCCCCGATCCTATCTCCCCTTTCACTAGGGATAGGAGCGGTATTATCCACCACTTCCTCCAAACAAGGGGGAGGAAGTGGATGCCAGCTTGAGACAACCCATACTTTATGTTGCCTCTTGCAAACAGGAACAAGTTCTTGCTTGCTGGTACGAAGAGATACGCTTGCCTCTCTCTTAGTACTCGGCCCAGAGGTCTGACCATTGATCCTGCGGTGCACACCCCGATCAATCGGACAGAGGCTTGGATCCCTCCCTCGCTCTTACGACCAGGGAGGCATTCCAGGGATGGACGAACACCAGTCTGTTCATCAAAAGACTCAGATTCCTCCCACCAAGAAGTGAGTCTTCCTATTGTTAAAGGACCGATGGTTTGTATTACGTATCGGAACAAATGACAATTTGTCGAAAATTGCATTTTTCCTAACTATACAAACCTGAGGTCCTTTACATATAGTCCCTCCTCATGCCACCCCTCACTCTGCGTATTTTGCATGGGCCAAAAGCAAAAGTGATTTGTTTACCTCCCAGTCGCGCGGCGCGCGACTGTCGGACAAGCAGTTAACTACCGTTCTCCCCTTGTTCGAAGCTTACGACCGTTCCAGCTGCCGCTAGCTACTTCCTATTGTTAAAGGACCTCAGGTTTGTATAGTTAGGAAAAATGCAATTTTCGACAAATTGTCATTTAGAAATCTTATTAGTGAAATGGAATTAGATTTATGCTTATTAACTGAGACTTGGTTGCAGGGAAATATTAGTGATAACTCAAAGATTCAGGAGATGATGGCGTGTACTCATGATTTCTACCATGTACCAAGAAAGGATAAAACTGGAGGAGGAGTAAGTGTCTTCGTGTCGAAAACCTTCTCTAGGGTTTCTATCATGAATGAAATAGTATTTGAAACGTTTGAATATATCTATTTAAAACTGACAAGAAACAGTAAGGTATTGAATATAGTATCATTGTATAGACCACCAGGGAGTAATATGAAGAAATTCATTGAAGAATTTAGTGTTCTTGTGGGTGTGGTAGACGATATTAAAAATACATTAATTGGTGGAGACTTTAATTGTTGGGAAGATGACGAAAATGATAATAAGGCTAAAGAACTCAAGGAAGTATTTGAGATGTTTAATTTAATAAACAGTGTTTTGGTATCAACGTCAGTAGGTGGTCATACACTCGACTTGGTCATATGTGGGAGAGATTCTGACCTAATAAGAAACCTTGAAGTTGAACCAGACTTTGAGATCTCAAAAACACATAAACTCATCACTTTCGATGTTAATATAAATTGCATCAGAGTATTGAAGAAATGGATCACATATAGGGAACGGGAAAATTTCGATGCTGAGAATTTTATTGAAGTTAGTGTAGCACAAATGTCTTGTGAGGACATACAATGTGAACATATGGTAGATAGAGAATGTGTTGGGTGTTATACCAAAAAATATAAAGACAATTTTGGAAAAATGTATACCAAGTGTCCTATAAAGAGCAAACAAATAGTTGTACACAAAAATGTTAGATGGTATAATAGTGAGCTAGATGGTATAATAGTGAGCTATTAAAGGCAAAAAGACATAGACGTAAGATGGAAGGTAGATGGAAAAGAGCCAAATCCTCACAAGCCAGAAATCTATATAATAAGGCCAGAAATGACTATAACATCCTGTTAGAAAAAACAAAAAGAAAATTCTACAACGACGAAAGTAAAAAAACTAATAACATGAGGGAATTTCACAAAAATCTAGATGATTTGATGGGATTAAAGAAAAAATATGTCTTACCTAAAAATGTCTGTGCAGAGAAATTTGCTATATTCTTTAATGAAAAAATTGATAAAATTTATAGAGATTTCCCCCAAAATCGGCTAGAAGGACAGTCGGTTATGCCAGTGAAGGAGGGTAAGAAGTTAAAAAAATTTAAGGAAATAAATATGCGTGACTTGTTAAAGGTTATGAGAGAGATGAAGAATACATATTGTGGAAACCACCCTTTCCCAAATAGTTTAATAAGTGAAGCTCCAAACAAGCAAGTTGTATATAATATTTACCTAAATATAATTAACCTAAGTATATCACAATCCAATTTTCCTAGCTGTGAAAAAACTGCGTTGATCAAACCAATATATAAAGGAAAAGGTGATGTAAACGAACTAAATTCATATAGGCCCATTTCAAATTTATCTTACATGTCGAAGCTTATTGAAAAAATCATAAGTGAGCAATTATGGGCGCATATTGATGAGTTAGAGGTATTCCCGGAAAATCAGTCGGCCTATAGAGCTAATCACTCTACAGAAACTACCTTATGCTCAATAATGAATGATATGATAGGTCATCTTGATGAAGGAAAGTGTGGAATTTTGATTATGTTAGATCTTAGTGCTGCCTTCGATACTGTTGTGCACGAGTACGTACTTGACGACTAAAAGTCCATTGGAGTGACTGAGGAAGCACTGGAATTTTTGCGAAGCTATTTAACGAACAGGGAGACTATTGTAGAAGTTTCTGGAAACCGATCTAGTGAGAGAATTCTTATGAAAGGTGTACCACAGGGTAGTGTTCTGGGCCCTATCTTGTTCAACATATATACTATCGAGCTATCACATATCTTGAAAAAACAAAAAGTGGGCTTTAAACTATATGCAGATGATACTCAGTTTTACCTTTCAATTTCAACAACACAAGATACAATGAAGAAAATTGATGGGATAATGGCTGAAATAAGAACATGGATGCAGAGGAAAAGGCTAAAATTAAATGATGATAAAACTGAATGTATGTTTTTTGGCACAAAGGTAGCTCTGAAGAATTACCAGTTATTTCAAAGTATAAAAATTGGTGACGCTGATGTTAGGATTGTGCCTGTTGTGAAAAATTTGGGTGTACTGATGGATTGAAATTTGTCAATGAGGGATCAAACAGTGAATACAGTGAAAGTGTGTAACTATCACCTGAGAAACATAGCATTTATTAGAAAATATCTAACAGAGGGTAGTACAAATATTTTAGTGATGAGTCACGTAATATCAAGGCTTGATTATTGCAATTCTCTGTACTATAAATTGCCCAATACACTACTAAGAAAGCTTCAAAATGTGCAAAACCGGGCGGCTAGACTGATAAAAGGCATTAAATTTCGAGAGAGAATAACTCCTGCACTGATCGATCTACATTGGTTACCTGTTAAGGCTAGAATTGAATTTAAGATTTGTTTGTTGACTTACAAGGCACTTACAATAAGCCTAAATATGTTCGTGATTGCTTGGTCCCCTACTCTCAAGTTACTAGCGCAGCTGTAAGAGTTAGACATGCTGATGACCCATATAGACTATTCGAAATTAGTGTGAATCATGCAATAGGAGGAAGAAGTTTTTGTTATGCTGCACCGAGACTCTTCAACGACCTTCCACTTGATGTCAAGAATAGCAAAAATGTGGCAGCTTTCAAGAAAAACCAGAAGACTTATCTCTGGAAAGTGCTATAATAGTGATCAGAAAACTAGTAAGCCTGAATACAAATGCTAGCGAATACTGAAAAGATACAGAGCAAAATATAAACTGGAAAGAAATTATTTTCACACATCAAGGCCCGCCTGAACAGACTCTTAGAGTCTGATGGAGGGCGAGAAATAAACCCCTAAAAGTAAAGTAAGTATCGCCGCCATATTGGTTTTGGCGTTCTTCTGCCGATTTCGGTCGGCGGTCGAGTCGCCGTGTTGAGTACTGGCCCTTGGGGGTTAATTACATTCGTCCGAATTAATATTACTTTAAATTCTTGTTCAGTGGGTAAAATAACATAGGAAAACGTCAATTGCCATAGTCTAGGCCACCGCGGATTGCTTCTGTAGAAAGACCGAGATGTCGCCTTTGATATCTAAAAAACCTCGAAAATTTTGGGTTTACTTTCAGTTTCTCTATCTGGGTGACATTGGTAATCAACAGCCTTCGTGAATTCGTCACTTACTTCATCAGTCTCTCTATAATTCACGTAACAATGACTCGAGTACATCCTGAATGAGTGTCACGAATCTGCAACAGACTTTGAATAAGGGGAACAACTGTGATCACAGGTGAATGGCCCCTCTACTGAGTGGCAGAACATAGCGGTAAATCTTAATAAGAGCTCCGATCGATTTTTAGTGTAAATGTGTTTATACCTTGAAAGAAGATACTAAGTGTGTTCTAAGGAAGACGGAAATTACCGGCGGTAAGTACTATCGGTCTAGAAAACACAACTTGCATATTTGTACCAACAGAAAAAACAAAGTCCTTCATGTTGTTGTGTCTGTCGTATCACCTATTTTAATGAGCTCCTGTTCGTTCGTTTGTGTGCTGCGCAGTCTCGAATTGTCATGGGGAAACACACCTTCCGAATGACGTCACGAAAAAAACTCTACCCAAAAAGTGACATCATTATAAACAATATCCAATCGTAAATAAGCACGTTTCAATTTTCTCTGAAACAAAAGAAAGCACAGTTTTTTCAGCCAATGACAATATATAATGTTACCAAGTCGTAAATTTTTTAGGCAAATACACCTATTTTCTCCAATTAAGCGTTAGTTACACTAACGCCATGAGTGAATTACCACGACCGTCTACACGCTCCGATTTTCTTCCCCAGGAAAGTTCCCCATAGTGTGAGAAAATTGTTACGTGAATTATCGAGATTTCACAAACTATTATTATGGGCCTATAGAAAGGCTCGTAACTTGTGCCCAAAATCACGGTTTAATCAAGAGTGAACATATTTGCCCGACTTGTAAGGAAAAGTGCCTTCTTGACTTGAACAAAAAAGCCTTTCGGTGCGATAAAACCTATGTAAGGTAAGCTATTTCCTGTATATATTTTGATTATCGTGTGAAATATGCTGGAGTATTGTCTCTCAGTTAGCCTATTGGCCGCTCAATTTTTTCGGAATTGTCATGAAGAGTGCAGGGAAGGTAGTATCCTTAAGGGGGGGTTCGCCCCCCCCGCTAGGCCTAGGTAGGGGTACGTCTCTCTAGGTTAGGTTAAGTGTTTTATTTGGTTAGTTAGTGCCCTGGAAATCACTTTTCTCCTGCTCCCCCCCACCCAAAAACCCCGGTTCCCACTGGGGTCCCCCAAGATTGTTAGATGGGAACAAATGTGTAATTGCTTGAATCCACCAATGTTATTGATCAGTTTAAGCAAAATAAAAAAAAAATACATCGGAAAAAAATATATTCTTCTGCAAACAAAAGACGGAGCTCTCCTTTACCGAATTTAAAAAAATTAAAATATAAAAATATGAACAGTACCCCACAATTATTTGGGTAAACTTCATTAAAACAGGTCTTAACACGAAAGACCGGTAAGATTTTAAAACTCATCCCAATCACAAATTAAACCTGAATACGAACCTTCACTAGTAACTTTTGGTGACCCGAATGAGCTACTAAAAGATAAAATATATTACTAATAAGTGACTAATGTCACAAACTTTATGATTTAGGAGCGAGATAAGACTTAAAACTCAATGCTAGGACACTTCTAATTTTTCCAGAATGTTAAGGAATTAGATGTTATATCAAACCAAGTATCAATTTTTCATGAATAGCAGGTCAGGTCATTAAACCATCCTATATAAAGTCAGTATACCAAACTCTCATTGAAAATGAATATTTAACATTAAAAAAAATAAGTATTACAACATTACTCTTCGTACCCAATAACTGGAACAAGAGAACATTTACATTCACTGATGTCACTATATTCGTACAAAGTTGATAAAGATATAAAATCAGTAAAGATACTTATGGTCTGCAGATATCATGAATCCACGAACTACCCAATTATTTCCACGAACTACCCAATTATTTCCAACGGTACACAGTCACTTCCTTCCACATTGCGAGAAATCGGTCGGAAACTAAAAAGCTCCTACGTCAAATGACGGAAATTACACGCCCACGCCCACACCTCGTATCTCCAAAGGAGAAAATTGCGGGACCAATAATCCGCTTGATGAGACAAGAGGTTATATGCCGTGACGTCACCACCAAGGATCGGGGAGTCACCGTTTTCTAAATAGTTACCTTTCAAGGACAACAAAACTCCCGTTTTCTGTTGAAGGGGATACTGTAAAATTCAACATAAGATTCTGCTTATCTTTATCATTTCTCGGTCCTTTGATAAAAATTGGTTTCTGCCGTATAAAAAAAAAAATCTTTAATATGAAGACATCCTACTTTTAGGATTAAAAAAAATGCATGTCACTTGGAAAAATGAAAAATCAACATATTTATGTATACATGTATATATATATATACAGTTTGGGTAAAAATGATTGACGCATCCTATAGATCCTACTGCATGCACGCAATACCTCGGAATACTTATTCACTACGATGCTGTGATGTGCTTGATTGATGTTTTTAAGGGTTCTAATACTTGGTGCGACCCCCACGCTTCTTTTTAACTGCTTGAAGTCGTCCTGAAACACTCTTGGCTAAGTTTTCAAGGATGGTTTCGGGAAAGTTCTCCCAAATAACTCTGACCTCATTCTCTAGTTTCTCGAGACTGGAGGTGTCGCGGTCCCTTAATTGTGCTTTGATGATGCCCCACAAATTCTCAATGGGATTGAGATTGGGGCTATTGCCAGGCCAGTCACCAAGAAAAGGGATTTTACAGAATTTAAGGAGATCTGTGACTGTTTTTGCCCTATGACAAGGGGCACCGTCCTGCATGAACAACTTTGCATTACATTTGACCATTGACGGTACCAAATATTCCATTAACAGCTCAAAGTAGTTGTACTGGTTCAGCTCAGAGTAGTTGTACTGGTTCATAGTAACATTCTTGGGCAGTGTTACCAACGCCCCTTTCCCGTGGTATGAAAAGCAACCCTAGAACATCAAAGAATCAGGGAGCTTCGTGGTCGTATTCACGTTCTTCTCCTGGTAAGGGTCACTACTACGGGATCGGTAAACCTTCCTTGAAGGGCCTGAGGACACTCTGAATGTGACTTCGTCACTATAAAGGATCCTTTTAAAGTCCTGGAGGGTTAAATTCTTCAACATACGCCTAGCATATGAAAGGCGATTCCTAATGCGACGCCTCGTCAGGAGCGGTTTTTTCTTGGCAGCAAGATAACAGTAGCCTAAGCCGTCCTTTATATACTTTCTTAGGGTTCTGGCACTGATATGACTGAAGATTTTCCTGTTTTGCTCTTCAGCTGTTTAGAGGAAGCCCTTGGATTCTTCTCAATAGCAATTCGAAGAAATCTGAGGTCTCTGTTGGTTAGTTTCCTCTTTCTCCCTGTCGATGTTCCAACCTGGGGTTGGGCCCTCTCGCCCCCATCCTTGAACTTTTTAATCCAGTGCTGGGCAGTTCTGACTGTCACACCAACACTAGCAGCATTTTCGGAGGTTGACACTTTTTGCTTGTATAAAGCAACTACCTGAGCAACCTGTGTTTCAGTAATGTGCTTATTACCCGGCATAATCCAGCACTACACAGCAAAAACCACAGGTAACTATGCATGGAAACAGGTTTCACAAAGTAATGTTACTAGGCAACAGAGGCCTCCCACCCACGCAACATCAAGGGTAGGGGGGACGGGTGTTTGTGAGAGCGAAAATGAAGGGTATGTGATTGCCAGACGTATGTTTACGACATTCAATTCGGCCAATACTGGAGTCGAGAACGTTGCTGCCCTTTTTGGCAAAAATAATTGACGGCGTCAATCATTTTTACCCAAACTGTATATATATATATATATATATATATATATATATATATATATATATATACTGTATATTTGTACATGGACGTATTATATATATATATATATATATATATATATATATATATATATATATATATATATATATATATATATTATTTTCTGATTGACATCTACATTTTTTAACCTATGTCAGTGGCCTATCAAGAGCTAAGGGAAAGTGACTAACTGACCTGGTTTTTATAATAACGATTTTTTAAACTTTTTATGGAACAATTAATGCCATAGAGACAATATTTATCTAGTTATTTGAGCCAAGAAGATCTGTAACTGTTGATTTTAAAATCCTTCCAATTTGCAGCTCAGAGATTGTACAGCACAGTGAATTCCCACTTGATAACACCAGGAAGATTGGAAATACCAAGTCTTTCAAAATAAAATATATTACTTTCTTATATTCTGGGTTTCATCCGCATATCTCTGCTAAATATGATTTTTACAAAATAATCCGTAGATAATTTGTCATAGAAGGACTGGATAAGAATATTAGGATAATTGAGAGAGAAAGGAGAACAGGGAATGACGTAAGGAGTATCCTATTCTCTTATTAATTCTATAAAAAAAAAAAAAGCCTTGAAAGGGTATTTATTTTTAGTTTCCTCATAGGCCCCTGCAAGAAGAGTTATTTATTTTTTAGGCATATTAAATAATTTTTAGTCTATTATTTCAATATCATCAAAGAACCGTGAAGAAATACAATATTATAATCAATATAAAGCTTTGAACTGGTATTTTCTTAGTTTTCTCAGGGCCCATGCAAAGTTATTTATTATTTAGGTAAATTAAATTATTTTTAGTCTATTTTTTTCAATTTCATCAAAGAACCATGAAGAAATACAATATTATAATCAATAAAATGCTTTCAACTTATATTAATTTTAGTTTTCTCAAGGTCCATACAGAGACAACAATTTATTTTTAAGGTATATTAAACTATTATTAGTCTATTTTTGCAATTTCATTTAAAAAACAGTGAAGAATGCAAAATATAATCAATAAAAAGCTTCGAAATGTTTTTTTTGTTTTGTTTCCTCAATGCCTACACGAAGAAAAAAAAAAGCGTTGAACTTGTATTTTCTTAGAGTCCTCATGCAAGGCCCATACAAAGAGTGTTTTAATTGTTGTGTATATAAAATTATTCCTAGTCTATTGTTGCAATTTTAATCAAAGAAGAAAAAGACGAAATACGATATATTAATCAAATATTTCCGGCTTTTTAAACGCAAAACTGGTTCTTCTTACCATTGGTGGTCCTTGCTGGTACTACAAACCGACGGGAGTTGTTTTCTAACGATATTTTGATGTCTTTTTATCTTTATTTAGTTTCGTTTTGGGAGTCAAACGTCGCTATTGTTGTGTATTTTCGATCTATCGTCGATTTCGTTGTATCGTCGACGGTATAATACCTACGATAGCGAGGAAGTTCTTGCTTTATTTAGTTTTATGTAAATTAGAAGTGAACAGGGTGTTCATAAAGTCCCAGTACCGTTACAAGCTGTAAATGATTATAATGGCACTTGGGCTTTATGGGCATCCTGTATGTTATTGTTTACTTTTGTTTACGATTTAAGGTGCTGTTTAAGTGTGCATTTAAGATTAAAGACAATCTTGGTTAAGTTTTAAGCTTGACCTGCTCCTTTCTGAAGCGTGGGTTAAGCTTCATTGCATTTACCTAAGCTTCGGTGCGTTTGGGTGTATAGGCTAGGTAGGCCTTGTGTGATTTGGTACTTTAGGCTAGTAACATTTAACTAAAGTTTAAGCTTTACTTTCTCATTTCTAAAGCTTAGGCTAAACTCCGGGGCCTTTATTTAAGTGTTTTGATGAAATTTGTTATGCTAAGCCTAAGTTTTACTAACTAGGGTAAAAAACTGTAGGGTCCAGAGTGGACCATGTACGATCAGCTTGGACAATCCCAAAGAAAGTACATTATAATGCGTCCTGACATCGGAGATGGGCATCAGTCGCGACTTCTTGTTGGTGAGAAACGGAGCTAAAGACCTCTACTCTCCTTTTGAAGTAAGTATTTTCTCCAAAGTTAGAAATTAGGCCAAATTTTAAGATTTAAACAGAGGGTACTGAAAAGGGTGTCCAGCGTAGTGCAAATCTCACCAAAACGCGTTCAACATTATTACTTACAACTCGAAATATTTAGAAGATTGACGCCATCTCGATGTTTACGGAGTTACTTGTGTCAATAAACTAACTATTTCCTGTGATAAATCCGCACACCACTTGTATCCACAAACACTGGGGCACTTTCATCACAACAATCTGAAAACTTTTCCTCACCGAGGAAACAACTGTTTTGTAGAAGACGACGACGAAGAGTGCACTTCGATCATTTTTTAAATAGTAAAACATCAATAGTTTACATATTTAGGGTAAAACACCACGGCAGGCCAACCCTCATCACGGTGGACGGGTCTTATTCACTCGATATTTAATTGGTGAAACAAGAATACAATTGCAACTCTAAGCATACCATTTAAAAGACTGAAGTTTCGTCAACATAATGTGATATATGAAAGCCCCATACGAACTAAAATAAGCATGTGAGCTCTTCGTAAAATATGTTTTCAAGGCAGTTTTGAAATCCAATATGGCGGCTACGTTTTGCATGGAAGGTTCTGATCAGTGACGGCCACCATCTTTCCCCAGCCTTCCCAGCACTCATTTGAACAATGTTAGCGTATATACGTAACGTTTATTGATCTTACTCAAGATTGCAGTTGTAATCGGCACAATAAAACATTTTGTTGCCTATATTAGTGAAAGTATGAAACTTGTTATTCCCGGGGTCATGGTTTGAACCGAATTCATTTTTACCTTGTAATCGGTGGTTTTATCCTTACTGCCATCACAACTGAAACTCCATAGTGCTTATTTGATTGTAATTATACACATGATTGGTCTTAATCCACTCCAAGTTGCACTTGAACCACGTTGCTGTTCCTGGTTCCTAAGCGCTCACTCCACAGTTACGAGCAGCAGATGACGGCACTGTTTTGAGGTGCAAAGCTTTATTCCCTTAATTATAAGTCTATACGTATTAGTATTTTAATTTTTTTAATAACTGTATGCCAGAAATAAATGTAACCTTTAATGTTTGCATGCTAAGAATGGCAAAATCATCGTTGCCACATTAGTGGCGCTTCACACATACGCCGATGCATTATTATAATCTGTTTCCATGAATTCTAGTTGTCATAATAATGCAATAATAATAAAATTGCTTTAATATTTATGTATATATACTTCCAATACATAGGCTAATTTCACCAATTTCCACGTTTTATGTACCGTAGAGTGGGGGAAATGCGCACCTTTTTTGTCATTTTTTTACCTCTGGTAAGAGTTCTAGAAAGAAACTGAAAAAAGTGAGATGTTTTTATTGTTTATTAATAAGGCAACCTTTAGCACAAATTGAAATGTTTATGAAAATATTTGTGGTAGGTAGTGCAAAAAATATATGGGTGCGCATTTACCCCAGGGTTTGGGGGAAGTGCGCACTATGTTTTTGTTTTTCAAATTTAAGCACACTTAAACTTACTTTAACAATTCTATGCATACCTTAGATGCAATATCACACAATAAGGACTTTAACCAAAAAATATGATGTATTTATAGTGTGTTTACTTTTCTAAGATCGCTATGGTGTGGCCTGTACAGAAATCTTACGATGGTAATTTTCACGTTATGGTAATCATATTAGCTTTATGGAGTCTATTGAAATAGTTTTTATTTCTTAAATTGTGATTCTTTGTTTGCATCAGATATTTTGAATATATATCATTTCGTATATTCTTCGTGAAAACGTCAGTTTCACTAATGAAAATGAAGATATGGCATATTTTTCCCCCGGCGATGCCACATCTGAGTTCAGGGGACCTATGGTTTTAAAGAGGATTTAAAAAGTCATGGTCATTATCATTAAAGGATACTCGCACTCGATCACCCACTGTGAACAGTATGGTCAGCCCAGGCCAAATGACTCCCGTAAACGTCTTCACCCACCACTGAGGCCAAGGAAATAGTCTATTTCCTGAAATACTTCATTTTATAAAAACATCTGGGATGATCGAGTAACTGATGTTTCGAAGGCTATCCAGAGAACATCTGAAGCAACAAAAGTGTTAGAAATGACTCGTAGACTTAAGAAGCAAGAGAGGCGGGAAATATAGTGGAATCTCCAGTGTTTCAAGAAAGAAAAGAGAAAGTGAATCCTGTGACTGACTTGGATGATTTTGATAAAAATGTTATGCTGAGAAGTAATGCGTGGTTGTTGTTTCCAAGGGCATAATAGATCGATTGACTTAAGAATTTATGTTTCAAGTCCAAACACCGGAGCCAACAGGCCACTCAGCCCATATACAATTATAGAAATAGAAAGAAAGACTAGCTAAGTAGAATCAGGAATGGAAAAAAAAAAAGTTAACAGGGAAGAAGCAAACCCTTTCCCTTGACTCCCAATGTCTAAAGTGAATCCTCCTAAGAAGGATTATATCTGCGGTAAGCATTTAATGGGACTTACATACCTGTAGATATGACAACTCTGCCTTTTCTACCTGGCCCCACCCTAGCGATCTTAGAAAAGCAAACGCACTACTGGTAATGTATTTCTCAACGCACGACCTTGCCAGGCATTTCTGAAGCCATGAAGTAAACTTTGTTTTTAATAAAGTAGGGATTAGACAAACACTGAACAATAGCAGTAAGTTGGAATGCTAAGGGTTAGTTACCTAACAATAAATTTTGCTAGCATGCTCTATTTATGCTCATTAATTATGTATATACTAAGGTAGATTAGGCTATAATTATAAGTTGCTAGGTCTAAGTAGTGTCGCACCATCTGTAAAAACATGAGATTTAAATTGCATTGACTTTGATTTTTTCTGCTTTGTTATGCTCAAAATATTGAATATGTAGGCTATAAGGCAAGAACCAATTCATTTAGATAGCAATTTGTAGGTGATTAGTGATGAAACCAGCAGGTGCGCGTTTACCCCATGAAAAGCTGTGCAATTACCCCACCGTTCATTCATGAGTCACTGCTCATTAATACTTAGACCTAGCAACTTACAATTATAGCCTAATCTACCTTAGTATATACATAATTAATGAGCATAAAAAGAGCATGCTAGCAAAATTTATTGTTAGGTAACTAACCCTTAGCATTCCAACTTACCGTTTCGTCCAAAATTTCTTTCAATGCTCCGTTCTCCCTGTACTAAGCCGTGGTGGTCTATTTTCTTAATGAGATAGTTGGGTAACACTTGCTAAAGTTGAATCAGGAACTCTGTCTCATATTCAAACTGTGATAAAAGAAAAAAATGTAAACCTCTTTTTGACGATTAAAAAAAATAACTTGCTTCAGTGCACACTTACCCCAGGGGGTGCGCACTTCCCCCACTCTACGGTAAGTCATATATACCCAGTTTGGAGGGTGAACACATACCAATTGGCAACAGAGAAAGAGAGAAAGGAAGGAAGAAGGACAGGGGTGGCAGTGAAGGGAGGGAGAGGGTAGGTAGAGCTTTTATTGCTGTGTTCGTATCCATTTCTGGATGATAATGGAGTTTTTGTCTTGGTACAAGGACAAGTGTCGTTATTCTTTACGATTAGTGATTCACAATACCCTTATAAATTACGGCACTGGGTGTAATACACTATAGCAAAATCTCGTTCTGATACAAGTGTTCGATACAGAAATATTGCCAAAAAACGTGCTTGCACTGTCTCTGAAACCCATAGTAGGTATGCTGCTTAGTTGTCAGTCAAGTTTTTTGTAATAAAGTATTTTAATGTATGATACTTACCTGGCAGGTATATATATAGCTATATTCTCTGTTCCACTGGCAGAAATTTTCAAAACTTGCGGCAAACGCTAGTAACCTATTAGTAGTTCAAGCAACCACCACCCCGTTCCCGTGGCGCTAGCGCTCGGAACCATTCCCATTTACGTCAGATTTTCTCTGCCAGCCGAACCGTCAACATTGTTGGTGGTTCCCTGCTAAGATTTTCGAGCTCGTTGCCAACTTTTCGCTGATTTTGGACGGATTATTTGGTATTGTACTTGGAAACGTTGGCTTGGCATTCACTTTTGATTATTCTTTGGATATGTCAGATACAGGTGGTATGTTTAGAGTTTGTGTGAAAGAAGGTTGGGGTGCAAGGTGAGGTTGCCGAAGGCTTCGGTCGACCCTCACACGATTTGCAAGAAATGTAGAGAGGTTTGTGTACTTGGAAGCGTAGGTGCGTAGAATGTGAGAATTTAACAGAGAAGGAGTGGAAGATCCTCACGAAATATGTTGAAAGGTTAGAGAAAGATCGTGTGAGGAGATCTGTTTCTCGTAGTGAAAGGTCTAATACTTCTAGTAAAAGGAGTGAATGTGTTTCTTCTCCAGCTCCTTCTAATGTAGAGATGGTAGAACCTTCCCCCCCAGGTTTCTCCTGCGCCCGCTGCTGTATCGGAGGAGGCGAAGGATACTCAGATTGTGAAAGTGTTTGCTGCCCTTGCGTTCATGGGTGACCAGATACAGCGTTTAACAGACAAAGTCAGTGCTTTTGATGTGAGTGAAAGTGTAGTGGAGGGGGCGTCTGATCGTCTTTCTCGTGCTCCTAGACCTAGACCTCTGTCAAGCTCCCAGACCCAAGGGAGAAGGCATGTCGACAGTTGAAGGGAGGCGAGAGATGTTTTGTCACAGTCAGGCGTCCCTTCAGACAGTCCTGTTGTTAAATCCCAGGCTGTTGCAGTTCGCCACAGGAAAGGCGTAACTGGGAAGTGTGCGCCCTCTGATGGTTCTACATCAGGCAGGAAAGACGGTATTCGGTAGTGTCGCGTCCCCTCAAAAGGACTTTCAGGACATCGACCGCTCAGGATAGGCCTTCACACGTTCGAGAGGCATGGAGTAGTCCGGAGGTTTTGTCCTCTTCTGAAGATGAGGATGCAGTTCCGATCAAGAGGAAGAAGATCTTTCGTTCGAAAGAGGACGCAGTACGTCCTTTGCGACCCTTGGTCTTGGCAAGAGATTCGCCCCCTTCGTCTTGCTTGTCTTCACCTCTTCTCTCTCCTTCGGGTAAAGTTCAGGATCGCTCTCCCGTCCGTCACAGTCCTACTCGTCCTTCCCCTCCGTTGCATGCGGCCCGTCAGGAAGAGAGCACTAGAGACTTCTTGAGAGAAATGCAGTCGAAGTTAGCAGTTCTCGTTAACTCATGGGAGTCTCCCATTCAACGATCTTAGAGACGTAAGGACGATTTCCTCCCCGTGAAGTCTTCCAAGAGGATGAAAGACAAGAGTTTACCTTCTCTTTCTCGTTCTTCGTTTGCCGAGGATACAGGACGCACTGGTATGTCTGGGACAGACGATCGAGTAGCGTTTCAGGACTTAGGACGCAGGAAGAAGATCATATCTTTAGATGCAGGACGCAAGCGGCAGGACGTTGAGCCTCTTATATTGGACGCTGATGCGTCGGCGGTGGACGCAGGACGCCGATCAGTCTGCTTTGGATTCAGGACGCAGGCGGCAGGAGGTTGATCTGTCTGCAGGACGTTAAGATGACGATAGTGATTTGCAGGACATTTCATCAGCAGAAGAAGACTTGGATTTTGTTGAAGATAAGAATGTGGAACCTTCATCGGATTATAAGATCCTTACTTCCTGTCTTCTTTCGGTCTTTGAAGGGGAATTTCAACACACGACTCCAACTCTCAAGACATGGAAGTGCCTAAGAGTATTATGTCCTGCATGGACAAAGCTCTTAGAGATGGGGCTAATGAGCTTGCCTCCTTATTCGCAGCAGGAGTGTTTAAAAAGAGGTCTCTTTTGTGCTCTTTTACATCTAAAGGAGTTTCGAACTCTCAGAAATCGGAGTTGATGTTTTCACCGCTATTGAACCAGCTGTTTCCTTCGGAGATCATTAGGGATATAGCTCTGGCTCTATCTCAGAAGGCTACTCAGGATCTCCTCTCCTCTTCAGTGAGGAAGTTTTTACCTTCTAAAATGATTAAGAAGGCACCGAAGGAATAGAGACCTTCTCAACAGCCCTTTCGAGGCAGGACTTTCGCTCGACTTGCCTTTAGAGGCAAAAGATTACCCGCTAAAAGAGGAGCTAAGTCTACCACTAAGCAATGAAAACCATGTCCTCCAGACGTCAGTTGGAGCCAGACTTCAAGTATTTTGGGAAGTCTGGCAAAACAGGAATGCAGATCCCTGGGCCATCAGTGTAGCTCAAGAAGGCTATAAAATCCCCTTCTTAAGGAAGCCTCCTCTCTTAACATCTCCGAGAGCCCTAGGGGCACATTACAACGATTTAGTGAAAGAGAAGGCGCTGTGGGATCAAGTCCTTTCCATGCTAGAGAAAGAAGCTATAGAACCTGTTCTGGATCACGAATCTCCGGGGTTTTACAATCGGCTCTTCTGGTTGCAAAATCCTCGGGAGGTTGGAGACCGGTACTGGACATAAGTCAACTAAACGTGTTCGTGGAGAAAACCAAATTTACCATGGAGACGAACGAGTCAGTACTAGCAGCGGTACGTCCAGGGGACTGGATGGTTACCCTGGATCTACAAGATGTGTAGTACTTCCATATTCCAATTCATCCAAGAAGCAGGAAGTACCTGAGGTTCGTGATCCAGAACAGGGTCTTTCAATTCAAGGCCCTGTGCTTCGGCCTTTGCACAGCCCCCCAAGTGTTCACGAGGATGATGTCCAACGTGGCAAGATGGTTACACTTACTAGGGATCAGAGTATCTTTTTACTTGGACGACTGGCTGATAAGATCCCAGTCAAGACGTCAAAATGTCTGGAGGACCTAAGACAGACGTTAGATTTGGCAAAAGAATTGGGTCTTTTGGTGAACCTAGAAAAGTCTCGGCTGAACCCCAATCAACAGATAGTCTATTTGGGGATTCTGATATCGTCAGCGACTTTCGGGTTTTTCCGTCCCCCGACAGGCAAGCCCTATGCCTTCGGAAGGTGCAGGACTTTCTAGAGAAAGACCGATGCTCAGCAAGAGAGTGGATGAGTTTACTGGGCACACTATCTTCGCAAGAGAGGTTCATTTCTCTAGGAAGGCTTCACATGAGACCGTTATAGTTTTTCCTGAAAGAAGCATGGCCAAGAAAATCGCAACCGAATTCCTTCCAGTTTCAAATTCCGACCAAGGTGAAGGAGGAATTGAGTTGGTGGCTAACGCCAGGCAGGTTAGCAGAGGGTATGTCGCTCCAGCAGAAGAACCCAGACCTCATCTTGTTCTCCGACGCGTCGGACGCAGGTTGGGGAGCGACACTAGGCCCTCAAGAGGTGTTGGGTCTTTGGAACGAAGAAGTGAACTGGCACATAAACAGGAAGGAACTGATGGCGATTTTCTTGGCTTTGAAGTCTTTCAGGGAGTTGGTACGCGACAAGACAGTGCAGATCAACTCGGACAACACCACGGCTCTGGCATACATCCGCAAGCAAGGAGGGACGCATTCATTTCCCCTTTACTTTCTGGCGAAAGAAGTTCTGCTTTGGGCGGAAGAGGAGAAAGTTTCTCTGCCCGCCAGGTTCATTCAGGGGGAGAAGAATGTCAGAGCGGACCTGTTGAGCAGGGAGGGGCAACTTCTTCCGACAGAGTGGACGTTGCATCTAGAGGTTATGCCAGAGCCTGTGGAAATTGTGGGCCATCCAGTAGTGGATCTTTTTGCAACCGCCAAAACAAAAAGACTACCAAACTACTGTTCTCCAGTTCCAGACCAGGAAGCAGTTGCAGTGGATGCCTTCCTGATGGATTGGACAGGCCTGGACGCTTACGCTTTTCCTCCATTCAAGGTCTTGGGGAAAGTGATGAAAAAGTTCAGAGAGAGTCAAGGAACGAGGCTGACTCTAATAGCTCCGTATTGGCCGGCCCAAAGTTGGTTCACAGAGGTACTGGAATGGACAGTGGATACACCAAGAACACTGCCCCTAAGAGTAGATTTACTCAGACAACCCCACTTCGACAGGTTTCACAAGAATACCCTCGCTCTGGGTCTGACTGCGTTCAGACTATCGAAAGTCTTGTCAGAGCGAGGGGATATTCTAGAGAGGTGGCCAGTGCAGTGGCTAGAGCTAGAAGAACCTCCACAATTACGGTGTACCAGTCGAAGTGGGAGACCTTCCGGAAGTGGTGTAAGAAGAGGAAGGTGTCTTCATCCAGTACCTCTGTGACCCAAATCGCAGACTTCCTCCTTTATTTAAGGAAGGAGGTAGGATTGTCGATTTCTACGATTAAGGGTTATAGGAGTATGTTGACCTCTGTGTTCAGACACAGAGGTCTGGATATTTCTAATAATCTGGATCTTATAGATCTTGTTGGATCATTTGGAACCAAGAAACAGCCTCAATGCAGACCCCCTGCTTGGAATCTGGATGTCGTTTTGAAGCATCTAACTTCTAGCAAGTTTGAACCTTTAGATAAAGCCTCTTTAAGAGATGTCTCAAAGAAGGGTATCTTTTTAGTCGCCTTGGCAACGGCTAAAAGAGCTAGTGAGCTTCAGGCCATATCTAAGACAGTGGGCTGGAGACATGGCAACGCAGTGTGTACTTTCCAGGAAGGCTTTTTGGCCAAGAATGAGAACCCTTCTAATCCTTGGCCAAGATCCTTTGATGTCTTGGGTCTGTCTGATTTAGTGGGTCATGAACAGGAAAGAGTTCTCTGCCCAGTGAGAGCTTAAAGCTTTTATACTAAAAGAACAAGAGGTTTCAGAGGGACGTCTGATTCTCTTTGGTGTTCAGTCAAAGACCCCAGTAGGCCCATGACAAAGAATGCGCTAGCTTTCTTTATGAGAGGACTTATTAGAGAAGCGCATATGCTTTGCCAAGAACAGAATTTTGGAGTTCTGAAAGTTAAGGCTCACGAAGTCAGGGCAGTAGCGACGTCCTTGGCATTTAAGAAGAATTTAGCCCTCAAAGAGATTATTGAGACTACGTTTTGGAGGACGAATTCAGTATTTGCGTCTCATTATCTCAGAGATATTAAGACAACCTTTGACAATTGTCAGACGTTGGGTCCGTACGTGTCCTCTGGTACAGTATTGGGCAAAGGAGTTACCACCCCATAACCTTCTAATATGCTAGAAAATTTGTTCATGACACTTACCTGTCAGATATATATATATAGCTGTATTCTCCGAAGCCCGACAGAATTTCAAAACTCCCGGCACACGCAGTGGTCGGCCAGGTGGTTAGTACCCATTCCCGCCGCTGGGAGGCGGGTGTCAGGAACTATTCCCATCTTCTATTCAGATTTTCTTCTGTCGCCGGTAATGTAAACACCTGTTTTCATTACCTCCGTCTAGGATTTTGGAACTTCATTGCCGCTTAAGTATCTTGGTTGTTTTCTTTTTGGTTTATTAACTTGGATTTGCGGCTAGGCATACGCTATCATAAATTGATTTAATTTTGAATTTCTTGACATAAGAAGTCTGATTCTAGTTAGACTAGTTTCAGACTGTGTTGTCTGCAAGGGGTTAGGTGAGAATAACGAAACTTTCGATATATTCTCACTTAATATGCACGACGTGTCATCAATGTAATTAGTGTAATAATTGACTGATTCCGAACGTATGTACGCAAATTAGAGCGTAATAGAATCAGGAGTTTTCCTCCAAGAAGAGTAAACTTTATTTTGCCTAACCTTGTGGTATGCCTAGCGCCTAGAGGAAGTGTCTGTGAGAGGTAATGCCCTTTCTGTTATGGTGGATTACATCAGTAATTGGAATCTAAAGTGCTCGCTCTCCAATCAGTGCTGTGAGTGTAGTGATGTTGATTTATGTCCCCTAGTGTTGTGGAGGGGGCGTCAGATCGGCCTTATAATGCCTCTAGGTCTAGACCTCTGTCGGACTCCCAGGACCACAGGGAGAGGGCATGTCGAAAGCCGAAGGAGGGTTACGAGGAACCCCCACCGATCTGGCGTCCCTTCGGCAGGACCTGAAAACGCTTCTCAGGCTGCCAAAGATCGTGCACGTGCACGAATCCTGAAGGATTGCTTCTCGTCCTCCGAGGCGTCCTCCCCGTACAGGGGTTGGAGCTCTTGGAAGGACTCGCGCCCTTTAAATAGAAGCTTATTGAGGAGGACGCTTCACGTCCTCTCTCTCTATTGTCATGCGATTGTAATCGCCGCCTTAACAATTTGACGACTTTCCAACACATGGGAGAAAGAAGAAGGAAATAGGAAGAACGCTGTTAAGCGCCTAGATCGCCTTATCATTGTTACTGTGAAAAGGAAGAAGGCGTACCCTCGTCTTCTCACAGGATCAGCCCTTCTCGGTTGGCCTGGTTTTCGCCAAAAGAAGGGCAAAACACATTTACTGAAGGAAGGATTTGAGGCTGTCTGTTTGTCAAGTCAGGCAGTCTTCTTCTCCTTTTCCTTGCTCGTCGCTTTCTACATCCTCGCACCCAAGAACACACAGGCGTCCTTTTGAGTGCGTTTCTGGAAGTGTCGATGAGCGTGACAGAGACGCAAGATGTCGCACAGGCGGCCGCCGTCTTTGTCAGGAGTTGCGAACGTTCATAATACTCGTCCGGACGTCGATCACCGTACATCGGCTTATGACTAGCACGCTTCATGAGTGGCGCTCCCCTTTGAAGACAGGACGCTTTTCGGGACGCCTCCGTATTTGATAAGCAACAGTCATGTCGAAGTTTTTACCAAGACGTTTGGGAGAAACCTTGGTTTCTTAATAAGAATCTTATCGACATTTGGGTATGATGGCGGATAGGAAGTATCTACTTCCTTCCGTAAACCCTAGAGATGAACAGGAATTCTGTCTCTTCCGCGATTTATGAGGAAATTACGAAGATTTAAAGAGTTCCTGGATTAACTTCCTTCCTTAAGGAGATATATATATTTCTTTCTATCGTTCTATTAACCCCCCCCCACGAAAAGAACGAAGATAGTAAAAGTTTTTTTCCTTTCTCTATCTGCCTCGGCAGGGAAAGAAGGTAGTAGAGTATCTGCTGTATGATAATACGATACGGTCAAATCATAAGCACATACCGTAGTTACTTCTTTGCTGTGCAACTCTATTACCAGTATCCTTACAGGACTTTCCTAGGAAGGACTACGCTTAAAGGGATTGTTATGACAATACCTAATTAGCTTCTAGATTTATCGAAGTCTTGTTTTGCTTAAATATACATTAATAAGAACTTCCTCAAGTTCGATAATAATTTTATAAGATTCCTTTATTGAATGGAGTAGCTGGCAACTCTGGAAGAGTAAGGCAGGCAGCTAACGGAGGCTGCTATCGCTTAGACCAACGCATTAACCATCTATTTCTCAGTCATGAGAGGTCGGTCCTGCGGGATGGAATGACTAACCGTATCTATCCCCTACAATCGCGGTCTTAGCCTCGGATTGAGGGGATAGTTAAGCAAACATAAATAAAATATTGTCTGCCTTTTGCTAAGAAGCTTTCAATAAGAAAGATATTACAGCCTTTCAAATCTGATTACCGTAGGTAACATTATTAAAGGAATCTAACGCAGCAGAACACTATATATTATATAATGCTGTCATGCTTACGAAAGCATGGCTTATTAGAGTACATGCTTAGTGAGAAGATGAATGTAGTAGAGAATTCACTTTGTCTACGGTATGGTCAAGTCTTATGGCCTTTCATGCATCAGGGCGCTCGACGAGATCCTCTCTGAGATGCCGTTCAGAACCCTTGGTGTTCTATGCACAATACGCTCGGTAAGACAACTCGCGAGGACGTCTCTTGAGATGCTCAACGTCCTACGCATTGAGACGTGAGGAAGCTTTTGCAGATGCTCGATGTCCTACACGAAGAGACGCTCATCAGGACGCTCTGGAAGACGCTCGACGTCATAAACATTGATAAGCTTTTTGGAAGACGCTTGATGTCTTACACATCTGGACGCTCGCCAGGACGCTAGCGAGGACGCTTTTGAAGACGTTCGGCATCCTACACGTCATGTCGCTCAGCAGAGCACTTACCAGGACGTTCTTCAGAACGTTAGGGTCGTCCTACGCATCAAGACATTCGCCAGGATTCCTGCAAGAAGAGGAAGGAGTTTGGTCTCGTCAAGATGTCTACTTTGCTTTCTACGAAGGGAGCGTTCAATAGAATTCATGACTTGATGAATTCCAGAAAAACTGTAAGCAGATTTCGGTGTCATAAAATGCCTCGTCTGCTTTCGGGACTGCGCTGCCGAAGGGGAACATTAAGGTCCTACCTGTCGTAAGCCCAGTCTCTGATTAGGAATCCTGCCCCTTCCTCGATTTCTGCGGGAATCGGGAAAACTATATGCTCGAATTCCTGGATTACTTTCTGTCATGTAAATGGGTTAGTTCTCATTGACAAAGATCTTAATAACATTTTATCGCTTAAGCGGATAAGCTCTCATTAACAAATTCGAAAGAGCTCTCATTCATTAGTCAGAGGCTCATCCAGGAAAAAGACTTGTAGACTACGTCCCTGAAGTCTTATGTCCAATATCATAAGAAGCTTGAACTGTCCTTTTCGATCCTCGGTTCTCACTTGATCGCCATTCGAATAATGTTAAATCGTTCTCTTGGCAAAGAGAACGAAGACAGTCGATTTCCATTCTCTCTCTCTCCTCGTCGAGGAAAGAATGTAGTAGAGAATTAGATGTTCAAGTGACTACAATACTTACGTATTTTATCTTTGCGTCATATTACTAATGTAGGGTTCAAGTCATATACGCATATCATGGTTACCTCTACAGATGGCACCGAAAAGACGGTTATTGTAAGTGTATTTAATCGGTCCTTCCTGCAAACTTCCAGGAGTTTCCGCTGTAAGGACAACGCTAAAAGGTATTGTTACAACAACACTAACTCAGCGTCTGCATCTAGCGAATTATGTTTCGCTTAAATATGCCTGCTTGAGAATTTCCTTCTGATCGATAATAGTAACAAACCTATTCCTTCGTAGAAGAGAGTAGCTGGTAACTCAGGCAGAATAGTGCGAGACGAGAGGTTGCTGTCATTGTGGATGACGCAGTATATTTAATCGGTACTCCAGGCAACTTTCCAGGAGTTTCCGATTTAACATTTGGTTAATTAAGCGTAATGTTACGACAACACAAATCAGCTTCTGTATTTAGCGAATTCTGTTTCGCTTAAATATGCCAACTTGAGAGTTTCTGTTCAAATAATGGAAAATCTATTCTTTAGGATTGAATAGAATAGCTGGCAACTCGGCATAAGACTGCGAGAAGGTGAACATAAGCTGCTGCCTGCTGCCTGTAACTGTCACAGTGTCACCAACTCAGTATCAGGTAGCTCGCTGTTATGCTCGGTCGTTTACGTCTCTCTCTCCCGCGGGATTGATTGACGAACCGTATCTCTACCCTACAATCATGACTTTCGCCTCGGGTTGAGGGGATTTCTAGTAATCATGAATAAACACGACTTCCTTTTGCTAAGAAATTTTCAACAGAGATATCTCTTAGACCTGTTCAGCGCTGCTTACCGCACTGTAACAGAATTCTGTACGAGTCTACCGCGGCATAGCACTATAATAATGCTCTCCTGCTTATGCAAAGCGCAGCCTTATTAGGGAAGGAAGCATGCTAGTGAGGGAATGGATGAGTCTGCTGGGGACCATTTCCTCGCTGGAGAAGCTTGTTTCCCTGAATAGACTGCAATTCAGACCTCTACAGTTTTTCCTACAGGAGAACTGAAATAACATCAAAGATCTAGAAATAATTCTAAACATCTCTCAATGGCTTGACGATCACCTCAGGTGATACCGAGAGGGTGCCAGGCATCCGGACAGAGGTACAGAGGTCCTGGCACATAATCTAAGAGAATTGGAAGCAATTTGGTTGGCTCTCCAGTTCCTCGAAGAGTGAGTTTTTGGTCGATTGGTCCAAATCATCTCAGATAATTTCGCAGCTCTCTCATATCCCAAGAAGAGAGAGATGGTTATCGACATAGGCACGGAACGTAACGATCCTCAAGAGGTTCTTTACACTATTGCACGTCCGTGCGGATCTTCTCGATCGACGGCAGCAACTACTGACGTCTGAGTAATCCTCGCTTAGAAGTATGTCGAGAGTTGTGGAGACTTTGGAGACGTCCTTTCGTAGATTTCTTCGCAATATTGAAGACGAAGAAGCTTCCTCTACGTTGCTCCCTTATTCTCGATCCGAGAGCGGTAGCAATAGACGCCATCATATAGTATGGAATGGGGATAGTTGGTTAGTCTCTTTTCCCCTATTCAAAAGCTTAGGAAATATGATAAGATAATCGCTGGCGTCAGAGGGAGCGAGAAAGACGCTGATCGCCCCATGTTGGCCTTCGAGAGGCTGGATTCACAGAGGTCACGTCCTTCAGAGAGCACTTTCCAAGGACCCTTCCGAGAGAATCGGTCTACTCTAACAGCCTCACTTCGAGAGGTACCTATAAACCTCTCCGCTCTGAGTCTGGATGCGTTCAGACTGTCGAGAAGCGAGAGGATCTTCAAGATTAATTACAAGTCTCATTGCCAAAGCAAAGCAGTGCTGCATATTTTGCAGTGTACCAATCTGAGTGGGCCAATTCTGGAGATAGTGCAGGAAGAATGACTACTCCTACACCTCCACCTCTGTGAATTACTTTACCGTCTTCCCTTTCCGTCTGAAGTATGGGATAAGCTAACAGTCCCAACGATTGTAGAATACGGAAATATGTTGTTGACGGCCTCTAGGCTCAGAGATTCGGATCTGTCAAACAACAAAGCCCTTCATGATCTTTGAGGTCTGCGGAAATCTTGAAATGGTCTAGATCGAAGCTTCCGGCATGGAACTTAGACGTAGTCTGAAGTTCTTGATGTCAAAGCATTTCGAACCTCTCCTTTCTGTAAACTTAATACACGTGACCGAAAGGCTAATTTTCTAACCACTCTAGCTACGGCAAAGAGGGTTAGTGAGGTTTTAGCCATCATCAGAGGTTTTGGCTTTAGAGGACATAATTCGGTGTCCTCTAAGCCTTCCGTTCTTGCTAAGAACGAAAACCCGTCTAACCCTTGGCCCAAAGGCCCTGGAGATCAAGGGGATGGCACAAATTATTGGGCAAGAGCCACAGAGAGTCCTGTGCCCTGTCGGGGCTCTCAAGTTTTATCTTGATAAAACTAAAGAAAGTCGAGGTCATTCGGACAATCTGCGGTGTTCCGTAAAAAGACCAGACTTGCCCATGTCGAAGAACGCCCTGGCGGTATTTTTAAGGAGTCTTTCTAAGAGGCTCATTCGTCATGTTTGAACAAAGATTTGAAACCTTTTAAAGTAAATGCTCACAAGGTGAGGGCGCGGCCTCGGAAGCATTTCAACAGAGCATGGCACTCAGTTACATCCTGAGTTCCGCGTTTTAGCGAAGCAACTCTGTGTTCGCTTCACACTCCCTGAGAGATGTGAAGACGTCATATGAGATCTGCTGCTCGCTAGGGCCATACGTGTCCGCAGACACAATCTTGGGGGCAAGAAGTACCACTCATCCTATCCTGTAGAAAATGGTTAGGAAGAGCTCTTAATTTTATTTGTTGAGTCGCCGCCAATGGCGGACTTCTTAACTCTTAAGCCTTAGTTAAAACACCTTAACTTTGGCTAGGTTGGTCAGGTGGTGATATTTATTTTACTTCTTAGCCCTCATGGTATGGTCAATATGGTCTAGACACATTGTGGTCACGCCCCCGTTGTCAGATCATCTAGAACTCACCAGCTATACAGGTCACGTCCTTGCTGGAGAGACTAGTAAAGCAAAAGCAGACTTGGGTGACAGTAATCACGAAGTCGGCTATGCTAACAGGTAAGGAACCAAGATGTCTATCATCTGCATGTGAAATGTTTCCCAAAATCCTTTTATTCTGTCCCTCCCCACCTCCAATGGTGGGAATCAGCTATATATATATATCTGACAGGTAAGTGTCATGAACAAAATGATATTGTTATGATACAATAAAGTTTGTTCATACTTACCTGGCAGATATATATAATCAAGTACCCGCCCAACCTCCCCTCGGGGACAGTGGCATTAGAAAATCTGAATAGAAGATGGGAATAGTTCCTGACACCCGCCTCCCAGCGGCGGGAATGGGTACTAACCACCTGGCCGACCACTGCGTGTGCCGGGAGTTTTGAAATTCTGTCGGGCTTCGGAGAATACAGCTATATATATATATATCTGCCAGGTAAGTATGAACAAACTTTATTGTATCATAACAATATCATTTTTTTATCAGGTGATGGTGTTTTTTGTGGTAGTCTGAGAAGGGATTGTTCCTCCTTCAGTCTTTTTAGTGGTTTTCTTTGTGTGGTGTGTGTGTGTAGTTCAGGTGAATTAACAATTCCTAGCTTGAATGCCGTGGCATAAGAGGGCTTTGGGGTTTCTGTCAACACATTGGTCACGCCCAGTTGTCAGACCCGATTTTAGCTTCTTCAGCATACAGGACACTTCCTAGTTGAGAGCTCCTAAGGTTTAAGCAGGCTCAGAGGCAGGACCTATGAAGTCAGCTACCTAGCAGGTAAGGAACCTAGGGTGATATAATAGTTTAATTATTTGAACTCGAACAATGTTGCTGTCTTTGACCCACCTCCAAATGTGTCAATCAGCTATATATATATACCTGCCAGGTAAGTGTCATACATTAAAATGAAGTTTTTATGATAAAAAAAAGTTTAATGTATACTTACCTGGCAGGTATATATAATTAAATTCCCACCCTCCTCCCCTCAGGAGACAGGGTTCAGAGAAAATCTGACGTAAATGGGAATGGTTCAGAGCGCTAGCGCCACGGGAATGGGGTGGTGGTTGCCTGAACTACTAATAGGTTACTAGCGTTTGCCGCAAGTTTTGAAAATTTCTGCCAGTGGAACAGAGAATATAGCTATATATATACCTGCCAGGTAAGTATACATTAAACTTTGTTTTATCATAAAAACTTCATTTTGTTCATGCCACTTACCTGACAGATATATATATAGCTGTATTTTCTGAAGTCCGACAGAATTTCAAACTCGCGGCACACGCAGTGGGGCGGCCAGGTGGTAGTACCCATTCCGCCGCTGGGAGGCGGATATCAGGAACCATTCCCATTTTCTATTCATATTTTTTTTCTGTCGCCGGTCGGTAAACAACTGTTTACAGACCTCTGCTCAGGATTTTTTGGAATTTGGCTCGCTTTTAAGTATCTGATTGGTTTTTTGGTATTGAATTGGATTGTTGAATTGGCATGCGCGATAGTGGACCGTTTTTTGATTTTGGATTGACTTTTCTATATAAGATATGTCTGGATCAAGTGCTGTGAGTTTCAGAGTGTGTGTGAGGGCTGATTGTAAGGTGAGGCTACCGAAAGCATCGGTAGACCCCCACACAGTATGTATGAGTTGTAGGGGGCATAATTGTTTGATTGATAATCGGTGCAATGAATGTGAGAGATTGACCGATGATGATTGGAGAGTATATGAGTCCTATCGCCTTAAATTGGAGCGCGATAGGATCAGGTCTTCCTCCAGGAGTGGTTCTACCAAAGGTAAGGCTAACATCTCTCCTACATTAACACCTGTAGAGTTTGCAACCCCTAAACCTGTGTTGCCTTCGGGCTCTGATTCGTGTCGGGAGAAGCGAATGCTCTCTCTCTGATTTTGGAGTCTCTTCGCACTCTGGAGACCAAAGTGAAAGCCTTAGAATCGGGCTGGGGAGCAACACTAGGAGGGAAGGAAGTGTCAGGCTCCTGGAGAGGGGAACAGGTAGCCTGGCATATAAATGTCAAAGAACTGGCAGCAGTATTCTGTCCCTGCAGTTCTTCGAAAGGAGTTGGAGAACAAGATTGTTCAGATAAACTCGGACAATACCACAGCACTCGCTTATTTAAAAAATCAGGGAGGAACACACTCCAGAACGTTGTTTTCCCTAGCGAGAGAGATTCTGCTGTGGGCAAAGATAAGAAATGTGACTATCCTGACGAGATTCATTGCAGGAGTGGCAAAAACGTCAGGGCAGATCTTCTCAGTCGTCGGGAACAAGTCCTACCGACGGAATGGTCCTTGAACGAAGACGTTTGTCGAGACCTTTGGACGTTGTGGGGACGTCCACTGGTCGACTTATTCGCGACGTCAAGGACCAAGAGACTTCCTCTTTATTGCTCCCCGGTCCTGGATCCAGAAGCAATCGCAGTAGACGCGTTGCTTTGGAATTGGACGGGTCTAGACCTGTACGCCTTCCCACCATTCAAGATTTTGGGGGAAGTCATGAGGAAGTTTGCGGCCTCAGAAGGGACGAGGTTGACCCTGATCGCTCCGATGTGGCCAGCGAGAGAATGGTTCACAGAGGTCATGTCTTTCCTTGTAGACTTTCCAAGGACGTTGCCCTGGAGGAAAGATCTACTCAAACAGCCCCACTTCGAAAGGTTTCACCAAAACCTCTCCGCTCTGGGTCTGACTGCGTTCAGACTATCGAAAAGTTGGCCAGAGCGAGAGGTTTTTCGAAAGCAGCTGCGAGAGCAATCTCACATGCAAGACGTGCTTCCACAAGAGCTGTTTACCAATCGAAGTGGGCTTCCTTCAGGGCATGGTGTAAAAAGGAGGGAGTTTCCTCTTCCTCGACCTCTGTGAACCAGATAGCTGATTTTCTGCTCTTTCTCAGGAATGTGCAGAAATTAGCGGTCCCTACCATCAAGGGATATAAAAGCATGTTGTCAGCGGTTTTTAGGCACAGAGGCCTTGACCTGTCTGACAACAAGGACATTCATGACCTTTTAAAGTCTTTCGAGACTTCGAAGGTCCCTCAAATGAGACCTCCGTCATGGAACCTTGACGTGGTCCTTAAATTCCTTATGTCAAGCCCTTTCGACCGCTTCAGGCAGCGTCTCTTCGAAACTTGACAAGGAAGGCTCTTTTCCTAACTTCTCTTGCGACGGCTAAGAGAGTTAGTGAAATTCAAGCGTTTAGCAAGTTAATGGGATTCAAAGGAGACTATGCTGTCTGCTCGTTGAACCCAACTTTCTTGGCGAAGAATGAAAATCCTTCGAACCCTTGGCTGAAGACTTTCGAGATCAAGGGTATGTCAAGTCTGGTGGGCCAAGAACCAGAGAGAGTCCTGTGCCCGGTCAGGGCTCTCAAGTTCTATGTGCATAGAACGAAAGAGGTAAGAGGTCCCTCAGGTAATCTCTGGTGCTCTGTGAAGAGACCAGAGTTACCTTTATCGAAGAATGCTGTTGCTTTCTTTCTAAGGGACGTCATTAAGGAGGCTCATTCATCTTTCCAGAAGACTGATTTGAGCCTCTTACGAGTGAAAGCGCACGAAGTTCGAGCTGTCGCTACCTCTCTTGCCTTCCAAAAGAACATGTCAATCAAGGACATCCTTGATTGCACCTTTTGGAGGAGTAACTCCGTCTTCGCCTCACATTACCTAAGGGATGTGAGAACGATTTATGACGATTGTAATGCACTGGGGCCATACGTTTCTGCGGACACAGTCTTGGGGTCCGGAAGTAGCTCTTTCCCTATACCCTTAGTTTAGGATTAGGTTAGTTTGTTGTTGTGTTTTTAGGTTGTGGTGAGTCTTTTGTGAAGATCTCCCATCCTTTAGTTAGTTTTAAGGGGTTTTTTGTGAATAGTTGGTCAGGTGGTGGTCAGTTGCTTCGTTGCCCTCATTTGTATGGCCTCGATGGTCTTGTCATGTTGAGGTCTCGTACCCGTTGACAGATCATCCAGAGCGCACCAGCACTACAGGTCTCCACCTGGCTGGCAACTCTGATTTAAGCAAAAGCAGCCTTACGTGACAGTAATCACATAGTCTACTTTGCAAACAGGTGAGGAACCAAGATGTATATCATCTACTTAATTTAAGTTTCCTAAAAAATCCTATTCTGTCTCTTCCCACCATCCGAAGGTGGGATTCAGCTATATATATATCTGTCAGGTAGTGGCATGAACAAAATGTTATTGTTATTATACAATTAAGTTTGTTCATACTTACCTGGCAGATATATATAATTAAAGTGCCCGCCCTCCTCCCCTCAGGAGACAGAGGCATTAATAAAATATGAATAGAAAATGGGAATGGTTCCTGATATCCGCCTCCCAGCGGCGGGAATGGGTACTACCACCTGGCCGCCCACTGCGTGTGCCGCGAGTTTGAAATTCTGTCGGACTTCAGAAAATACAGCTATATATATATCTGCCAGGTAAGTATGAACAAACTTAATTGTATAATAACAATAACATTTTTTACAAGCTAGCTATTGTATAAATTTGTATTTTCAAACATCTAACTCACCTGGTAGTTATATATATATAGCTTACGTCCCTGACGTCACGGCAGAATTTCAAAACTCGCGGCAATCGCCGATTGGGTAGTCAGGTGCACCACCTGTGCGCCCTCTACCCAGGTACGTAGAACCGTTCCAACTATTCTTCAGATCTTCCCTGCCGCCGCTACGGTGACATCGTTGGAACTTCGCTCGCTAGCCCGTGTCTTTTGCAGTATTATTTGGTGAAGTACACTTTGGCTTTGGCTTTAGCTTGAATTGGATTTTGATTTTGGATTTCTCTTGACTTTCGTTTCGATATTGTTGGTTTGACCTTTGCTTGTGTTTTATCTCTTTTTGATTTCCCATCATGACTGATTCTGCTTCAAGTTTGAGAATGTGTGTGAAAGGTTGCAAGACTAGACTTGCTAAATCCTCTATAGATCCTCATTCTATTTGTAGTAAATGCAGAGGAAAAGTTTGTGAGATAGGTGATAGATGTAATGAATGTGTGGACTTGCCTGAGACTGAATGGATTGAATATTACCACTGTGCGCAAATTAGAGAAGGATAGGATAAGGAGAGCAAAGAAGACCTGGTCTCGCTCCTCCATAGACAGTCAAGGAATAGATAGTTCTCTATCCCTCGATAATCCTATTGATCCTCCTCCTGTTGTATCATTACCAAATCCAGTTTCAGAAACAGGTAAAAGTCCATCATTACAGGACATTCAAGCCCTTGGTCAACGGGTAGAACCCCTGGCACAAGACAGGGATAAATTATGGTCTAATATGAGAGATATGAAAGTGAATAGTGAAATTAGTGCAAGTGCAGTGGAGGGTGCGGCCGCTCGGACTTGTCGTGCTTCTAGTCCTAGACCTCTTCCAATCTCACCAACCCCTGTGAGAAGGAAAGTCGACCGACGAAGGGAGGCGAGAGGTTTTAGCTCCCGAGCGGTCGTCCCCTCGAGAGTACCTGTAGACAATCCCCAGGACTCTCACCCTCGCTATAGGAAAGGCGAGGTTAAAGTGTTTTCTTTGTCGTCTGACGACGCAGTACCCAGATGGGGCTGGCGTCAGACTTCGAAATCCAGACCCATTAAAAGAAAATACCAGGACGCCGAGCGTCTTGATACTGGACGCCAGGACGAAAAACGTCAAGAGCGTCCAGGATGTAGTCATTGGAGCAGCCCGGAGTGCTTCCCTTCAAGTTTTGATATTTGCTCTCCTACCAAATTAGACGTAAGATGTCACACAGGCGGCCATCGTCTTTGGTAGGAGGCAAGGAAATATCGGAAAGGGGTAAACCTTCGGTGCAAACTGCAACTCCGGATCGTTTTCTCTTTTGATTCCGATGCTTGCTCTCCTGGCAAATCAAGACGCAAGATGTCGCACAGGGGGCCGTCGTCTTTGGTAGGAAGTAAGGAAGGATGGGACGAAGGGAGACTTTCGGTGCGTGCTGCAACTCCTGATCGCTCCCCTTTCGTCTACGATGTTTGCTCTCCTACCAATATAAGACGCAAGATGTCGCACAGGCGGCCGTCGTCTTTGGTAGGAGTAAAGGAAGCATCGGACGATTGGATGCCTTCACTGCATGCTCCTACTCCTCCTTCATATTGGCATTCTTCAGGCCTTTCATCTCAAGACGAACAGAATGTAGAGAGAGAGATTGACTTTGCAGCTTCCCCAGTCTGTCACCAGCAGCAAGAAGCTCCGCAGTTTTCCGTACTGCAAGATTTTAAGCAAAAACTCTCCTCTCTTATGCAGTCATATCTACCTGCTACTCTTACTGATAAACGCCAGGACGAAAAACTTCTTAAAGCACGACGACAGGACGAAAAATGTCTTGAAGCAAGAACGCCAAGGACGAAAAAGCGTCTTGAAAGCAAGAGCCAGGACGAAAAGGCGTTTGAAGCAAGACGCCAGGACGAAAAGCGTCTTGAAAGCCAAGACGCCAGGACGAAAAAAAAGCGTTGAAGCACCAGGACGACCAGGACGAAAAGCGTCTTGAAGCCCAAGAAACGCAGACGCAAAAGCTTCTTGAAGCAAGAGCCAGACGAAAAGCGTCTTGAAGCCAAGACGCCAGGACGAAAAGCGTCTTGAAGCAAGACGCCAGGGACGAAAAAGGTTATTGAAGCAAGCGCCAGGACGAAAAGAGCGTCTTGAAGCAGACGCCAGGAGAAAAGCGTCTTGAAGCAAGACGCCAGGACGAAAAGCGTCTTGAAGCAAGACGCCAGGACGAAAAGCGTCTTGAAGCAAGACGCCAGGACGAAAAGCGTCTTGAAGCAAGACGCCAGGACGAAAAGCGTCTTGAAGCAAGACGCCAGGGGCGAAAAGCGTCTTGAAAGCAAGACGCCAGGACGAAAAGCGGTCTTGAAGCAAGACGCCAGGACGAAAAGCGTCTTGAAAGCAAGACGCCAGGACGAAAAGCGTCTTGAAGCAAGACGCCAGACGAAAAGCGTCTTGAAGCAAGACGCCAGGACGAAAAGCGTCATGAGACAGGACGCCAGGCATCAGGTACTGGACAACGGAGACTCCAGGCATCAAGAAACTGGAAAGCATGTCGATCATCAAGATTTCAATTTGGATGCACAAACGAAACATGACATCGCTACATCAGTTATGTCTCATTCAGAAGAAAGAAATGAAGACATCTCCCATTCTCCTTTTGATCAGATGCAAGTCGTTTCCGAGGAAGACAATCAAACAGATTTACAACCTTCAGCAGATCTTAAAAGGCTTATGAAAGTTTTTGCGGAACTTTTTCCAGAAAGTTTTGTGCCAGCTGCCCCTCGTTCCCCACCTTCAGAGTTCACTCTAGGGAAGGCTTCTAAAGAATCCGACTTTACGAAGATGGTATTATCACACTCTTCGAAAAGAACCTTGAAATTAATGAATGAATGGATGGATTCTAAGAAAGACCAGGGAAAAACAGCTTTCTCATTTCCTCTGGCCAGATTAGCTTCCAGATCCAGCATCTGGTACGACACTGGAGAAGTCCTAGGTTTGGGAGTTCCAGCTTCTTCCCATGGGGACTTCTCTAGTCTTTTGGACTCTTCTCGTCGGACGACCATGGGGAAGACGAAAGTGTTTTGGTCTTCCACTGAAATGGACCACCTCCTCAAAGGGATTTTTAGAGCCTTCGAAGTCTTTTAACTTCCTTGACTGGACTCTGGGTTCGTTGGGGAAGAAAATTGGAAACTTGAAGTCTACCAAAACGGAAGAACTCATTCACCTTATGTCATGCATTGACAAAGCGCTTCAAGACGGGTCAAACGAGCTAGCAGCCCTTTTCTCAGCTGGAATCTTAAAGAAAAGGGCCCAATTTTGTTCGTTTCTTTCGAGTGGAGTAACGCTCACTCAGAGAGCGGAACTGCTTTTCGCCCCCCTTTCGACTCCTCTTTTTCTGCATAGTTTGGTAAAGAAGTATCCTCAGCTCTGACCCAAAAAGCGACACAAGATCTGATGACTAAAGCAGCATGGAGAGTTGTTCCGTCAAGTTTTGCAGGACAGAAACTCAAAGAAACCACTCCTCTACCACGTAGTTCTCGGCCCTTTCGAGGTAGATCCCTCAGGAGAGGGAATGCAAGACCTATTGCAAAAAACTCCAAGAAAAGAGGCTCCAGAGGAGGAAGTAATAAAGTCTGACAAAGATCTTCTTCAGACAGTGGTAGGAGCCAGACTCAAAAATTTCTGGCAAACATGGGAGAAAGAGGGAGCAGATCCTTGGTCTATTCAGCTTCTCAAAGAAGGATACAAGATCCCTTTCTGGAAAAAAAACCCCTTAGCAGAAAGACCGATCGATCTGTCGGCCAAGTACAGAGAGGAGTCCAAGACTCTAGCGATACAACAAGAGGTTTCTATGCTGCTTCAGAAGGAGGCAATAGAAAGAGTTCAGAACCTGGAATCTCTTGGGTTTTACAATCGATTATTCCTGGTCCCCAAGAACTCGGGCGGATGGAGACCGATTTTGGACGTGAGTTCCCTGAATCTTTTCGTGAAGAAAACAAAATTCACTATGGAGACAACGAAATCATTTCTTGCTGCAGTCAGACAAGACGACTGGATGGTTTCGTTGGATCTCCAGGATGCTTATTTTCACGTCCCGATCCACCCGAACTCCAGACAGTATCTAAGATTTGTTTACAAGACAGAAACATTGTTTCGGTCTAAATACTGCACCTCAAATTTTCACAAAACTTATGAGCAACGTAGCAGCAATGCTACACAAACTCATCAGAGCCTCATTGTATCTGGACGATTGGCTGCTCAGAGCCCATTCCTACGCCGACTGTCTGGAGAATCTTCAGAAAACAATCCGATTATCAGAAGACTTGGGTCTTCTGATAAACCACCAGAAATCCCAACTGATCCCATCCCAGGAAATCTTGTACTTGGGGATGAGGATTCAGTCAGGTTTTTCGGGCTTTTCCGTCCACATTGAGAACGGAACAAGCTTTAGAGAAAATAAGAAACTTCCTAAAGAAACAGAAGTGCTCTGCGAGGGAATAGATGAGTCTGCTGGGGACCCTTTCCTCGCTAGAACAGTTTGTCTCCTTAGGAAGACTGAACCTACGCCCTCTGCAGTTTCATCTAAATCAGCATTGGGACAAGAAGAACAACTAGAGTCAATGTGTATTCCTGTTTCGAACGACATGAAAGACTATCTACAGTGGTGGAACGATCTCGTCAAGCTCCAGGAAGGCCTCTCCCTAAAGCAGAGGAACCCAGACCTAGTGTTGTTTTCAGACGCCTCGGACTTGGGCTGGGGAGCAACACTGGGGAAGTTAGAAGTCTCGGGCTTCTGGAACAAGGAGCAGGAAAAGTTCCACATCAATCTGAAAGAATTGACTGCAGTTTTCCTAGCTCTCAAGGAATTCGAGAGCGTAGTCCGGAACAAAGTAGTACAGGTCAACTCCGACAACACAACAGTGTTGGCCTACATCAGCAAGCAAGGCGGGACACACTCAGAGTCTCTGTACAGAGCATCAAGAGAACTGCTCCTCTGGACGAAAGGAAAAAACGTGATTCTGGTAACACGCTTCATTCAGGGAGAAAAGAATGTGAGAGCAGACATCCTGAGCAGAAAACATCAAGTCTTGACAACAGAATGGACTCTCCATCAGGAAGTTTGCAAGAGTCTATGGCGAATCTGGGGGCGCCCTTGCATAGATCTCTTCGCAACAGCGCAGACAAGACGGATGGAGACTTACTGTTCTCCAGTCCCAGACCCCGAAGCAATCCACATAGATGCGTTCCTTCTGAATTGGACACATCTAGACGTGTACGCCTTTCCCCCATTCAAAGTAGTACACAGAGTGTTGCAAAAGTTTGTGGCTCACGAAGGAACCAGGATGACTCTAGTGGCACCCTTCTGGCCGACAAGAGAATGGTTCACAGACGTACTGGAATGGATGGTGGACACCCCAAGAAGCCTTCCATTAAGAGTAGATCTACTCAAACAGCCCCACTTGGAAAGGTATCACCAAAACCTCCAAGCTCTTCAGCTAACTGCCTTCAGACTATCGAAAAACTCACAAGAGCTAGAGGATTTTCGAGGGAGGCAGCTAGTGCAATTGCAAGAGCAAGGTCTTCCACCATTAAGGTATACCAATCGAAGTGGGAGACTTTTAGAGGATGGTGCAGGGACAACTCTATTTCCTCTTCCAGTACCTCTGTGACTCAGATAGCAGATTTTCTGCTATGCTTCAAGAAGAGGCGTAACTTTTCTGCTTCTACTATCAAGGGTTATAGGAGCATGCTAGCAGCTGTCTTCAGGCATAGAAACCTGAATCTATCTGATAATAAGGATCTACAAGATCTTCTTAGATCCTTCGAGACAACTAAGGAAAGAATACAATCCTCAACATCTTGGAATTTGGATGTAGTCCTCAAGTTTCTCATGAGTGACAGGAACTCTCTTCCTGATTAGCCATAATGATAGGAGAATGATTGATTTAGAATATTATTGCTTTGACTCTTGCTTATTCTTGATCTCTCTTTTGCATTTTCCAAACATGGCTGACTCTGCTTCGAGTGTAAGAATGTGAGTGAGAGGATGTAATACTCGGCTTGCTAAAGCCTCGATAGATCCTCATTCAATTTATATGAATTTAGAGGCAAGAGTGGTGAGTTGGATGATAGGAGGAAGAATGTGTCCATTTACCTGAAAATGAGTGGATAGATATTATTGCTATGTGCAAAAGCTTGAAAAGAATAAGATCAGGAGAGCGAAGAGTAGTATGTCTTGCTCTTCTAGAAATAGTCAGGGAATTGACAATTCTCTTTCCCTTGCTAGTGATCCTATTGATCCTGCTTCCGTAGTAATAGTTCCTATTCCCCCTACTGATACAGGTGTTGGTCCAACTTTAAAGGACATGATAGCAACCATTCAAGCCCTTGGTAAAGGTAGAATCCCTCGTAGAAACAGGGAGAAATCATGGTCGAATGTGAGAGATCGTAAAATCACAAGTTACAGTGCAAGTGCAGTGGAGGGTGCGACCGCTCGGATCTGTCGCGCTCCTAGTCCTAGACCTCTTCCAAGCTCACCAACCCCTGTGAGAAGGAATGTCGACCGACGAAGGGAGGCGAGAGGTTATAGCTCCCGAGCGGCCGTCCCCTCGAGTGAACCTTTTGACGATCCCCAGGACGCTCCCCGTCGCCATAGGTAAGGCAAGGTAAAATTATTATGTTTTTCCGTAGATACCGCTCGGATCTGTCGTGCTCCTAGTCGTAGACCTCTTCCAAGCTCACCAACCCCTATAAGAAGGAAAGTCGACTGACGAAGGGAGACGAGAGGTTTTAGCTCTCGAGCGGCCGTCCTCTCAAGCGTACCTGTTGACGATCCCCAGGACGCTCGCCCTCGTCATTGGAAAGGCGAGGTTAAAGTTTTTACTTCGTCATCTGACAACGCAGTACCCAGACGGGGCTGGCGTCAGACTTCGAAATCTAGACCCCTCAAAAGACGACATCCAGTAGAGCAGGACGCCAAGCGTCAAGAACTGCCAGGATGTAGTCATTGGAGCATTCCCTTCCAGCTCCGATATTTGCTCTCCTACCAAGCTAAGACGCAAGATGTCGCACAGGCGGCTGTCGTCTTTGGTAGGAGGCAAGGAAATACCGGACGGGGGGAGGCCTTCAGTGCCGGCAGCAACTCCGGAACGCTTCTCTTTCAACTCCGATGCTTGTTTCTCCTACCAACTAAGAAGCAAGATGTCGCACAGGCGGCTGTCGTCTTTGGTAGGAGGAAAAGAAGTATCGGACAGAGGGAGGCCTTCGGTGCGTGCTGCAACTCCTGAACGCTTCTCTTTCGACTCCGATGCTTGCTCTCCTACCAAGCTAAGACGCAAGATGTCGCACAGGCAGCTGTCGTCTTTGATAGGAGCAAAGGAAGTATCGGACGGTTGGATACCTTCAGTTCATGCTCCAGCTCCTCCTGCGGATTGGCATGCAGGCGTCAAGAACGTTCTTTGGAAGCACCGACGAAGCATGACATAGTTACGTCTGTTATGGGTCGATTGGGAAGGATGGTCTCCCTCCCCCCCCTTCTCCTTTTGGTCCGATGGAAGACTTTTCCGACGAAGAGAATCAAAGAGATCTACAGCCTTCGTCAGACTTGAAAAGACTTATGAAAGTTTTCACGGAGCTTTTTCCGGAAAAACTTTGTTCCAGCTGCCCCTCGTTCCCCACTGTCAGAGTTCACTCTAGGGAAAGCAACTAAGAAGTCCGACTTCACAAAGATGTGTCATCATGCTCTTCGAAGAGAGCGTTGAAAATTATGAAGGAATGGATGGACACGAAGAGAGACCAAGGAAAGACAGCTTTCTCATTTCCTCCGGTCAGATTAGCGTCCAGATCTAGCATTTGGTATGATACTGGAGAAACTCTCGGTCTGGGAGTTCCCGCTTCTTCCCATAGGGACTTCTTGAGTCTTGTGGACGCTTCTCGTCGGACGGCCATGGGAAAGACGAAGGTTTTTTGGTCTTCCTCTGAAATGGACCACCTCCTCAAAGGGATTTTTAGAGCCTTCGAGGTGTTTAATTTCTTAGATTGGACTGTGGGATCTTTGGGGAAGAAATTAGAAGCCTCCAAGTCTACTGACACGGAAGAACTGGTTCACCTGATGTCTTGCATAGACAAAGCTCTTCGAGACGGGTCGAACGAGCTAGCGGCTCTTTTCTCGGCAGGAATGCTTAAGAAAAGAGCCCAAATTTATTCTTTCCTTGCTTATGAGGTCACGCCCATTCATCGGACGTGTTTTATGCGCCTCTTTCAGCACAGGACTTAATATCGAGAATCCCCGATAATTGTTTTTACGATAATCGGGAACCTCGCCGAATGCTCGAATTCCTGGAATTTCTAGCGTTTGCAAGAAGAACTGCTACTGAAGTAAGAATATCTCTCAGTAGACAACCAACCCTGGAATACAGAAGAATGAACGCGAACATCCAGTTTGGCTTGAACTTTCGTCTTCGGGTTTTCTGTTTTCACTATTGAAGCTTTCCTTAGGGGAAGACTTCTCCTTCACTCTCTTGACTAGAGAAGGAAGGGTGTAGATTTCCAATCCTTATTCTCATTCCTCAAAGGGAAAAGAATTTAGGATGGAAGTCGTTGTACAGAAACCTACAAATATAAGACGTATATTACCCTCGAGACATGATTCTGTTAAGCAGTTGAATTGTCCGGGCGGGTAGTCGCATACCGTAGTTAATTCTACGGTTTGTGACCGAGACGACTTGTATCCTAATGGAACTGCAACTCGGGACTGTCTGCATCTTCCCAGGAGTTACCAGTTTCGATTTTAAGATACTTATGGTATGGTCACGACAACGCCACCTGTTTTGTATTTACCGAAATCCGTTTCATTTAAATATAATTGCTCGAGCTTAATAGATCCCTTTTTTAACGCTCAATTATTCTAGCCGAACGCATTCCTTCGAGGAATGGATTACCTGGCAACTCAGGATAGCGAGTGAGCAAGAACTAACCGAGTAGGCCGGGACTGCAGAAAGACAACCCAGTACCAGCTGGCTCTCAGAGATGCATGGTCGGTTTGTGTCTCTCTCCCCTACAATGATTGACTACCAAACCTTTTCTCTGTCCAACAATATCGGACTTACGTCTCTGATTAAAGGGGATTCTCGCATACATGAATGACGACATCTGCATCCCCTTGGATATTGCGAGAATTTTCAACAGAGATATATATTCTGGACTCTTTCATCTTTGTTTACCGCACGGTAACAGAAGTCTTTACTAGTCTCCCGCTGTATCGCATTGCAATAATGCGGAATGTTTCTTCAGACCTCTGCATTCTTATGGCAGCGAGGCAGCGAACGGGACTGCTGTCATTGTAAGCCAACTCAGTACCATCTAGTTCTCGGTCATGAACGATTGGTTACATCTCTCTCTCCTACGGGATCGAATGGTTAACTGTATCTCCCCCCTACAATCATGGACTTAGCCTCGAATGGAGGGGATTTATAGGCAAACATGAATAACGTATTCGTTTTGCTAAGAAGTTTTCAATAAAAAGATCTCTTGTAACCTTTCGGTACTGTTTACCGCAATGTAACAGGATTATAAGAAAGAGATAGCAATATGATTCTAACGCAGTATAGAGCAATATATTATATGATGCTCTCATGCTTACGAAAGCATAGTCTTATTAAAGAACATTCTCAGTGAGAATATGGATGAATTGGTTGGGAACAATTTTTTCTTCGTGATAGAAGTTTGTTCCCCTGAATGGGCTATATTGAGCCTATCAAGTTCTTCCTATCAAGAAACGGAAATAACATTTGAGAGGGTGCCGGGTACCAGGACAGAGGTACAGATGTCCTGGCGCATATTCTAAAGAATCACACCAGTGGCAGAAGCAAAAATAATGGACTTGGTAATTTCTCGATATAGCGAGTTATTAATCGAAGGGTTCAGTAGCCTCTCTGACAGCAGGCTCGGTAATGGCACGGTTCGTTCCTGATTTCGTTCCCCGTTTAACTTGAAGGAGGTTCGATCCCAAGTAGGGATGAAATGATTTAAATCAATTAAGCCATTTCCACAGCTCTCTCATATTTCAAGAAGCATTGAAAATCTCTTTTTTCGCCCCTGTTCGTGTTAACAAGAGAGAACTTGTATGGAACACGGACACGGAACGTAACAATCCTTAAGAGGTTCGCTGCACGATGTTGCACGTCCGTGAGAATCTTCTCGATCGACGTTAATAACTATTAACGTCTGTATAAGCTGAGTTGGAGGAAAGAGGGTTGTGGAAACCTGCGATACGTCTTCTTCATAGATCTTTTCGCAAAGTTGAAGACGAAAAGACTTCCTCTAGACTGCTTCTTTATCCTCGAACCAAGAGAGGTAGCAATATACGCTATCCTTTACTTTGAAAGAGAAATCAACATTAATTTTTTTTTCTCCAATATATAAATTCTTAATGGATGCATTAAGATATTTACTGGCGTCAGAGGAAGAGAGGATGATGCCTTTTGCCCCAGTTTTGCCTTCGGGAAGCTGGATTCACAGAGGTCACGTCCTTCTTACAGCACTTTTATAAAGGCTTTCACAAGAGAGGCGGTCTACTCTATCAGCCTCACTTAGAAAGGGACCTCAAAAACCTCTACACTCTGAGTCTGTCTGCGTGCAGACTGACGAGAAGTGATAGGGATGAGAGGATTTTGCAAGGTGAATGACAAGGGTCATAGAAAAGACATAGAAGTGCTGCAGATCGTGCTGGATTGAATGAGGAAACTGTCCTCTTCCGATACCTCTGTGACGCACATAGCGGTTTTTCTTCCGTTTCTGAGAGAAGAATCACCTTTGTATTTATATCTGCTATCACAGATTACAGTAGCAGGCTATACTCTGTCTTTACAAAGGAACTGGAAGATAACAGAGGACTAAGTTCCTCGGGATCTTACACGATACCTCAAGAAAACGAACAGTAGGACATTACGTATGTACTTCGAGTTGGAATCTTTTCGTGGCCCGCAGATTCCTTGTTCCGACAAGTGGGAACCTCCTCATCAAGCTTCTTTAGAAATCCTATGAGAAAATTCATTTTTTCTCTTGGCTCTAACAACTACCAAGAAGACAAGTGAATTTAAGTTATAGGTCTCGCATCGGATTCAATGGAGGCTCGACTATTGGTTCTTACCATCACATTATTTCTGGAAAAGAATTAACACCCTTCTAACCCTGCATCAGAGCTCTGAAGTTAAGGGACTTTCCCATTTGAAAGGGGAAGAGATAGAAGGGTCTCTGTGCCTGGTCGGGGCGCTTAAACTTTATCTTTAATAGAAGAAATCGCTTAAGGGTTTTCTCTAGAGTCTTTGGGCTGCGATGAGGACATGAAACGCTTCCCAGAAGGCATTCAGAAGGAGAAGACCAGAACCAAGTAAGCCCTGGGATTGCCCACTTTCGGCTCTGAGTCATCTTCAACTTCCAGACCTTCCCCTCCTTCGGACAAGGAGAGGGAAGATTCTACAACGAGAGACTTCCTTGACAGGCAGGAATAGAGCTCGTCAGCAACGGAAGTATTCACGAAGGATCCTCCCGGAAAGAAGACTCTTCTCTCTCGTCCTGTTAAGAGAGCCAATCGTCTACGGGACGTGATTGGCTCCAAGCTCCTCCCCTGGTACTAGGCCAAAGGGTCCAGGTAGAAGAGAACCTTCCACCCTTCTCCAGTCTCCGGACAAAATATTGTCTGTTTTTTGTTCAAGATCTTCGGACAACGAAGCGCCAGCCAGGCGCCAAGTGCTAAACAAGCGAAAAACGCTATAGGCAGACAGCTCGAATGAACGAGTTTATTGTCTGATGCGGAGAAGGAGCGGACCACCAACCTGGCACAAATGCGCCAGAGTTGAACAGATCGGACAGGTGAGTGTGTCTGATGTGGACATCGCTAGCCAGCCTCGAGACTCCAGCCAAGCTCGAAGCTCCAGCAAGTGGGGAGGAGCCAGCCGGGCGCCAGGCGCCAAAAAGCGCCAGCCAGACGCCATGCGCCAGCCAGGCTCCAGGCTTCATCCAGAAGAGAGCCATATCAAAGAACACCCTGGTCTTCTTTGAGACAAGTGTGATCTCTAAAGCACTTCGTAAGTGACTTGATGATTCCTTCAGACAGCTGAGAATTAAAAGCGCATGAAGTGCAAGCTTTTGCGAATTCTTGTTCTTTCCATAACAATATGTCATAAAGGACATATTAGCTGTCACATACGGGAGATGCAACTCTGTGTTGACTTCCCATTACCCGAAGGATGTCAAGTTAACCTACGAGAGATCCTTCTCTCTTGGTTTATACGTGTCTGCGGATACGTTGCTGGGATAGGGAGCCGATACTGATCCTTAACTAGTGAGTTAAATTTATTTAACGTGGTGTTTTTGCTTTGGGTTGTTTGAAAGGAGTTTGGGGATAACTCTTTTCAAATTAAGCAATAACCCTCGTGTTAGGATCAGGTGATTGGGATCGGTGTTGTGCTCCTTAATTATGCCACTAGGCATAGGTGTATTGTCATGTAAGTGGATAAGACCCCATTGACAAAGGCCATCACGTTCTGTCGAGTAAGTGGATAAGACCCCATTGACAGTCCCACAAGAACTCTTAGCCATAGGTCACATCCTCGCTGAGGCTCTTGAGATGAAGCAGACTCCTAAGCAATAGCTAGGAAGTCAACCCTCCGTCTAAACAGATAGGAACCAAGGTATATATTACCTAAAACGCATGTTGTTTACCTGTCTAATCAGTAATTAGCTGTCTCTTACCCTCCGCCAAAGGTGCCAATCAGCTAAGTATATATCTGACAGGGAAGTTGAATGTATGAAAATGATATTGTTATTGTACAATAAAGTTTCATACATACTTACCTGGCAGATATATACGATTAAATGGCCCACCCAGCCTCCCCTCAGGAGACAGGTGGAAGAGAAAATCTGGTTCTAGAACAGTAATGGTTCCTATTCCTGCCACCCAGCGGCAGGGCGGTAGATCACCTGACCTACCTGCAGCGTGTGCCGCGAAATTCGAATTTCTGTCCCCCCAGATGCTGAAGCCTTGCCGAGGATGGGGGGGCTGAGGGTTCAGCAGCTGGGCCCTGATGCCTGGTGGGAACTACTTTCTCGCTGGGCCTTGGCGCCCAGCTGTTGATCCAACTAAATAAGTCAGCTCTTTTCCTTTTACTAAAAACGTTTCATCCTTCTGCTTCCTCCCCTATAAGGTACGGATTTTATGTTGATGACTTTTGGATTGGTTTTGGGCATGATTTGGACTTACTCATTGGATTTGATGGAGGGTGAGGATGGTTGGCATGGCACCTCACCCGTAGAACTCGAGTACCTAACGTGGTTCGAGCGAGGGAAAGTTTAGATGTCAAACCCCGCTCTTAGTGCTGGGTCAGATCTCGATGGACATCATGACGCCTTAAGCACTGAGGGTGGGGTGTATATCTGGGTGGTACCCCTAGGGCAGCCCTGTATGGGATAACACTGTCCTCTAAATGTGGCTCCATGGTGGGTGGGGGGCTACCTGGACGAATAATCAATTCTGCGTCTTATGGAGACATTAAAACCTACTGTTGACGACTTATGCAAGGATAAGGACAGGGAAAATTCTGGTAATTCCTCCATTGCGACTTTGGAGCCTTTTTCAAAGGACCTCCTTGTTACAAACATTTTATATGTGAAACCAGTCCCTTTAGACTGGAATTATGAAACAGTATTTAATGAATTTAGTAAATTTGGTAAAGTAAAAGAAGTAAGGAATAGACTTGGCAAAAATTATGGATTTTTTGAATTCTGGGTATTTTTCAATAACGAATCAGAAGCCCACAGATCCTACAGAGAGTTCAGATCAGATTCATTGAGTGTTGGACTTGTAGAGGCAAAAGAGGTCCCTAGGTATCTTGAGATTTATAGACCACCAAATGAAACTAAAGATACTAGTAAAATAAGTAAAACCTCCAGATCACCAGACCCAGCTAAGTGGTTAATTATTACAACACATGGTGAGAGAGGCAACCTCTTCAAAGTGAAGAGGTTGGTAAGCCAGAAGATCGGCAATGTTGGGAGTCCTGAATTAACTCGTTTTGGGCGTAATAGTTTTTTAGTTCATACCAAGACAGATATTCAATCGATAATACTCCTAAATTTGAAGCTTGATCCTGAGGGTATGATAAAAGAGGTAAAACCTCACTATAATTTTAGTTATGCAAAGGGTGTTATATTTAATGAAGATCTACATGAAATGGATGAGGAGGAAATTTTGGAAATGTGCCCGGATGTGGTTTGGAAGATTTTTAAAGTGCCCCGCTCATCGATGCTTATTTTAACATTTAAAAGTTCTTGCCTGCCATCTGAAATTATTCTTGGTAGTGAAGTTATGAAAGTTCGTCCTTATAGACCGAGAGTGCTCCAGTGCTTTAAATGTTTTGGTTTTGGACACTCCTCTAATGTTTGCACCAGAAATAAACTCTGTGAATCGTGTGGCCAGCCTGAGCACGAGGAATGTTCTGGACCAGTAATTTGCGTAAACTGTAAGGGTGAACATCGAGCCCGTGATAAGAAATGTAGTGCATTCAAGAAAGAACAAGATGCATTACTAAAATCTCTTGACGAACACATCAGTGTGGGACAGGCCAAGAAGCTGTTGGGCAGGAAAACTTATTCGGATGCCTTGAAGGCACAAAAATTGAATACTGCCTCTTCTGGTGCCCCTTCTGGTGGGGCTCCCCAATGCCCCGCTGGTGGGGTTTTCCACACCCCCTCTAGTGGGGTACCCCGTGCCCCCCCTGGTGGGGCCTTTGTGCCCCCCCTGGTGGGGCCTCCCGTGCCCCCCCGTGGTGGGGCCTCCCATGCCCCTCCTGGTGGGGCTTCCCATGCGTCCCCTGGTGGGGCTTCTCATGCCCCCCCTGTTGGGGTTTCCCATGTTGCAGAGACTCTGGTCAAGCCAGGGGACCCTGTTGTTTCAAGGGTTCAAGCCAGGTCTCAATTTGACGACGACTTCTCTCTGTCAGGGACATTGCCTGACATTGAGCCCTCACCTGATCTTGCCATTACAGTGCACCGTGGAAATGACGGTGAGGAGATGGAGGCCCTCTTTATTCGTCAGCAGAGGGCCCTTTCTCCCTCTTCGCCTCATTCACGGTCACTCAGCAATCATAGGAAAAACAAAAGTAAAACTGAAAGGGCAAGTGAAATCCCATCTTCTAAAAGATCTGTAACACCTAGATCTAGGTCAATTAGTACTGGTAAAACTGAAAAGATCTCCTCTCACCAGACACAGATTCCTAAATTAGTAGGGAATTTTAAGATCCCTTCCTCTAAATAATGGCTCTCATGCAGTGGAACATCCATGGCTTTATACCAAATAGAGAGCAAGTTCGGGTTCTGTTTAGGGATCATGATCTATCTGCAATGTGTCTTCAGGAGACAAAGTTGGGAGAGAACACTCCCAACTTGGGTTTTAATTATTCATTCCATAGATCTCCACCCCTGATAGGTGTACGTGCTCAAGGAGGCACAGGCATCATAGTCCGTAAGTCTGTTAATCATAGGGTTGTTCAATTGAACACTGTGTTGCAGGCTTGTGCAGTTCAAATTTTCAATTATAAATGGATCACTATTTGTTCTTTATACCTAGATCCATCATTAGAAAGTAGATTGCAGGATGCACAGGGTAATCCTCGTCAGCTAGAAATAAACGATCTACAGACATTGATAGACCAGCTTCCTAAACCCTTCATTTTGATGGGGGATTTTAATGCCAAGCACACCCTCTGGGGAGAGCCAAACTGCGGTCGGTGGGGTTTAATAATAGAACAGCTGCTTGACTTAAATGACATCACTTTAATGAATGATGGTTCCCCTACAAGACATGATGTTTTTCATAATACTGACTCAGCCATTGACTTCACTATCTGCTCTTCGTCTTTGACGTTAGATTACCAGTGGGTAGTAGACCAGAATGATCATGGCAGTGATCATTGGCCCATTCTCTTAAAGTTTATGAAAAATATTCCATCTCCATGTTTACAAAAATGGAAGGTAGGGGAGGCTGACTGGGGATTATTCAAAAAATCTACTTAAGTTGATCAAGATATAAAAGATTTTCAGAGCCCAACATCCGCTTATGAGTATTTAATCAGTATATTGCTGTGTGGTGCCATGCTGTCTATTCCTCGAACTTCTGGTAAGCCTCGTCGTCCTCTAGTACCTTGTTGGTGTGAGCATGCGCCTTGAGCCGAAAGATAACAAGAACTTGCTACGAGAGATATCGTAGATATCCTTGCTTGGTAAATAAAATTATCTATAAAAGAGCTCTTGCTAAGCAAAAGAAAGCATTTAAGCAGGCAAAGAGGGAATCGTTTATCAGATATATAAGAGAATTAAAATATGATTCCCCTATGTCGTTTGTCTGGAACAGAATCCGAAAGCTGCAAGGGAAATTTTCTCCACCTCCCTTGCCTATATTGAAAATTGATGGCTTCCTCATATCTGATTCTGGAGAAGTTGCAGAAACCTTTGGTAGGCATTTCTCTAATATATCTAGTGCCCTACATTACTCTCCTGCATTCAGGAATATTAGGGACGGTACCACGGTTGTTCCTGCTGTTAGTTTAAATTCAGTCGTATAATCTTCCTTTCACCATGAAAGAATTAGATCATGCAATCTCATTATCTTCCCCAACATCTCCTGGGGAAGATGATATACTGTACTCAATGATTTTTAATCTGCCTAGAAGTACAAAACAATTTCTTTTAGACATTTTAAACAGTTTTTGGCTTTCAGGAACTTCACCAGAGTCTTGGAAGATTTCGATTATTGTACCTGTTTTAAAACCTTTTAAAGATTCCTTCCTTCCTAAGAACTATAGGCCAATTGCTCTAACTAGTTGTGTTAGCAAGATTTATGAGAGGATGGTCAATGCTCGACTTGTGTGGTATTTGGATTCAAAGAATCTTTTATCTAATCAGCAGTTTGGCTTTAGGAAAAATAGAAGTACTTCTGACCCTTTGATGTTCCTTACTCGGGAGATACAGAATGCTTTTGCTGTGCAAAACCAGACTGTTGCAGTGTTCTTTGACCTAGAAAAAGCCTACGACACTACCTGGCGAGGGGGTATCCTTTTGCAACTTGTAGAGTGGGGTGTTGTGGGTAATTTGTTCTATTGTCTGAAAGATTTTTTGTCAGAACGTTACCTGAAAGTAAGAGTGGGCTCTTACATTTCTTCTGCTTACCCTCAGGAAGAAGGGTTACCTCAGGGAAGTGTCCTTAGTCCAACACTCTTTAATGTAGCTGTCAACGGTCTACTAGAACAAGTTCCTGTTGGGGTGCATGGTCTGGCCTTTGCTGATGATTATGCAATAATCTGTAGTAAGTCCACAGCTGTTGAAGCTTGTCAAATGATCCAGGCTGCTATTAATGCTTCAACATCGTGGGCCAGTGCTAAGGGGTTTAAATTTTCACCAGAAAAAACCAAAGCTATACGATTTTGTCGATTAAGAAGAGTGGAAGAGATCCCTACGCTGTTTTTAAATGATTCGATTTTACCTTATGAAGATAACATTAAGTATCTAGGTGTTACATTTGATAAAAAATTAACTTTTACTCAACATGTTAATGAAGTTGTATGTAACGTGAAGCTTCGACTTAATATTCTTAAAATTGTGTCTAATTTTAACTGGGGGGCAGATCGAATCACCCTTTTGAGGATGTACCAGGTTTTATGCCTAAGCAAAATTGATTATGGTTGCCAAGTTTATGGTTGTGCATGCAAGACAACACTGCAGAAATTAGATATTGTCCATAATATGGCTTTACGTATTTGTACGGGAGCCTATAGAACTTCACCAGTAGAAAGCCTATATGTTGAGTCGGGTTTTCCCCCACTATTTATCCGTAGGGAGGAATTAGGCTTGAGAGTCATATCAAGAATACTTACGTCAAAGCTAAACCCTAACTACAAGTACGTTAGAGAACCAACTGACAGAGCCCCAAATAGACCGAGACTGCCAAAGCCGCTTGAGGTCCGACTAGCAAGCTCTGCCAGGGAGGTGGGATTACTTCCCCCTGCAGTAGCTGAAATTTCGCCCTCAAAGTTTCCTCCTTGGAATAGACCATGCCTAGAAATCTGCCCAATTAGGGACAGCAGGAGCAACAGTTCTGGTGATCTGTTGAGGGCAAGTTTCTTGGACCATGCTTCCGAACATGGTGATTCTCATCATATATATACTGATGGCTCGAAGGGTTCTGATGGTGTTGGTTGCTCTGTAGTGACTAGTGGTAATATTAAAAAGAAGCTTCCTTCTAATTCTTCTGTTTTTACAGCTGAACTGCTGGCAGTTTTGACTGCTCTTAAATATATTTTTTATAGTTCTTGTACTAACAAGGTTTCTTTGAGTGTTTTATCTTCTCTAAAAAGCCTAGTCTCTTGCCACCCTTTAGTGCAAGAAGTACAAGATTGGTTTTATCTTTTAATTAATAGAAGAGGATTTTCTGTTAGGTTTTGTTGGGCTCCGTCCCATGTTGGAATTGTTGGGAATGAGCGAGCTGACGCTGCTGCTAAGGCTGCAACTAGGCTTAGGTACATTTCCAACATGGGCATCCCTGTATCTGATTTTAAAAGTACCATTCGATTTTATTGTAGAGACCAGTGGCAGGCCCACTGGTCTACTTTAGATAATAATCTTAAATTGAAATCGATTAGGCCTTCTGTTCATCCTTGGCCTCATAGCCGGATGGATAGAAGGTCTGAGATAGTTTTAGCTAGATTACGTATTGGCCACACTAAATATACTCACGGGTATCTAGTGATGAGTGGAGCGGATAGGCAGGTTCCTCGCTGTTCCACTTGTCATGTGGATTTGACTGTGGTGCATATTTTGGTGGAGTGCCCTCATTTTGAAAACAAACGTAGAGCTTGTTTGCTGGCAAATAAGTCTCTTGGCGGTATTTTAGGTGAAGGTGCTCAGACAGAGCAAATTATGACATTTTAAAAAAATATTGGTCTTTTTTTATGAATTGTAATTTTCTTTTGATTGTTTTAGGTTTCTTGTTTGGTTTTTATGAATGAATGATTTGTATGTTAGATCGGTTGTGTGTATGTTTGTTTGTACGACAGTGACTTTTATTCTTAAAGATATATATGCGCTGAATGGCCCCTCGGCTCCGGCGCTTGGCTATGTGCCAAAAATTTTATAATCTAATCTAATCGAATTTCTGTCGGGGACGACGGAGTCTATAGCTAAGTATATATCTGCCAGGTAAGTATGTATGAAACTTTATTGTACAATAACAATATCATTTTTGAACATACTTACCTGGTAGTTATATATAATTTAATTCCCACCCTCCTCCCCTCTAGAGACTAGGGGCATGGAAGATCTGAGGAATAGTTGGAACGGTTCTGCGTACCTGGGTAAAGGGCCCACAGGTGGTGCACCCGACTACCCAATCGGTGATTGCAACGAGTTTTGAAATTCTGCCGTGACGTCAGGGACGTTAGCTATATATATAACTACCAGGTAAGCATGTTCAAAAATTTATTTTATTATGAAAATATCATTTTTCTCAATCAAAATGTATGCCCCTCAGTGCTAACTTTCCTCTTTTAACGACTTTCTGGTCATTGCAAATTCGGCCCCATTAATTTCTTATGGTGCGAAAACAGACAAGAGGCCCAGGGAGCGAAAGCGATTGTGTCACACTACGGCGATAATCCGGCAGTAAAACATCTTCATATATCCAAAAAGTAAATAATAAAGATATAGTATATGCGCATTACAATTATAACAATTACATGCATAGCTGATAATCTGCATGAATAACTGGTAAACTGCTCTGCAAGAAAGTTTGAGTATAGCAATTATTTACAATAGATACAAAAGTCAAGATGTTGTGACGTCATAATACAGGACTTAAAAAAACTTTTCTAATTCCGAAAAATAATTATATACTTAAATTTGAGTCAGGAATAGTTACTTTTTCAATAAATATTTTCAAATTAATCATCATAAATATGTAAAATATTGATGTTTTACTATTTATTTAAATAATTATCTAGTGCACGCTTCGTCGTTGTCTTCTACCAAAACCATAGTTTCCTTAAAAACGTCGTGGCAAGGGACCATTTTACGATTGTTGTGATGAAAGTGCCCCAGCGTCTATGGGTAGAAGTGGTGTGCGGATTTAGCACAGGAAATGGGAAATTTGTTGGCACAAGCGACTCCGCAAACATAGAGATGACGTCAATCTTCTAAAGTTTTTTAATCGTAAGTAAAAATTTCGAAAGCGTTTTGGTGTTGTGGGCCTGCATTGGCCACCCTTTTCATTATCCTCTGTTTGAATCTTAAAATATGGCCTTAATTTCTAACTTTGGAGAAAATACCTGCTTCGAAAGGAGAGTAGAGGTCTTTAGCTCCTTCTCTCACCAACAACAACTCATGACTGATGACCATCTCTGGTGTCAGGACATGTTAAAAGTATACTTTTTCGGAGGGTGGCAGCCGTGATAGTTGGTGAGTTGGCCAGTCCATGCTGTGTTTACCCTATATTGTGTGTGAAGCTTTACCCTAAACATCAATCTGGGTATACGTAGTCTGTTAATAGCCTTTCTCAATGTTTAGTGTCACTTCACGGGGTCCAGTGGGGGCCATATCCAACCCCCCCCACCCCCTCATTGCCAGGTCAGGTCAGGACACGGTGGCCCCCTAAGTAAGGTTTGGGAGGAAAGTCTGGTAAGCCTTGGGCAGGACTTGTATCTGTTTGAATTGGCCCTTAGTCTAAACCATATAGGAAATTATTATTATTATAATATTATTATTATCAATTTTTTTTTTTTTTTGGCTCTATCACAGTCCTCCAATTCGACTGGGTGGTATTTATAGTGTGGGGTTCCGGGTTGCATCCTGCCTCCTTAGGAGTCCATCACTTTTCTTACTATGTGTGCCGTTTCTAGGATCACACTCTTCTGCATGAGTCCTGGAGCTACTTCAGCCCCTAGTTTTTCTAGATTCCTTTTCAGGGATCTTGGGATCGTGCCTAGTGTTCCTATGATTATGGGTGCAATTTCCACTGGCATATCCCATATCCTTCTTATTTCTATTTTCAGTTCCTGATACTTATCCATTTTTTCCCTCTCTTTCTCTTCAACTTTGGTGGTGGCCCATGGTATTGCGACATCAATGAGTGATACTTTCTTCTTGATTTTGTCAATCAGCGTCACGTCTGGTCTATTTGCATGTATCACCCTATCTGTTCTGATACCATAGTCCCTGAGGATCTTTGCCTGATCTTTTTCTATCACTCTTCAGGTTGGTGCTCGTACCACTTATTACTGCAAGGTAGCTGATGTTTCTTGCACAGGCTCCAGTGGAGGGCTTTTGCCACTGAATCATGCCTCTTTTTCTACTGGTTCTGTGCAAGTGCCGGACATTCGCTTGCTATGTTGTTTATGGTTTCATTTTTCGTATTGCACTTCCTACATATGGGAGAGATGTTATTTCCGTCCATCGTTCTTTGAACATATCTGGTTCATAGGGCCTGATCTTGTGCCGCTGTTATCACTCCTTCAGTTTCCTTCTTGAGCTCTCCCCTCTGTAGCCATTGCCATGTGTCATCGCTGGCTAGTTCTTTAGTCTGTCTCATGTATTGTCCGTGCATTGGTTTGTTGTGCCGGTCCTCTGTTCTGTTTTTCATTCTCCTGTCTCTATATATTTCTGGGTCTTCTACTTTTATCAGTCCTTCTTCCCATGCACTCTTGAGTCACTCATCTTCACTGGTTTTCAGATATGCCCAGTGCTCTGTTCTCGATGTTGACGTTGTCCTCTGTACTTAATAGTCCTCTCCCTCCTTCCTTTCTTGTT